>NW_026652298.1:41976025-42002083 GCF_009828535.3 Hylobates moloch
CCTGTTTCTCAGTGTGGGGAGTGTGTGATCCTGTTTCTCAGTGTGGGGAGTGTGTGATCCTGTTTCTCAGTGTGGGGTGTGTGTGATCCTGTTTCTTGTCTGGTAAGTTGCTTAGTCGCGATGCTCAACAGTTAATGCTTAATGGTGGTACTTCTGCTAGACTTTCATGCGGTTTTTATAAAATAGCCTTGTAACTTTTCATGGTTTTTAAAAAAGCGATATATTTTTGTTTGGTCTTGATGGTCCTGTTCCCATTTCAGCGAGCCATGTCCTCCAACCGATGAGCAATTGGTTGCAGGGTAAGACCAAGACCTCTCCACCGTCTTTCTGTCTTGATTCCGGCTGCCTTCTCTTCTTGTAATTGTGCTTAATTCCTGATTTCCCTCCATGTTGAAGAGTGACTGATGAGGCACACAGGCGTAGACCTCACTGCCCCAGTTCCCCCACGAATGCCCAGACTTCCCACCACCCTCGCTTTTTCTCCGCCCAGTCATTTAGCTATTTCACATTACCTGAGGGGCCAAGGCATGGCTGGCTGGCACCAGGGAGACTTCTGGGACCAGGCATGTCACACAAACCTCCTCTTCCTCCGGGTAGGCACAAGTAGTCCTGTGAGGGTGGTGGGCAAGCAGGAGTGCACTCTGTCATCTCCCTAGTCCACTGCCGCCCTAGAGAGACCTGTGACTGTTGCTCCTTGTTTTTATTTTTTGAGGGGTTTTGTGGGGGCCTCTCCCAAGGGTTGGGTATTAAGTGTGATGCTCAGGCCTAGATGCTATTGAGTGTGCTTAATAGAGACAGAAATGTTCTCATGGAATTGATATGGTGCTTGTCCAGGAGGGCATGGATGAAGTGCGACTCTTCCATTCCCCTTAACGGTGCGTCTCCTCTGGGCCTTGGAGGTACACACAGCGTCTGTGAGCTTCCAGCAAGGAGATGGGTGGGGGGAGCAGAGTTGAGTTCCCCTCCAGGATGTCTTTCCATCCCTTTTTTTTTGCCCAAGCTAGAGAGCAAGCCCTACTCCAGAAGAGCTCGGCAGTGGTGGAAGGTCCTGGCCTGTTTTCTGGCTGGGCTGGTTCATCTTCCTAAACGTGTTTTTCTTGAATTTCCAAGTTATTCCAGGAATCTTCAGTTTTTGTAACAGATGTTTTATTGTGCTGCAGTACATTTATTAGGCCTTTCACCATCAAAATGAGGGAAAAGGATTTTTAGAAATGTTGGAAGCCAATAAAACAAAACAACATTAGTTTATGGTTCAGTTTGCTGTTTATAAGTTTTGCCCCACCCCCAATCTCATGAAGATAACTCTGTCTTTATGCCTATTACATTACCAGACACACTATATAAAGTATAAAGCCAGATGGGTGCAGTGGCTCATGCCTGTAATCCCAGCACTTTGGGGGGTGCAGTGGCTCATGCCTGTAATCCCAGCACTTTGGGAGGCCGAGGCGGGCAGATCACGAGGTCAGGAGGTCAAGACCAGCCTGGCCAACGTGGTGAAACCCCGTCTCTACTAAAAAATATCAAAAATTAGCTGGGCATGGTGGCACACACCTGTAATCCCAGCTATTTGGGAGGCTGAGGCAGGAGAATCGCTTGAACCCAGGAGGCAGAGGTTTCAGTGAGCCGAGATTGTGCCATTACACTCCAGCCTGGGCGACAGAGCAAGACCCCGTCTCAAGGGAAAAAAAAAGCCACTCAATTGTTTTGTCATGGGGCCGGGCGTGGTGGCTCACGCCTGTCATCCCAGCACTTTGGGAGGCTGAGGCGGGCAGATCACCTGAGGTCAGGAGTTCGAGACCAGCCTGACCAACATGGTGAAACCCCATCTCTACTAAAAATACAAAAATTAGCTGGGCGTGGTATTGGGTGCCTGTAATCCCAGCTACTCGGGAGGCTGAGGCAGGAGAATTGCTTGAACTCGGGAAGGGGAGGTTGCAGTGAGCTGAGATTACGCCATTGCACTCCAGCCTGGGGGACAAGAGTGAGACTTTGTCTCAAAAAAAAAAAAAAAAGTGTTTTGTCATTATATGTGTATAATATTAAGGTGTGGGGAGTAGATTTCTCTGTGGGCCAGATTTGCTCAGATAAACAGAATGGCTAACTGCCACCCTGCTGGCTGCCTTAGAGGGCTCCATGAACAGCCACTAAGTCAATGTGACTTTTTTTTTTTTTTTGAGATGGAGTTTCGCTCTGTCACCCAGGCTGGAGCGCAGTGGCACGATCTCTGCTCACTGCAACCTCTGCCGCCCAGGTTCAAGCGATTCTCCTGCCTCAGCCTCCCGACTAGCTGGGACTACAGGCTTCACTGCGCCCGGCTAATTTTTGTATTTTTAGTAGAGACGGGGGTTTCATCATGTTGGCCATGCTGGTCTCGAACTCCTGACCTCAGGTGATCCACTCGCTTCAGCCTCCCAAAGTGCTAGGATTACAGGCGTGAGCCACCACTCCTGGCCCAATGTGACTTTTTACTTCAGCTCACAGATTTCCAGTTGGCTGTCTCTGCAGACCCTGGCCTCTTGCAGGGAAAGAGCCTTTTATTTGGCTGTTGTGAGGGTGCCTTGAAGTTCAGGTATTTATAAATGTGAACTGGGCTACCACTGCTTGCCTCTGAAAATCCCAGGGACCATCTCACAGCCAAACTAAATTTGGTCCCTGGACTGGTGCCTGAGGACTGAGGCTGAGACATGGCTGTGACTCTTTTTGACAGAGCAGCAGTTTTTAGTGGGGATTTTGGGCTGTCAGAGCAAGGGACCTTTCTGTAGTGGTGGTGGTTATTTTTCTGTTATCTCTGTGTCCCCTGAGTCACTGGGTGGCAGAGTGGAGGGGCACTGTTTAGATAGGATGTGAGGTGTTGGCCCTGGGTCAGTTGCTAGAGCAGAAGTGTTTGGTGGCGTTTTAATACCTCAAACCTTCCTTCAACATTACCATGTCCCACAGATGGGAGTTATAGGGCAGAGTGAGCCATTTAGGGTTTTTGAAGAAAGCATTTTATGCCTGTGATGTAAGGCACTGGAACCCTCCATCTCTGCAGGATAGACCTGCAGTGGGTTGCTGCTGAGGACTTGGCTGTGGGTCCTGCATTTCCCAGGATATCTCTAACAAGATTGATTTCAGAAGGTCCAACTGCAACCTGACTGGGTTGAGAGGCTATTTCCAAATGGCACAAACAGGTTTGACCAAACCCTCGTATGTGGTTTGTTTGTGGGCCTAGGGTGACTTCGGATGGTTAGAGGGTCGTGCCAGTTCAGGAGGAAGGCTGGAAAACAGCGTGAGCCCCACAGCCCATGATAGACTTGGAAAGAATCCTGTAGCTACTTGCCATTTGCTGTTACAGAGCTGAGCTACAGTGCAGTTCAAAGCAGACCTTCCTTTTTCATCACAACGTGGAGGAGTTATGTTAGTCTCTCCCACCCCTTCGCCAAGAGGGCCTCCAGGGAAGAAGCATGACCAGGGATGCACACTAGAATGTCTGTCCTCAGTGATCTCTTCTATGACCTTAGGGGTCTCGCTGCCCAGGGACAGAGTATGGCCCTGGGGAGGCTAGAGCTGCTTTCGCCAAGAGAGTGTACCCTACTGACCTAGATATTAGATTTATTTTTCCTGGGTGGAGAGGTATGCATGGGACTTCTCTCTCTTCTGGTTCCAGATCAGAGGTAGTACATTTGTGTTTCTAGAGCGGAGGCCCTCAGAGCCCTGGGCTGTGAGATAAGAGTCAGCACCACCCACAGCACCCCTGCAGGTGACACTCCCTTATGCAGATCTCCCCAGGCAGGAGGCATCAGCATTGCCAGTAAGGAGACGTAAGGGCACAGACAACCTTGAAAAGGGGAAAAGGGGAAAAGGGGAAAAGGGCTGCCCTCCCTCCCACACCACAGCTGCTCCCACTTCTCCATGGCACCCAGTCCTGTGCAACCCGGTATTTCTGCCATTTGGAAATAGCTGTGATCACAGTGGGCTTGCACATGTTGCACAAAGTTTCTTGCCTGATAAAAACCGGAAAGTTTAAGTGTTCGGGATAAGGGAATGGATGGGCAGCCATGCTATGAGGAAGGAAGTCAGCGCTCTGCACACGTCCCTGTGCTGTCCCCTTGGCCTCCACGTGGCTCTGTGGGTGACGGGCCTGGGTCCTGGGAGTTGAAGGTGCAGCACAGCAAACCTGAGTGTAATTGGGAGAGGCCCCTCTGCCTGTGAACCTTAAAGAGCAGCTCCGCAGGGCAGTGCCAGCTCCAGCTGATCCTCCCTTCAAAAGCAAACTGCAACTGTTTCTCTCCTGAATTTAATAGAGCATGCCAAAAAATGACAGCATGTGCCTTCAGTCTGCGCTTCTCATGCCTTTTACCTTGTAATTCTGGTGATCGTACATCCATAACCTCTGGGATTGCTACAGAAGGGCAACTGTTAGTAGCTTCCATCAGCAGTCGGGGCAGAGAAACTCCATGAAGGTGCAGTTTACTGAGACCCTTCCGCTCTGGGGCCAGCAGGGCATGGTGCTGTGGTACTTTGTTAACTTATTTTTATTCTACCTCTCTTAAATTTTAAGGTTTTCAGATGTTATTCTGGCAACAATTTTGGCAACCAAGTCTGAAATGTGTGGCCAAAAATTTGAACTGAAGATTGATAATGTGCGATTTGTTGGGCACCCAACACTGCTGCAGCATGCTCTGGGGCAGGTATGGCTCTCCCTGGGCCGGTGGGGCTCTCCCTGGGGAGGTACAGACCCTCTGGGTAGGTGTGGCTCTCCCTGGGCAGGTGTGGCTCTCCCTGGGCCGGCAGGCCTCTCCATTCTGGCTCTGGGGGGTTCAGAACTGAGGCTGACACCAGCTCTGGTGAAGGTAACTACTGGACAGGAGACCTGATTAGACACTTGCTATGAACTGTGCGTCTTCATAAACCCAGAGAGTCCAGTGAAAAAGAGACAGGTGTTCTTGCCCCTGAAGACAGGTGCTTCAGTCCCTGTCCCTAGCTTTTACAGTCTGCATTCTAGGTCTGTACTGACTGTGGCCCTCCCCTTCATATATAGGATGTCTGTTTCCAGGGGAGGCCAGGATAATGAGTTAACTAGCATCTGTCAAACCCTCGAATTTTCTACAACGTGATGCAAGCATTTCCTCTTATTTGTTACAAGACACTCTAGTAGCTAATATTAGTATTATTTAGCACTTATTTTTCTGCTAAACCCTCTCTATATGTTCTCTGATGAATAGGTGTCATAGCACTGAGGAATTCATCTTGGTAGCAGGATGAAGGGAACTTGTACACCAGAGCCTGCCAGTCAGCTCTCTGCATACAGGCAGGATCAGTGACAGCATTACTCAGATTCTGAAGGGTTGAACACAGTAACATAGGATTTAGCTACATTTATACAGATCCAGCAATTCTGGGAGGTTCTGTGGTGTTATTCGTGAACCTCTGTGAAGGGAGTTTCTGGGGCGGTTGATGAGCTTGGCCCCCTGTACCGCACCCTCCCTTCTCATCACAGCCCCTATAGCTGGGGCACAGTCCCATACCTGTAGGCAATGAAGGGGAGAGTTGGCAGCCTGCCCGCGGTCACACCCTGTAGGCAGGAGTGGCAGTCAGGGGTAGGGGATGGGTGCCAGGGCAGCCTGGGGCCCCAACTCCCCCTGGTGGCAGAACTTGTAGTTGGCTTTGAAGAGTTCCCTCGTGCCCCTTGGAATGCTTCCCTTGAGTGCCCTGCTCCTTGTGAAGCTGGCTGGATGCCAGAACCCGGAGCACAGAGATTAGGACTTGCTGGCCTGCCTCACCTGGGCCCTGCTCAGGGCTTGGCTGTCCCTGAACATCGTGCTGTCCCCCAGTTGTTCTGAGTATGCGTCATACTTAGCAGATACAGCCTGGGTGGATGCAGGCGGACATGGGACACCGGTGAGGGTGTGGGTCTGGGTCCTCCACCCATTTATGCCCCTCTCCATCTTGTCCCCTGTGGGCATTGTCAGCTCACTTCTGTTAGCGGGGGGGTGGGGGGGTCAGAGCACTGACCTTCACAAAGGTCACACCTTCACAGCTGTGACTTTGTCCATGCAGTAGGCACGCCTCCAGAGCAAAGGCATTCATTGCTTTTCCGAGACCTTGGTGCTATATTCTGGGGACTTTTGCCATGCCTGAAGTAGAATAGCTCTAAACAGCTTTCCTTAGAAAGTCGTCTCAATTAATTAGAACTATGCATCTTTTACAGGTCTCTAAAACAGATCCTTCCCCGAAGAGGGAAGCACCTACTATGATTCTTTTTAATGTGGTGTTTGCACTGAGGGTGAGTGTTTATATAAATGGTTAAGATCAGGGAGTGGGGCCGGGGAGAAGCAGCTCTTTTTTCCAACGAGCATGTCATTGACTCGGAGCTTGGACTGCAGTGGGCATGGTGCTGGCCCCTCCTGGGGTGCAGGCAGACTGCACTTCATTGTTTACCCCTTTTTGTTTTGGTAAAATACACGTAACACTATTTGTCATTTTGAAGTCTATGCTTCAGTGGCATCTGGTACATTCATGTTGTATAACCATCACCACTATCTAGATCTAGAACACTTCCACCACCCCAGAAGGAAACCCCATACCCATTAGCAGTTATTCTCTTTTTTTTTTTTTTTTTGAGATGGAATCTCGCTGTGTCACCCAGGCTGGAGTGCAGTAGCACAATCTTGGCTCAATGCAATCCCTGCCTCCCAAGCTCAAGTGAGTCTCCTGCCTCAGCCTCCCGAGTAGCTGGGATTACAGGCGTGCACCACCATGCCCAGCTAATTTTTCTATTTTTAGTAGAGATGGGGGTCTTGCCATGTTGGCCAGGCTGGTCTTGAACTTGTGACCTCAGGTGATCCACCCACCTTGGCCTCCCAGACTGCTGGGATTATAGGCGTGAGCCACTGTGCCCTGCTAATTTTTGTATTTTTTGTAGAGATGAGTTTTCACCTTATTGCCCCAGCTGATCTTGAACTCCTGGGCTCAAATGATCTTCCCTCCTTTGCCACCCAAAGTGCTGGGATTCCAGGTGTGAGCCACTATGCCCAGCTGGAGCTTAATTTTTAAGGCCGGCCTGCCTTATTGATAAATAAGGAGCTACAAATTAAAACAAAATGATTTGTTAATGGCTCCTGGGGTATAGGGTTCTGGGAGAAGTTCTCCACTTTCTGCTTGATACACTTTCATAGTATTTGCATTTTCATAGCATCTTTGTATTTGTTACATAATTACATAATATAAAGAGCCACAAAGAAAAATGAATTAAGTAAAAAAACAAGCAAATGAATAAACAAAATCCATGATGAATGTTGTCCACCTGTCAACACTGATAACCCCTATGGGACAGTTGATGAAAAGCAGCCACAGCCCCACCCAGGATGCTGTAGGCAGGCCCTCATCTCTGGGGAACAGTGTTTGACAGCAGAGTGTATGATGCCTTTAGATCTAGCAGTCCCACTGTTAGGAGTATTATGAAGAAAACAAGCAACTTTTACAACTGCATAAAGATTTCCCCCCGGTTTGTTCTCAGCAAGAATAAAGAGTTTTATAACAATAATTAAACTGGAGATAATCATAGTGTCTAGTAGTTGGGGAATGATTAAACAATGTGGTGATTATTATACACTGGCCCATCCTCTTGCCATTGAGGGTGAGAAATGGAGATCAGACCAGAACCTGGAGAAGTATGGATTGATTACGGACAGGTAAAAGCAACCGGAGCTGAGCACAATGGCTCACGCCTGTAATCCCAGCGCTTTGGGAGGCCGAAGCGGGCGGATCACCTGAGATCAGGAGTTTGAGACCAGCCTGACCAGCATGGAGATACCTCTTCTCTGCTGAAAAATACAAAATTAGCCAGGTGTGGTGGTGGATGCCTGCCTGTAATCGCAGCTACTCAGGAGGCTGAGGCAGAAGAATCGCTTGAATCCGGAAGGCGGAGGTTGCAGTGAGCCGAGATCGCACCATTGCACTCCAGTCTGGGCAACAAGAGCAAAACTCCATCTCAAAAAAAAAAAAGCAACAGGAAACAAGATAGTCTAGGACTTCAGCTGGCCATGATATTGACGAGTAGGAGAAATTTTGATAATGTAAAGAGTTTGTATTTTTTGGGTGGATAAGTCTTTCTTTTTAAAATATACACTTTTGTCATTTTAAATACATATTCTTTCTTTTTAAAATATACACTTTTGTCCAGGCACAGTGGCTCACTCCTGTATTCCTAGCACTTTGGGAGGCCAAGGTGGGTGGATCACTTGAGCCCAGGAGTTTGACACCAGCCTGGGCGACATAGAGAAACCCCGTCTCTATAAAAAATACAAAAATTAGCCAGGCATGTTGATGTGTGCCTGTAGTCCCAGCTACCTGGGAGGCTGAGGTGGGAGGATCACCTGAGCCTGGAAGGTCAAGGTGGCAGTGAGCAGTGATCATGCCGCTGCACTCCAGCTTGGGCAACAGAGTGAGACCTTATCATAAAAAAAGAAAAAAGAAATACACTTTTTTTTTTTTTTTTTTTTACTTTGAAAAATTTTAAACCCTGAACTAGAGAGAGCAGTCTGACAAACCTTATATGCCTGTCTCAGGTGCCTTTAAGCCCTGGCTCCTTATGTTTCCTTCCCTCTGTCTATTTCAAGGCAAGTCCCAGACCTTATGTCTGTTCATCCCTACATACTTCAGAAGATACCTGTATAAAATATGGGCACTTAATTTTCGGCCACGATACCCTTTGTACATCTGAAAAAATTTACTGTGATAAGTTGGCATCACCTAGTACCTGGTCCATTGAAGCTTTTCCTGATTGCTAAAGCCTTTTCACAGCTGGACTGTCTGAACCAGGATGCAAACCCAGCCCAGCTAGTGCATGTGGTGTCTTTATGTCTCTGTCAATCCAGAGGTCTCCCCTCCCTTTGTTCCATCAAATGTTCCACATTTGGATTAATCTCATTGTGCAGTCAGACTTGCTCTCTGTCCCCATATTTCCTATAAACTAGAAGTTAACTGTGAAGGCTTGGTTCTATTTGGGTACAAGTTTGGGGGATGAGGAAGTCTCATGGGTGATGCCTTAAACTTCATGCCAGTTTATGTCGTGTATGGTGAAAATACGATGTTTCTAAGAGTTCCCATTAGTGCTGGCACACCCTAGGTGTTAGCTTTCTCAGCATGTCCCTCACTCCATGTCAGGCCTTTGCAAAGCGGACATGCTGGGACACCCCGTGAGTGCAGGTCACTGAGCGTCACTGGGGACTGCACCACCTTGTATGTCTGGAAAGGTCAAGCATATGGGCCCTGGACATCCAACTCATGGACACTGTTGTGCCTCAGCTGAATAATCACATATCCAGGATCATTCTCCTCCTCCTTGCTTTGCTCATGGAAGTATTTGTACACAGTTCTTCTTCTAAATGGGTATTTTGTTTTGAGGCAGTTGTATATACCCCATATGTCAGCCCTCTGGTTCCAAGGACACTGTTGAGGGGATGCCCTTGACATTGAGGAGCAGGTCTGCTGCCCAGTGGTGGGCACAGCATGGGAGCAAGTCGGTCCTTTCTCTGGCAAGGGATGCTGCCTTGTTGTAAGTCCATCCAGGTGTGAGTTCTGTTTGTGAACATGGGATCTGATGAGAATATAGAGAATTTCTTCAGCTCCAGGTGAAGAACGTATTTACCGTCCGGGTCAGGCTTTGCCCCTGAAGCCTGGCTGTGAACACTTTGGGCATGGCCTTCCCTCTCAGATAAACAGGAGGGGGAGGCAGCACCAGAGGTGGTAATCAGCAGTACCATTCACCGCTTTCCCTTGTCCCACCTCCACCCCCACAGGATGATTCAGCAGTCCTGTTGGCCTCCAGAAGCACTGAGTCATGGTTGGCCCAGTTATCTGCTCCCTCAAGTGTTGTCACAGATCCCCACAGCTGCATGCCTCCGCCCTTGGCTTGGGCAGATGTGTTTGCCTGGCTGACTGTGGTCCCTGATAGGTTCCAGAGGGTCGAAGGCCCCTCTTGTTCCTGAGAGCCTCCTGCACTGTCCTTTGACCCAGTCATCGTGGTTGCAGAAGGAGCGCTTGGGCAGAGATATGGGCCTGGAGCCTGCTGGTTTTCTTGTTAACCAGTGTTGCTTCTGCTGGGAAGAGCTTCTCATCCTTCAGGACCAAAAGTGTTCAGTGAACAATTGGCCTGGTGCCTCTGTTTTTGTACCGTGCATCCCTGTAGTAATGTGGCCTGTTGTGACTGAATTCTTACATATTGTAGACTGGTTCTGCCTATCAGTAGTCAGCAGTACAGTGGTGACCACAGACACTACCAGGGTCTTTGCTCAGGGCAGGGTCTGTTATTAGTTTGTTAACATGGCTCACTAATTTCTTCTGTTCAGTCCTTGGTGAGGGAGGCACCATTGTTCTTTCTTAAGAACAATAGTGCCCCCTTAGGGCACCCAGGCATTTCCAGAGCCATCTCTGTTACTATTCAGGCAGCCACTCCCAAGAATAGAGCATGGGGGCTGACAGCCAACATTTCTATGGATGGGCCCTGGAGGGGACTCAGGAAATGAGCAGCAGTGGCCTCTGCAAAGGAGCCTGGGGGAAAGGAATAGAGACGCTTTCTTTCATGGTTTGAGTTTTTGCTGTGTACATGTATTAGCTCCATTTAAACTGTGTCCAGCTGTGTCCCTGTGCACACGTTTGAGTCTGTGTATGGTCTGTCTCCTGCAGGCCAACGCAGACCCGTCAGTGATAAACTGTCTGCATAACCTGTCCCGTCGTATCGCCACCGTGCTGCAGCACGAGGAGCGCCGCTGCCAGTACCTCACCCGGGAGGCTAAGCTGATCCTGGCACTCCAGGATGAGGTGTCCGCCATGGCTGATGGTGAGTGCAGCAGGGCGTGATGGGCATGGGTCTGGGCTGGCTCGTGGCCTCTCTGCAGCGCAGACCTCTGTGGAGGGGCTGTCATTCAGTGTTAATGGTGCAGATGTTGGCGGGGCCTCACCCTTCCCAACACCAGCAGAGCAATCAGGAGTTTGCAAGCATCAGCTTTTGGTGAGCTGGGCATTGAAAATGAAGTCCTCACAACAGCTTCGCAAGGCAGGGTCCATGATCTTCCCCATTTTGCAGATGTGGAAACTAAGGCTCAGAGAAGTTACATGATCTTCACACTGGGCTGATTGTGCCTGGGGGGCACAGGAAGACTCCCAAGGGGCACATTTGTAGGTGAATTTTCCTGGATGGATGTGTTGAAATAGATTTCCCGACCAGAAATGTTCTTTATTCCCACACACTGCTGCATGATCACCGTTCACATAGGTGAGGCAGCTCTGCCTAGCCCTGGTCCTGTTGGACATGTTGAAGAAACTATTTACTCCCTGGGGCAGGAGAGGGCGTTGGAAATATCCAGCTGGTGAGGTAGACAGTTTCCAGTTCTTTGCTTTCAGCCAGATTGAAGGCGGACCTAACTGGGTTATCAACTAACCAATTATTAAAAATAATTTTTGTAGACAGACCATTGTGTGTTTTTTGGCCCACTGTAAACATTTCAAAACATAAAGAGACACCTGTAACAAACTCTCCGACTCCATTTTCTATAACAAAAGAGAGAATTAGGAATAAAACTAAAGTCAGACCTAGTTGTTGTAGCAATAAGTAAAATTAGTTATTGACATGAATGAGCAATAATAAAAGAACAGCCTCTCTGACTCAGGTGCATTTTCAGTACAAATTTACTTGTGGCTGGGTGCGGTGGCTCATGCCTGTAATCCCAGCATTTAGGGAGGCCGAGGAGGGTAGACTCCTTGAGCTCAGGAATTCAGGATCAGTGTAGGCAACGTGGTGAAATCTGCCTCTACCAAAAAAACCCAGAAATTAGCCGGGCATGGTCATATGTGCCCGTAGTTCCAGCTACTCGGGATGCTCAGGTGGGAGAATCACCTGAGCCCTGGGAGGTGGAGGTTGTAGTCAGCTGAGATTGCACCGCTGCACTCCAGCAAGGGTGACAGAGTGAGACCCTGTCTCAAACAAACAAACAAACAAACAAAAAAAGAAAAAGTTTATATATTTGACAATTACCTGTCAAAATTTATTTTATTTTTATTTATTTATTTTTTTTTTTGAGACAGAGTCTTGCTCTGTCACCCAGGCTGGAGTGCAGTGGTGTGATCTCTGCTCACTGCAAGCTCTGCCTCCTGGGTTCACGCCATTCTCCTGCCTCAGCCTCCCAAGTAGTTGGGATTACAGGCGCCCACCACCACGCCCGGCTAATTTTTTGTATTTTTAGTAGGGATGGGGTTTTCACCGTGTTAGCCAGGATGGTCTTGATCTCCTGACCTCGTGATCCGCCTGCTTCAGCCTCCCAAAGTGCTGGGATTACAGGCATGAGCCACTGCGCCTGGCTACCTGTCAAAATTTATAATATGTTTCTGTTTTGGCCAATTATATACTAATTATAATTGTGATAATAACAATCCAAAAGTTTTGTTTTTTTAAACATTATCTTTTTAGAGTCTGTGACTTTATTACAGGAAGTAAAAAAAAATTTATTTTAAGTCTATATATATATTTTTAGAAATTTATGAAAAAGGATGAATAAAAGACTTTTTCGCTGGACATGGTAGCTCACACCTGTAATCCCAGCACTTTGGGAGGCCGAGGCGGGAGGATCACTTGAGCCCAGGAGTTTGAGACTAGCCTGGGCCACATAGAGAGACTCTATCTCTACAAAAAATTTTAAAATTAGCAGGTCCAGGCCAGGCATGGTGGCTCATGCTTATAATCCCAGCAGTTTGGGAGGCCAAGGTGGGCGGATTACTTGAGGACAGGAGCTCGAGACCAGCCTGGCCAACATGGTGAATACCTGTCTCTACTAAAAATACAAAAAAATTAGCCAGACATGGTGGCGGCCGCCTGTAATCCCAGCTACTTGGGAGGCTGAGGCAGGAGAATCGCTTGAACCCAGGAGCTGTAAATCTTGTGTTCTGATTCTTGTAGGAAATGAAGGTCCTCAGTCCCCATTCCATCACATCCTGCCCAAGTGCAAGCTGGCCAGGGACCTCAAGGAAGCTTACGACAGGTAAGACAGGTGGGTGTGCTTATTAACCTCCTCCTTATGGGCCAGCCTGCCTGGGCCTGAGGAGCAGCGTCAACAGGTAGGGCTCCCTGGTAGTGACCGCTGTTCTCCTGGGATGTGAGCATCAGAGTTCCCTGAGGTTAGGGCTGGAGAGGACTGGGAAGGAATGGTCATGTGGCTGCTCTTGAAAGAAGTGACCTTGGTGGCTGTTTTTTTTGTTTATTTTTTATTTCTATTTCTATTTATTTCTTTTTTTTGAGATGGAGTTTTGCTCTTGTTGCCCAGGCTAGAGTGCAATGGCGCGATCTCGGCTCACAGCAACCTCCGCCTCCTGGGTTCAGGCGATTCTCCTGCCTCAGCCTCCCGAGTAGCTGGGATTACAGACATGTGCCACCACACCCGGCTAATTTTGTATTTTTAGTAGAGACAGGGTTTCTGCATGTTGGTCAGGCTGGTCCCAAACTCCCGACTTCAGGTGATCCACCCCCCTTGGCCTCCCAAAGTGTTGGGATTACTGGTGTGAGCCGCTGTGCCTGGCCAGTGGCTGTGTTTTAAATGCCAGCCCCTTTGCTGAGTAGCATGCACTCTGCTGGAACTATCACCTCTAGACTCCTCTTAAAACAGAAAACGAGCCTGAAGTTATACATGAGAGTCCGAAAGTGTTTTTAAATCAAACAGATGCAAAATGACATTTTACTGAGCATGATGCAATACCAAGTTCTGGGCCCACCTTCACTAGGTGGGTGTCACTGACTCCAGTCACTCATGAGGAAATTGAGGCTCAGTGGGTGGAGCTGAGGCCAGCTGTCTCCTCCTTACTCTGAGACAGAGTTGGGGTTTGCGACACTGACTGTGTGAGGCCAACAAGCCTTGAGGATACCATGAAAACCTCACAGTCGGCCGGGCACGGTGGCTCACCCTTGTAATCCCAGCACTTTGGGAGGCTGAGGTGGGCAGATCACGAGGTCAGGAGATCGAGACCACGGTGAAACCCCGTCTCTACTAAAAATACAAAAAAATTAGCCGGGCCTGGTGGCGGGGGCCTGTAGTCCCAGCTACTCGGAGAGGCTGAGGCAGGCAGGAGAATGGCATGAACCCGGGAGGCAGAGCTTACAGTGAGCCGAGATTGCGCCACTGCACTCCAGCCTGGGTGACAGAGTGGCACTCCGTCTCAAAAAAAAAAAACAAAAAAAAACCCTCACAGTTGTTCTGATTATATTGGCTGGGCATCACCTTTATTAAATGTGGACAGGCAGGCCGGGCGTGGTGACTCATGCCTGTAATCCCAGCACTTTGGAGGCTGAGGGGCGGATTTCTTGAGGTCAGAAGTGCAAGATCAGCCTGAACAACAATGTGAGATCCCATTTCTACAAAAAATTTTTTTAAAATATCTGAGTGTGGTGGCACAAGCGTAGTCTCAGCTACTCTGGAGGCTGAGGTGGGAGGGTCACTTAAGCCTACGAAATCAAGATTACGGTGATCCATGGTTGTGCCATTGTACTCTGGCCCCGGCAACAGAGCCAGACCGCATATCAAAAATAAAAAAAAAAGGCTGGGCGTGGTGGCTCACACCTGTGATCCCAGCACTTTGCCAGGCCAAGGGGGCGGGGGGGTGGATCATGAGGTCAGGAGTTCGAGATCAGCCTGGGTAACATGGTGAAACCCCATCTCTACTAAAAATACAAAAAATTAGCCGGGCGTGGTGGTGCATGCCTGTAGTCCCAGCTACTCAGGAGGCTGAGGCAGAAGAATCGCTTAAACCTGGGAGGCAGAGGTTGCAGTGAGCTGAGATTGCGCCACTGCACTCTAGCCTGGGTGACAGAGCTAGACTTCGTCTCAAAAAAAAAAATAATAATAATAAAAATAAAAAAAAAAGTAAAATAAAAAATAAATAAAATTTAAAAAATACTTTTTAATTCTTTTTTTGGCTGCCTAGTGAGCTGCAACTGCCCCTACCATTGAGTTTGTTCCAGCCTTCCAGTGCTAACCATTTACCTGTGTTATTTTATATGTGTGTCTCTGTATCTATAAGATAAATTCCTAAAGGCATTACTAATGGGGAAAATGGCATTTGTAATGTTGTGTTTCCTTCTCAGGGGTTTGTACCTCTGCCTACACTCCCACCAGCAACACACGAGATGCCTCTTCCCCCGAGCTTTGCCAACATCGAGTCTCGTGAAATTGTGGATCTTAACCAGTATAATAGGTGGGGAATGGGATCTCTCTGTAGCTTTATTGTAATGCATTGATGCATCTCTTCACATGTTTGAACCACTTGTCTTTTCTGTGAGCTCGCTGCTCAGATCCCTTGTTCATTCTTCTATTGGGAAATATAAGTCCTTAAATATAGGAGAGTGATTTGTCTTTTGTGATATAATTTGCAACTAGCATTTGTTTGTCTCTTGGTGACCCTGGGGACTGAGCCTCCCCAGGTGTGAGAGAACATCAGCCTTTGCCAGGTGATTGCTTTGTTTTCTAGCCCCTTCTGTGTTGGAGAATGGGACCTTTGTGGTCATATAGTCTGACCCTGTCTTTTATTCACTGTTATCACACTAATGTTTTCTCTGTGTTGAGAGAATTACTACCCTCTGGTTTTGAATTGCCTGGTATCCAGTCTCTTCCTTGGAAATTGTTCCCTTATTCTGAGTGTATGCCTCAACTCGGATTAGATTACAAGCAAAAATCAGGCTAACTTGGAATTAAAATAAAAACCAAGCTGGTTGGTGGTGTGCTCCTGTAGTCCCATCTCACAGGCGAGGGCAAGGTTGGGGGATCACTTGAGCCCAGGAGTTTGAGCTTGTAGTGCTCTAGGCTGGTGTCTGAATAGCCACTGTACTCCAGCCCCAGCAACATGGTGAGACCCTGTCTCTTAAAAATCTGTTTAAATAAAAACCAAACCATTGACTTTATATTTTTTTCTTTTTTGAGACGGAATATCCCTCTGTCTCCCAGGCTGGAGTGCATTCTTCTGCCTCAGCCTCCCGAGTAGCTGGGACTACAGGCGCACACCACCACGCCCGGCTAATTTTTGTATTTTTCGTAGAGATGGGGTTTCACCATATTGGCCAAGCTGGTCTCGAACTCCTGACCTTGTAGATCCGCCCGGCTCGGCCTCCCAGAGTGCTGGGATTACAGGCATGAGCCACCGTGCCCGGCGCATTGACTTTATATTTCTAAAGGAAGAATGGACTATGATTTCTTAGGTTTGAATTGTGCTGGAAAGTTGAAAGGAGACAAAACCTTGGACTGCCTGTTGTGTGATCTGCAGGCTGTGGAGTAGCTCAGAACTTGAGGCGACCCAGCGCCACCTAGTGGATATTGAAGGAGGACAGGAATCTGAGTTTTGGTGAAAAAGGCTCCTAAGCTGTTGTTGAGCACGTAGCATTCTTTCCCGACCTACGCATTCTGTTTGTTAGTGCCCAGGATCACATTTCCTCCATCCAAACTCCCACCCTAACAGTCTTGGGTCCTGGAGCTTGCCCCAGGGATGCTGGGAGCTATGTTTCTCTGGCAGGAGTCCAGGCAGTAGTATCCTCCCTGTACCCCATCCTTGTCTGGCACTGGCATGGCTCTGCAGACACCCAGGAGCGCCTCTGGGCTGTGGCCTCTCCTCTGTCCTCATCCCATCAGGTCCATGGTTGGCCTTGAGGGTCTGGTCTGCTGCTGCTCACTCTTCTGCACTGAGAAGAGGAGACTGAGTTTCCATTGCTGATCAGGTGACCTAGGACACACAGCGCCCTTTCTCCTGATGGTGACTTACTGCCAGATCTGGGGGAATCTCAGAACAGAACTGAAAGACCAGAAGCTGTGAGATTAATGAGGTTGGAGAGTGGGGTGGGATTTTTCAAAGGAATTGTTCCTGGTTCTTTTTTTTTTTTTTTTTTAATTTAAGACAGGGTCTCTGTTGCCAGGCTGGAGCGCAATCTTGGCTCACTGCAACATCTGTCTCCCAGGCTCAGGTGATCCTCCCATCTCAGCCTCCGGAGTAGCTGGGACTAATCAGGCACATGACACCACGCCTGATTAGGTTTTGTATTTTTTTGTGGAAATGGGATTTTGCCATGTTGCCCTGGCTGATCTTGAATTCCTGGACTTAAGCAATCTACCCGCCTTAGCTTCCCAAAGTGGTGGGATTATAGGCATGAGCCACCACGCCTGGCCCCCAGTTGCTATTTTATTTATTTATTTGAGATGGAGTCTTGCTTTGTCACCCAGGCTGGAGTGCAGTGGCACGATCTCAGTTCACTGTAACCTCCGTCTCCCGGGCTCAAGCGATTCTCCTGCCTCAGCCTCCCGAGCAGCTAGGATTACGGCGCCTGCCACCACGCCCGGCTAATTTTTGTATTTTTAGTAGAGATGGAGTTTCACCATGTTAACCAGGCTGGTCTTGAACTCCTGACTTCGTGATCTGCCCACCTCAGCCTCCCAAAGTGCTAGGACTACAGGCGTGAGCCACCACGTCCGGTCCCCAGTTATTTTAATTAAAGCTAGCGTTATGGTGTGGCTGAATAGGCTGGTGGCCCTGTCCTGCAGGACCTAACATCTGTGAATATAGGCTGGGAAGGTGAATCGCTCAGGAGGCCCCCAACAGTTGTGCCAGACCTAGCACTTGTGTCTCCCTGTGGATCCCAGTGGCCCTCAGTGATAGCATGTCACTCATTCCTATGACCATTGTGTTGTGTCTCCCAGGAGGGCAGGGATGTCTCTTCACTTTCTGCAACACAGCCCCTACACTCAGCCTGTGGAGGAGCACAGCTCCTCCACTAGGGGTTGACGGAATGTGTGGGTGGGAATAACAGCAGTGTAGATTCTGTGGAGTGTGAAGAAGTGATTTGCTGAATGGTTCTCCGAGTTAACAGGACCTGTGGTGGAGAGTGATGTCCAGGGTCTGGCTGGGTAGGTGGTACTTGGTGCGGAGCCTTGCACTGCAAACTGTTGAGAGCAGGGTTGGTCCATGGACGCTCTGTGAATGTCCTGAGAGTTGTAGTCCCCATTTCCATAAAAATGCACCTATATATAAACTTTCGTTTGAAATTTCAAGGTAGGCTGTTTGGAACCCACATAGATCTTTTGGGTTATGCAGCATCCCACTACTTATAGTAGGAAGCCAGGCCCATCCTTGGGACCAGAGGATGCAGAGGTTTGTGGGATAGCTTCACAGGTCCTGTCCAGTTCTAAGGTTAGGAATGGATGCTTTCTCAGATGCTAAAGGCTGAGGGGACTAGACTAAGCTTGTGCACATTTCTGTCTTCGAGATGAACGGCGAGAGTGTGTTTGAAGCCAGCCGTTCCCTTTTGCATAGTCATTGTCAGGATGCAGGGCTTTGGCTGGGGCACCTATCTCCTGTCACAGACTGGGCTGGGCCCTCTTGGCTGGCCCAGAGCTCTGTGAGGGGCTGGATAAGCCTTGAGGGGGACAGTGTTTTCCTCCAGAGTGTTTTCAGACCATTAAACACCTTGCAAATAGAAGGGCAAGCTCGGCAGGAAAACTTTCAGGGCCCAAACCCTACTTGTGCTAAGGGCTCTTGTCTTAAAGCTGCAGACTTAAAAACAGGGACAAACCTTTCTCTTCCCTCTTCTTAACAGACTTCAGTGCAGCTCCTGGCTTACCCTCTTGCTGTGGGGGATTTACAGGCTAGAGGTTGGGCTGGCACATTTCCAGAGCAGTCATCCCTCTGACATGTTCAGGGAATTTGCCCAGGTCTGCCATGGCCTTTGGGGCACTCCTGGTGGCAGCACTTGTCACCGCTCTAGCGAGCTGGGTGAGTTCATAAAGAAGCACCAGCCTCAGTGCAGAGTGCTCTGAGGGAGAAAGCAGCAGGTGGGTGAGCTGGTGCTTGGGAAAATGGAGTAAAGTCCACATGGAAATTAGAGGAATCAACATGGCATGTCTCTGCCAGAGGAGAGGGCCCCATGCCAGTGTACAGACCAGACCGTATGACTGCGGCTCCAAGGACAGCTGACGTGGTGAGGGCAGCAGAGGTGATCAAGCTAGGAAGTCACTAGAAGAACCTTAATGTGTTCGGCCTCCTGCCCTCATTTCTCCATACCCATAGCTGGAACTTGTTCCTGGCTTTCCATGAGGTGTGTTCCAAGCCCCTGTTCCTTTTCCTGTAACTCTCTCCAGTTTCTAATGCTCCATACAATTTGATTACAATTATGTGTCTTTTTTTTTAAACTTTAATTTCAATTTTTTTTTTTTTTTGAGGTGGAGTTTCACTTTTGTTACCCAGGCTGGAGTGCAATGGCACGATCTGGGCTCCACTGCAACCTCCGCCTCCTGGGTTCAAGCTATTTTCCTGCCTCAGCCTCCTGAGTAGCTGGGATTACAGGCATGCGCCACTGTGCCCGGCTAATTTTGTATTTTTAGTAGAGACGGGGTTTCTCCATGTTAGTCACACTGGTCTCAAGCTCCCAACCTCAGGTGATCCGCCCGCCTCGGCATCCTAAAGTGCTGGGATTACAGGCGTGAGCCACCGTGCCTGGCCAATGTGTCTTTTTTAAAAATTTTAATTTCAATTTTTTTTGAGACAGGGTCTCGCTCTGTCACCCAGGCTGGAGTGCAATGGCGTGATCTCAGCTCACTGCAGCCTCCACCTCCTGGGTTGAAGTCATTCTCCTGCCTCAGCCTCCCAAGTAGCTGTGATTACAGGTGCCTGTCACCACACCCGGCTAATTTTTTTTTTTTTTTTTGAGATGGAGTTTCACTCTTGTTGCCTAGGCTGGAGTGCAATGGCACGATCTCAGCTCACTGCAACCTCACCTCTGCCTCCACCTCCCGGGTTCAAGCGATTTTCCTGCCTCAGCCTCCCAAGTAGCTGGGATTACAGGCATGTGCCACCACGCCCGGCTAATTTTGTACTTTCAGTAGAGACGGGGTTTTTCCCTGTTGGTCAGTCTGGTCTCAAACTCCTGACCTCAGGTGATCCACCCGCCTTGGCCTCCCACAGTGCTGGGATTACAGGTGTGACCCACGGCACCCGGCCTAATTTTTTTTTTTTTTTTTTTTTGAGACGGAGTCTTGCTCTGTCTCCCAGGCGGGAGTGCAATGGCGCGATCTCGGCTCACTGCAAGCTCCGCCTCCCGGGTTCATGCCATTCTCCTGCCTCAGCCTCCCGAGTAGCTGGGACTACAGGCGCCTGCCAACACGTCCGGCTAATTTTTTGTATTTTTAGTAGAGATGGGGTTTCACTGTGTTAGGCAGGATGGTCTCGATCTCCTGACCTGGTGATCCGCCCGCCTCGGCCTCCCAAAGTGCTGGGATTACAGGCTTGAGCCACCGCGCCCGGCCCACCCGGCCTAATTTTTGTATTTTTAGTAGAGACAGGGTTTCACCATGTTGGCCAGGCTGGGCTCGAACTCCTGACCTCAAGTGATCGGCCTGCCTCGGCCTCCCAGGTTTTGGGATTACAGACGTGAGCCATCACGCCTGGCCAATTATGTGTGTGTCCACATGCCGCTGAGTGAAGCCCCCAGCGTGCAGAGCAGCCAAGTTGTGTTCTTCCTTGTTGCACTTCAAGTACCTAAACTGGTGCTGGGAGCCACAGCACATGTCGTAAGGCCTCGCTGTGCTCCTAGAGGGAGCAAAGACAGCCGCATTTGAAACAATAGGAGCCTCCGTATTCTGATTCTGTGGTGTCCCAACAGCCACTTTGAGCTGCATCCTAAATAGGACAGAAACAGAAAGGCCTTGGGTGGGTGCAGTGGCTCACGCTTGTAATCCTAGATCTTTAAAAAGCCAAGGTGGGAGGATTGCTTGAGCCCAGGAGTTTGAGACCAGCCTGGGCAACATAGTGAGACTCCGTCTCTAAAACAAACAAACAAAAAAAAAAGTCACCCAGGCGTGATGTTGCATGTCTGTAGTCCCAGTTACTTGGGAGGTTGTCTTGAGCCCAGGAGATCGAGGCTGCTAGTGAGCGGAGATGGCGCCACTGCACTCCAGCCTGAGCAACAGTGAGATCCCGTCTCATAAAAAAGAAAAAAAAAAGAGACCTTTTATTTCCAGTGGCCCTCCTTTCTGACCCAGATGGTGACAGCACAGTGCATGGGGCCACCTCTCGCTTGCCCTTTCTTCCCTGTCGCATACGGATGCCAAGATCCTAACTGTTGCTTACTCAAGTTGAGTAACCTGGATCCCCCGGACAAATCTCTCCTAGTGTGATCTTTAATTCCTTAGAGACTGGGACATTTCTTAGGGTTTGATATGAGTTTTTCATCCTGCAAAGACCCTGACCAAAGAGAGGTAAGGTTCTGGGAGCCTCTCTCTGCTCTGACATACTTGGTTAGCATGCAGTTCTGGAAGAAGCTGAGACTGCCGCCCTCCTCTGGGACCTTGGGGCTGTGGTGTTCTCTCAGCACCCCATATTGACGTGTCCTGAGAGACGTCAGAGGGGCCGTTTGTACCTTCTGGCCTGGGGCAGCCAGCAGTCTGGCCAAGCCTCCCGGACTTAGCCGGATGTGGGTGTGTTGGCCTGTCCTGCCAACTGGGAGCTGAGAATAGCAGAATAGGGTCAGGGGGTGATGGGAAAAGCACTAGTTGGCTGCTCTCCTGGGCGGTGGGGCAGTGAACAGAGGAAACATGATGCGGGGAGGTGCTGTAGAAATGGGCAGTTTGGAGAAGAACTTGAGTGTTTTGCTCCTATTTTAGAACTGGTGTCATTGTTAGGCTTTACAGGCTGTGTTCCCTGTGCAGGACACAAGGAAGGTGCTGGCCACTTCGAGTGGCCAGGGAGTTGGTGGAGATCCCACCCCTGTTGCCTGGAGCCCCTGGGGATGCGGTGGAGGCCAGCTGCAGACAGCTTTGCTTGAGCAGTTGCAGCTCCTCTGTATCACAGAACAAGTGCTGTTGGTTCTTATTTAAGGCAAGGGTGCTTTGTGGTGAGCGGTGGAGTCGGGTGGGGCCCTGGCTTCTCCATCAGGGAGTTTTAGAAGCTCCTGGTGAAAACAACTCCTTCCTTGTTTTGTGTGGTTCCCCCAGGGGATGACGTGGGCTGCATCCCCACTATGGAGCCTTTTGTTGGGGCAGGGCTTCCTGGGAAAGACGGTGCACGCACGGAGGGCTTCCTGGGAAAGACGGTGCACGCACGGAGGGCTTCCTGGGAAAGACGGTGCACGCACGCAGGGCTTCCTGGGAAAGACGGTGCACGCACGGAGGGCTTCCTGGGAAAGACGGTGCACGCAGGGAGGGCGGTGTGTCCTTGGCTTCATTCAGGAAATGCAGCTCTGTGCCTATGTGCCTGACACATTGTACAATGTGTAGAGAGCAGAGAATGAAACCCACAAGCCCCCCTCCTCAGTAGTGAGTTCTGGTTGGGGAGACAGCATTAGGCAGCAGGTGAGGGGTTGGAGTGCCAGTGGGGCTGGGGTCAGGGATGCTTCACTGAGAATGTGACACTTGAGTGGAGACCGATGGAGTAAAGGAGCCTTGGGGTGTCTGCAGAGAGTTTGTGGGCAAGGGCAAATGCCAGGGCCCTGAGCACAGCTGGACCTGAGTGACTGGGCACAGGAAGTGAGGTCACAGGAACGTGGGTGTTGCAGGCCCATGGCTGGGACTGCCCAGGTGGGAGTGTGGGGAGGGGTAGGCAGAGGAGCCAGGGCTCTGGGTGGCTTGGGCCTGGTGGTGCTGAAAAGGCCTGGATTTTGGACATTCCTGCAGGTGGAGCAGATGGGATTTGCTGATGGTTTAAAGTGGATTGTGAAAGAAATAAGGAATCTGGGTTGGTGTTGCTATGTTTGGCCTGAGCAAGCTTTGGGACCCTAAAGAACCAAGTTGCCTTACTGATAGAATGTGGAGTGAAAGGTTTTCCATTGTAGTGAAGTGTTGGGGCTGGCTAGGACGGTTGGCTTGTGGTGACCACTTGGTATCCACACGCACTGCAACTGGGGTGCTATGGGCATCTGCAGAGTGCAAGGAGGTGGGCACTGTGTGCTTCTCACCCCTGGAACACTCTGGGGGGACTTGGCATTCCTTCCCTGCCCTCCCCTCCCTCTGAAACAGCCACTGTTCTGCCTGGACGTGCACCTGTGACTGGGTCTTCATGAGGTGTGCAGGGCAGGCCCATTCACAGGGAGGATGTACTCTGGGTGTTGGGTGTCTGCCAGGGGTCTCGACGGGCAGGGGCCTGAGTTAGAGTGCCTCTAGTGCACTGAGTCTCCAGCACAGGGTACGGCTTCTCTCAAGCCCTGGCAGTCTGGTTGAACTACAGATTCCAGGGCTAGCTAGAAATATGTTTCTTTTTTTCTTTCTTCTTCTTCTTCTTCTACAGATTCCAGGGCTAGCTAGAAATATGTTTCTTTTTTTCTTTCTTCTTCTTCTTCTTCTTTTTTTTTTTTTTTTTTTTTTTTTTTTTTTGCCCAGGCTGGAGTGCAGTGGCGTGATGTCAGCTCACTGTAACCTCCGCCTCCTGGGTTCAAGTGATTCTCCTGCTTCCGCCTCCCGAGTAGGTGGGACTACAGGCGCGCGCCACCACGCCTGGCTAATTTTTGTATTTTTAGTAGAGACGGGGTTTCACCATGTTGGCCAGGCTGGTCTCTAACTGCTGACCTCGTGATCCACCTGCCTTGGCCTCCCAAAGTGCTGGGATTACAGGCATGAGCCACCATGTCTGGCCCCCATATTTTCTTTTCTTAAACATTATGAGATCTTTTTTTTTCTTTTTTTGTGGTATGAAAATAGATTTATTTTTTTTCCTTTTTTTTCCCTGAAGACATGCCAGTTTTATTATTAATTTTTTTTGCACACAAAACAATAAACATTTTCTAAAAATACATACAAACAAAAAGATGCATATCAAACATATTAGGAAGGTTGCACATAGGAAGACGGGGAGTAGAAATGGGGGGTAGGAATTAAAGAAAATAAATGAGAGAGGGGCTTTGTATGGATCAATATAATGTGATCTTAAGAGATGCTCTCCTGCCCGGGTCTCCACCTGCAGCTTCCCCTAAGCAGCAGGGGAATCAGCACCATTGAGCAGGGTGTTTTCTGATCTGTGTGCATGGTTAGAAAGTTTATGTGAATGGGTAACAGCGCACACTCTCTGCAGCCTGTGCACGTCGGGCATGGTTCGGCTTCACATCAACAGCTGGCTGGAGGTGAGCTTCTGCCTGCCCCACAAGATCCACTATGCGGCCTCCAGCCTGATCCCCCCAGAGGCCATTGAACGAAGCCTGAAAGCCATCCGGTGAGTGCCCAGCCACACGTGCTCACTCCCTGCCAGGGCCCTTCCCTTTAGCTTCTCCCTGAGAGATTTTACCACTTACTTTGTTCCAAAATTTCTCTTTTCTTCTTCCCGCTGTGGAAGCTGGCAGGTGGGGCTCTGCCGTTTATAGAAGTTAAAACACATAATTTTGTATCCACTTGTGTCCAGAAATGACCAATCCCAGGTTTCCTCTGGGCCCTAATGGCACCACCTTAGGCCTGGGCAGGGCAGCCTGGATGTGGGGCTGAGTGTCCTAGGGGAAGCCGGAGGGCTGGAGGGACTTCGTCTTGATAGTGTTGCCCTACCCCAGTCTTTTGCATTTCAGTCAGCACTCGTGGGATCTCAGTTACTTTTTTTTTTTTTTTTTTGGTGTGTGTGTGTGTGTGAGAGAGAGAGACAGAGTGGCGCAATCCCGGCTCACCGCTACGTCCACCTCCCAGGTTCAAGTGATTCTCCTGCCTCAGCCTCCCGGGTAGTTGGGATTACAGGCGCCAGCTGCCATGCCTGGCTAGTTTTTTTGGTATTTTAGTGGAGACAGGGTTTCACCATGTTGGCCAGACTGGTCTCGAACTCCTGACCTCAGGTGATCCGCTCATCACTCATCTCAGCCTCTCCAAAATACACTTTCTTAATTTAATTGACTTTCTTTTTTTTTTTTTTTTTGAGAGGTACTCTTGCTTGGGGCTCGAGTGTGATGGCACAATCTCCACTCACTGAGGTCTCTGTCTCCCGGGTTCAAGCGATTCTCCTGCCTCAGCCCCCTGAGTAGCTGAGATTATGGGCGCACACCACCACACCTGGCTAATTTTTGTATTTTTAGTAGAGATGGGGTTTCACCATGTTGGCCAGGCTGGTCTTGAACTCCTGACCTCGTGATCCACCCGCCCCGGCCTGCCAAAGTGCTGGGTTACAGGTGTGAGCCACCATGCCCTGGCAATTTAATTGATTTTCTGCAAGGAAAGAAAGCCCAGTCCTTTGGCACCACCTGTTCCCAAGTCCCCCAATACCCTGAACATTTTTTAATTGTAAGAATATATCTGGGCACGTTGCTGAAAATTTGGAAATGACAGAAAGCAAAGCACTGCCTAGTTCCACCCTCCCCAGTCCGTGCTCTTTCCTTTCAATCCTAGCTAAGCATATTTTAACGTACTTCTGTCCCTAGTCTGTGAGGAGGATTTTGCTTTTCCCATATTTGGGACAATTTCCTTAGGAAAGATTCATTCATTTCTTCAATGAACAGATGTTTGCTGGGCGTCTCTGAGGTGGGATATGGAGTCTAGTCTTCGAGCCTTCCCCACTTTTGTCATGTGTTTTTTTCTGAGGGTGACATAATCCTTGCAGGTTTTGTTTTTGTTGTTTTTGAGACAGAGTCTCGCTCTGTCGCCAGGCTAGAGTGCAATGGCGCAATCTCGGCTCACTGCAAGCTCCTCCTCCCAGGCTCAAGTGATTCTCCTGCCTCAGCCTCCCGAGTAGCTGGGACCCCAGGTGGGTGCAACCACACCCGGATTATTTTTTTATTTTTAGTAGAGATGGGGTTTCACCATGTTGGCCAGGCTGGTCTCGAACTCCTGACCTCACGTGACCTGCCTGCATTGGCCTCCCAAAGTGCTGGGATTATAGGCATGAGCCAGTCCTTGGCAGATTTTGTGAAGGCCTCCAAACAGACCACTGCCCTTTTCTCAAATCCCACTCTTGGCCCTTCTCTCCACAGTTAAGGGCCGGGAGGCTCCAGCTGCACGTTTGTGTCCCAGGTGCATACCTGATGCATACCTGGTGCAGGACCTGGTGCATACCTGGCGCAGGACCTGGTGCATACCTGGTGCAGGGTTCCCTGCACTTCGTAGG
>NW_026652298.1:42002093-42080081 GCF_009828535.3 Hylobates moloch
GCAGGGTTCCTGCACTTCGTGTGTTCCGTGACAGGTAATTGTTTTGCAGCCCCTACCATGCCCTGCTGCTGCTCAGTGATGAGAAGTCCTTGCTGGGTGAGCTTCCTGTTGACTGCTCCCCTGCCCTAGTGCGGGTGATCAAGACCACATCTGCTGTGAAGAACCTGCAGCAGCTAGCCCAGGATGCGGACCTGGCCTTGCTGCAGGTATAGCTCTGGAGGCCTGGATGGGTGGCATGTGGCAGGTGCTGGGGCATCAGGAAAGGCAGGCCGCCTGCCACAGTACGTCCACAGGGGCTCTGTCCAGCTGAGAGCCGAGGCACAGTCCACCATGGGGTGGGGCCGGTCCCTGGGATAGCGGGAGGTTTTGGCATCTGAGTCAGACCTGGGTTCAGGGCTGGCTTTGTGAGTGAGCCATGGGACTGACTTGTTCTTCCGTCTCAGAGAGGTAAGGCGAGTCTGTGAGAGAAAGGACTGGGGTGCTCCCAGTCCTGGAGGTTGAGACACCAGAGCTAGGGCGTGGGCAGGGCAGGAGCGGGCAGGGTCATGGGGGGTCTCACAGTGGTGCATGAACAAGCATATGGGAACTGAGGGCAGGAAGCCTGGACGCAGGGCCCTCCCATGTGCAGAACAAAGACCTAACCTGGTGGCCTTACACCCCTGTGTGTGCACGTGTTGGCCTGTGCACTCTGTACAAGATGCCCCTTCCTTGCTGAGCCACATGCTTATGGGCCTGTCCATGCAGAGGACTGCCCTTTCTGATGCGATGGAGGGCCCCTCAGCCTTGTCTGCGGATCTGGTTGGAGTGTGGGTGGAGTGTGGGAGGAAAAGCACAGGGAAGGCTGGGCACGGTGGCTCATGCCTGTCATCCCAGCCCTTTAGGAGGCCAAGGCAGGTGGAGCACTTGAGCCCAGGACTTTGAGACCAGCCTGAGCAACATGGCAAAATCCCGTCTCCACCAAAAAAAAAAAAAAAAAAAAAAAATAGCTGGGCGTGGTGGCGCGCACCTGTAGTCCCAGCTACTTGGGGGTATGAGGTGTGAGGATCACTTGAGCCTGGGAGGCAGAGGTTGCAGTGAGCTGAGATTGCGCCACTGCACTCCAGCCTGGGCAACTCTGTTTCCAAAAAAAAAAAAAAAGAAAAGCACAGGGAGAAATCAGAAGCAGGGGCTGCTGATGGGGTGGCCAACAGGCCATGGGGTCAGCTGTGACTGCTGGTCATGTGGGAGTGGCCCAGAGCCACGGGACCATTGAAATATTGCCTGTGGGTGGCGCCCTCGTCTGGTGGCGGTGTGCACAGCATGGCCACCAGGGGGCAGCAGAGGCTGCCGAGGAACACAGGCGTGAGGTGGGCCTGCCTGGGTCCCTCTGGCTGAGCTTCCTGGCTCTTTTGGCCTGTGAAACAGGTCTTTGCTTCTTAGCACGTTAGGCGAACTTGTCCAACAAGGTCTGACTCTCAGGCCACTTTTCACTGAAAGCAGCCTTTTTGGATTCTGTCTTTGAGAGTAAGTCTCCCGCCTCTGTCTCAGGACCCTTTATCTATCCTCTGTGAGAGCATTGACCAAATTGTGCCCTTGTATTTCTTTTTTCTTTTCTGAGACAGGTTCTTGCTCTGTCTCCCAGGCTGGCATGCGGTGGTGCCATCATGATTCACCCAGGCTCAAGCATCCTCCCAAGTAGCTGGGACTACAGGCGACTGCCTGGCTAATTTTTTTTTTTTGGTAGAGACGGGGTCTCCCTATGTTGCCCTGGCTGGCCTCAGACTCCTGGGCTCAAGTGATCATCGCACCTTGGCCTCCTAAAGTGCTGGTATTACAGGCATGAGCCACCACGCCCAGCTGTGCATTTGGACTTCATGGGCTGGACAGGACTCAGTGAAGACCATGTCCTGCCCACCTTCATAGCATTCAGGAGACACAGAATTTTAAAAGAACTCACCGCTCCATACAACCCTGCAGAGTGAGAGAGGCAGTGACCCTCCGTGTCCTGATGAGCACTGGCCACATGGTAAATGCCTGTGGCCGTTCACCGGTCCTGTGTTGAGCTTTTGAAAGGAGCTGGGCCTGACTTTCCTGAGGCTGTCTGGCAGGAGTTTGTGCTGGACACTGTGCCTCTCATCCTTGCTGTCAGAGTCTCCTTGGACAAAGCTTTGATGTCCTCTCCTGAGGTTGTCTGGCGGGAGTTTGTGTGGACACTGTGTCTCTCACCCTTGCTCTCAGAGTCTCCTTGGACAAAGCTTTGGTCTCCCTTTGATGTCCCCTTCACTTTCCTGCCGTGGCCTTGACGGGAGAGGGAAGGCTGTTTGTCATTGTTTTCTTCTGTCTGTACCCCTTCCCTGCTGTCCCCGCTGCAGGTCAGCAGGGCTTTGCTGCTGGTGTGGTGGTGCGGAAGCCCCTGGAGCCCAGCCCTGGTGTGTCACTCTGTTTCCTGGAGATAGCCCCCTGGGGAGCATCTGCCTTAGGTGTGAATGTCACCAGATAGTTGAAAGTCCCTCATGTGGCTGGGTGCAGTGGCTCATGCCTATAATCCCAGCACTTTGGGAGGATGAGGCAGGAAGATTGCCTAAGCCCAGGAGGTCACGACCAGCCTAGGCAACATAGGAAGACCCTGTCTTTACAGAAAATTAAATAATTAGCTGGGCATGGTGGTGTGTGCCTGTGGTCCCAGCTACTCAGGAGGCTGAGGTGGGAGGATCACTTGAGCCCTGGTGTTCGAGGCTGCAGTGAGTTGTGATTGCACACACTCCAGTCTGGGCAACAGAGCAAGACCCAGTCTCAAAAAATAAAATAAAATAAAATTCTTCATGTTTATATCAATCCAGAGAGAATCTACAAGTAAATTTTGGGTGTGTCATGATAAAATTAGTATGTTATTAGACTTCAAACATTACACCAATTATAGACACAAAAAGTTCCCACAGTCCCATATCCCACAGGTAACCTAGATCCCTCCAGATTTTTTATCTGTATATATACATTTTATTCTGTGTGTGTGTGTGTGTGTGTGTGTGTGTATATATATATATATATATACACAAACATTTTATTTTGTATCATGAAAATTAGGATCGTGCTGTACATTTGCTGTGATTGGCTGAATAATGGCCCCCACAGATAGACACATCCTAGTCCTCAGAATCTGTGAATGTGAACTCATGTGGGACTTCGGAGATGTTACTAAGTAAAAGATCTTGAGATGGGAAGATCATCCTGTTGGGCCCCAAATGTAATCCCTAAGGCCCTTATCGGAGGGAGGCAGAGGAAGATCTGACTAAAAAGAGGCAGCAATGTGGCCGCAAGCCGAGACACTGGCAGTTGAAGAGGCAGGACAAATTCTCTTCTCGAGCTTCCAGAGGGAGCCTGGTCCTGCTGGCACCTTATGCTTGCCCTGAAGTACTGATTTTGGACTTTCTTTTTTTTTTCTTTGAGACCGAGTCTGGCTCTGTCGCCCAGGCTGGAGTGCAGTGACACAATCTCGGCTCACAGCAAGCTCCACCTCCCGGGTTCACACCATTCTCCTGCCTCAGCCTCCCGAGTAGCTGGGACTACAGGTGCCCGCCACCACGCCCAGCTAATTTTTTGTATTTTTAGTAGAGACGGGGTTTCACCATGTTAGCCAGGATGGTCTCGATCTCCTGACCTCATGATCTGCCTGCCTCGGCCTCCCAAAGTGCTGGGATTATAGGCGTGAGCCACCGCGCCCGGCGATTTTGGACTTTGGATTTCCAGAATGGACAGCATCTTGGAGAGGCTGCTGCAGGGAGAGGCAGGAGGTGGAGACCACTATGCTGAGCAGAGCTGGGGGAAAGTGGGTGTGTCTTTTTGAGAGAGACATGCGAGTGGCACATGGGGTGAGGGAACAGGGCGGTGATGGAGCTGAAACCTGCCATGTTGGGGTTGGCGGTGCCATTGGAGGCACTACTCGCACAATCTCGGCTCATTGCAACCCCACCTCCCAGGTTCAAGCAGTCCTCCTGTCTCAGCCTCCAAGTAGCTGGGACTGCAGGCATGTGCCGCAGTGCCCGGCTAGTTAAATAAAATTTTTGGTAGAGATGAGGGTCTCACTATATTGCCTAGGCTGGTCTCGAACTCTGAGGTTCAGGCGACCTCTTGCCTTGCCCTTCCCAAAATGCTGGGACTACAGGCATGAGCCGCTGCACTCAGTCTGGAGGCCCTGTTTTCTGAGCTGAGGTGAAAGTGTCCTCCGCAGCAGGGCGGCACTGTGTCCAGGCAGGGATGACTCACCCCCACAGAAGCTTACCCGCCAAGAGGGTGGAGTGGTATCCTGGGCTGATGCATAGGCAGAAGTGCGAGAGCTTAGGATTTCACACACCTTCTCATGAAGTGCTGTGGTGCTGTGCTCTCAGACCTCAGGCCCGAACTTTCCTCCGGAAGGGGTTTTGGGTGTATTTGTGTTTCCTGGTGTTCAAGGGTCCACAAGAGCAAAGTTGGGAGGGGGGTCTCTGTGGGAGTCGGGGCACATGGGGCCGACTGGGGCCTTTGGGTATGTAGGGGTGGCATGCTGAGTGACTCCACACCCATCATCGGGGCAAGGCCATGCTGGAGTTTTAGGGGGTATGAGAGGGCTGTGCCCCTGCCAGGACATCCAGCTAAGCCCCCTGCCCAGCTGGGCCAGCGCTGTGTTCCCAGCACCCCAGACATTCCCATGCTGTGGTCTGAGACCACCATTCTTCAGTGGGAGCCAAGACAGCATAGGATGGGAAAACAGTGCACCAAACAGCACAGGGAACAGTGATAAAAAGGCCACTGTGGCCGGGCGCGGTGGCTCACGCCTGTAATCCCAGCACCTTGGGAGGCCAAGGTGGGTGGATCACGAGGTCAGATCGAGACCATCCTGGCCAACATGGTGAAACCCTGTCTCTACTAAAAATACAAAAATTAGCTGGGCGTGGTGGCATGTGCCTGTAATCCCAGCTACTCAGGAGGCTGAAGCAGGAGAATTGCTTGAACCTGTGAGGCAGAGGTTGCAGTGAGCTGAGATTGCGCCACTGCACTCCAGCCTGGGCGACAGAGCAAGACCGTCTCCAAAAAAAACCAGACAAACCATTGCTCACAGAAAGTGCTGTGTGCTGGCTGTGCCCCACATCCTAGTGAGAGGTTGGGAAGGTGCTGTTCCACATTAGGGAGGAAGTCTTGGGCCATAGCCACCAGGTGTGTTCTGCACGAGGCTGGGGCCAGCTTCTCCAGGCTGGTAGGCCATGGCCACCCAGGCTGAGAGCTGCTGACAGCTCCCGGTGGGCCAGCCTCAGGCATGGTCCTTGCAGCTTCCCTTCTGCCTGCAGGTTTTCCAGCTTGCAGCTCATCTGGTGTACTGGGGCAAGGCCATCATCATCTACCCGCTGTGTGAGAACAACGTCTACATGCTGTCTCCCAATGCCAGCGTATGTCTGTGAGTGCTGTTGGCTGCCAGAGCCTGGAGCCCCGAGTGGGAAGGGTTGAGGCTGGCAGGGCCCTCCAGATGCTGTTCTCTGTGTTGGCCAGGCACCAAAGGCTGTGGAAGCCCCAAGGCCAGGCTCTCACTTCAGCCTAACTCCTGGCCACTAGCGTGTCCAGGTCCCAATTCTGGTCTGGCTCTGTGCTCTATGGCTCTCCTGTGTCCCCCATATGCCTGGCCCCCTCCTCCAGGCTGGCTCTCCTAATCCACCTTGAGGGATCAGAGGTGAGATGCAGGGTGAACTGTGCCCATGGCTCCTGCTGCTGCTCAAGGGGAGGTGCCCAGGCTCTGTCCACTTGGAGGCCTGCCTGGCCTTATAACCGTTCTGCCCTCATCGCACTGTCCTGGCCCACCTGCCACACTTTGCTTCTCTGCTGCCCACTGAGGCCAGTGTTGAGAACACGGTGGGGGGTCTGAGAACACGGTGGGGGTTCTGCTGCACTCACTGGCATGCTCGCCTGCCTCCAGGTACTCCCCGCTGGCCGAGCAGTTCTCCCACCAGTTCCCATCTCATGACCTGCCGTCCGTGCTTGCCAAGTTCTCCTTGCCGGTCTCCTTGTCAGAATTTAGGAATCCCCTGGCCCCCGCTGTGCAGGAGGTGAGTCACAGAAGCTCAAGGAGCCCGGAGTGGCAGGTGTGTAGTGGATAGGCACTACCTGCCTGGCTGTTGGTTCTGATCTGAGAGCCCTCAGTGGTGCCACCTGCTTCTCCTTGGTTTTGGGGGCTTGCCGTGCAAGCGCTATGTGCCCAGCAGGGCCCAGAGGTCAGCTGCCGGGCCACCTGCAGATGCTTGGCCAGTGACCCAACACGGGCAGTTGCTCCCTCCCCATAGAGCCCACCCTGGCTGTGGCAGGCAGTTTTTAGGGTTAGAACCGAGTTAAGCAGGAGAGTGCTTACCTTTTCTGGGCCTACAGACCTGCCTTGTACCCCTTTGAGACTACGGACTGCCTACAGATGAGGGTGCAAAGGCAGTTTTGTTCTCACTGGGCCAGGGCCTGACCCTCTGAGAGTTCTGCTTCTGTCTTCACTCCCTGCCATGATTCAGGTGGCCACAGGGTCTGTGGGTATGAGTTCTGGGGTCACTGCTCCCCAGAATCTCCTCATCCAAGAGAGCCTAGAGAGGACCCTAGTGGGCCTGGGTCTTGGCAACAGGCAGGCAGGTTGGGAGCTAGGAGTGGCTGGGGGATAGGAGGCCTCCTGCAGGTCTGTGGGATGAACTGGTGCACCTGCATCTGTGGCAGGGCCAGTGGCTTCCCCTGTGGGCTGCAGGTGTCACAGCCTCATGCTGAAGTGGCTTTGCCATCCTCCCCTCCACTGAGTTCTGGGCAGAGACTCAGAGCAGGGCCAGATAGGACACAGTGTTGGAGACAGACGAGCTGGGTGTTCTCAAGTCTTTGTCTCCAAAAGTATTTGAGTAATTGCCAGATCTATTAGGCAAAACCAGTCCTTAAAGTCAAACCCTTTCCGTTCTCAAATTGTGAATGAGAATGATTCTGGTTTTTCAGCTCCTTTAGACGCTGAACCTGACAGAGCTCTCAGTGCGGTCTTTCATAGAGCCCTTGGTTTCTGGGAGCTGAGCCAGGTTGTACCAGCTAAATAAAAGGCACTCTCTGCACCCCTCCTCTTGGGGCAGTGGTTCTGGAGGAGCTGCTGGTGCTGCCTTCCCAGAGGCCTCCTGTGGTCTAGATAACGGGGTGGCTTTTCCCGGCCATGACTGAGTGGTTGCTCCAGGCCTTGTCAAGGGGCCGAGGTGGAGCCAGGTTCTGCCTGGGCTCCAGTGCTGGGAAGCCCCTCTGTTTTATTTTTGGTTTATTGATTTTATTTAATTTTGATTGCACTCCAGGCTGCAGTGCAATGGCATGATCTCGGCTCACTGCAACCTTTGCCTCCCGGGTTCAAGCAATCTCCTGCCTCACCCTCCCGAGTAGCTGGGGTTACAGGCGCGCGCCACCACGCCCGGCTAATTTTTTGTATTTTTAGTAGAGACAGGGTTTCACTGTGTTGACCAGGGTGGTCTCTAACTCCTGACCTTGGGTGATCCACCCACCTCATCCTCTCAAAGTGCTGGGATTACAGGCGTGAGCCACTACGCCCAGGTTTTTTTATTGTTTTGATATAGAAACTTGCTCTGTTGTCCAGGCTGAAGTGCAGTGGCATGATCTTGGCTCACTGCAACCTCCGCCTTCCAGGTTCAAGTAATTCTCCTGCCTCAGCCTCCCAAGTAGCTGGGATTACAGGCGCACACCACCATGCCCGGCTAATTTTTGTATTTTTAGTAGAGATGGGGTTTCACCATGTTGGCCAGGCTGGTCTCGAACTCCTGAGCTCAAGTGATCCACCCGCGTCTGTTTTATTTCTTAAATTCATGTGAAGTCTGGATATCTTGCAGTCCTTTTGACCAGGTCTTCTTACTTGCCTGGGATATGTCCCCCGTTCCCATCCCCAGTCCCCCAGCCCCCTCCCAGGAGGTGACCCTGGCCAGCAGCTCCTTGTTGACCCTCCCAGAGATGAGTAGACAGATGTGTATCTGAGGACACTGATGGCTGCCTCACACCTTGCTGCTCAACGCCTGAGTCTGGGCAGTGCTTTCTCATGGCGACTGGACTCTACCTGGCACAAGGCTCCTCACTGCTCCTCACTGCCAGCCCCCCCTGCTAACCCAGAGACACTGGAGGGCCTGGCCAGGATGTGCCTTCTCACGGTGGGGGCGGGGGGGGTGCTCCACCCCCAAGCCCAGGGTCACTGGCCTCAGCTTTCTTGTGGATCCACTCTTGTGCTCAGGGTGGACTTTCAGGTAGATCCAAGGAGAGGACTTTCTGCTCTCAGGGTGCCTGCCCACAGCCTCTTTTTAAACAGTGTCTGGGCTTGTCTGGAGGTGGACTGGCTGGCTGGGTCCAACTCCAGGGCCAGTGGGCCAAAGAAAAGAGGAGGCAGAGGGGCAGCTGCAGCAGCACAGTGTCGGGGGTTTGCTCAGAGAAGCAGTCACAGGGGCCTCCACATCTCAGGTCCTGCTCCTCAGCCAGAGGCTGGACGGCCCAGGTGTGTGGTGGGAGCCTGTGCAGGTGTGATCCAGATGTTCCCATGGCCCCTCTCCCTTCCCAGGAGGGTGAGTGGGCCTTGCAGAGCTGGCCGGTAGCTGGGCGCTCCCTTTCTGAGAAGAGGGCCTTTCTGCCTGTGAGTCAGCACAGGGAGCGTCTGTGGCCATGTCTAGGGCCGTGGCTCCCCGATCCCCAGGAAGAAGTTGGAGTGGGGAGGGGGACCAGCCTCACCTGCTGCCACCCGCAGACCCAGCTCATCCAGATGGTGGTGTGGATGCTGCAGCGCCGGCTTCTCATCCAGCTGCACACCTATGTCTGCCTGATGGCCTCACCCAGCGAGGAGGAGCCCCGCCCGCGAGAGGACGACGTCCCCTTCACTGCTCGGGTTGGCGGTCGCAGCCTCAGCACACCCAACGCCCTCAGCTTTGGCTCCCCAAGTAGGGCCCCCAGGGCACCGCTGTGGTAGTCACGGGAGATGCTTGGGGGTGGCATCCAGGAGGCTCAACATGGGCAGTGCTGTGGGTGATGAGGGGCCTGCACACATATGCACGCGCCTCGTGTCCCCCGTGGAGACACCTCTCCTGTCTCCTAGCACCACCATGACTCTGAGGTGGCAGCTCTGTCTCCGGGCTCTTCAGCAGGCTTGCTAGAGTTAGGAGCAGCTCCCAGCCCACCACATCAGTGCTGGAATCTCTGCCCCCGCCTGGGAGCAGAGCAGGATCTCACACCACTACCAGGACAGCTGACACCTCTGTGCCCCAGAAGAGCTGTCATGGCCAATGTGGTTGAGGGCAGCAGCCTGTTGCCAGGTCCCAGGTCCCCAGGCTTGGGGAAGGAAGTGGGTGGAAGACTTTGAAAGTCCTCCGCTGGCTGAGGTCTGGCTGTAGGCTTCATGCTTCATGTGAGGACCCCACCTGCCCAGGGTGCTTTGTCCTCCATCCTGGGTGAGGGGCAAGATGCCCAGGCCCACCTTGGGGTGTTTGTGGGGCACACATTGCACCTCTGTTCAGGTCCCTTGAGGTTACCCCCAGAGGGGAGGCTACCTGTTTCCCAAGTCAGCCATATGAGGGGCGTGTCACACCCAGGAGGTGGGGCAGCAGCAAATGCTTGCAGACAGATGTACCCTAACCCTTGTGGGAGTTAGGGGTGTCATTGGAGGCTGGCTGCTGGCTCTGCCCTCGCTGTTCCCCTGGGTGTCCTGAAATTCCACTTGGTCACCCTGACCCATGCCCCCCACAGCCAGCAGCGATGACATGACCCTCACTAGCCCCAGCATGGACAACTCCAGCGCAGAGCTACTTCCCAGTGGGGACTCACCACTGAACCAGAGGATGACGGAGAACCTGCTGGCCAGCCTGTCGGAGCATGAACGTGCAGCCATCCTCAGTGTACCCGCAGCCCAGAACCCTGAGGACCTCCGCATGTTTGCCAGGTGGGTGTACGTTGGCCTGTTGGGACTGGGGCCAGTTGCAGGGTCAGGGCAGAAAGTGAATAGGGACGTACGCAACAGAACCACCAAATCCACTGAGAACAAATGGGGCCCTGTTTGAGATGGAGTCTCTGCATTCAGGTGTGTAGGGGCAGGTGCTACTGCCCAGACATGGGGATGCGGCTTGTCACCAAGACTCCGGGCTGTGGGCCTGGCGTGCCTATTTTTGGGACTCTTCTCTCTCCAGTACTTCTTAGATGTTTCTTGTCCCTTGAGAGGCCGTGCCAAGTTCTCACCCTCATGGGACTTGGCAGGGGTTTGCCCAGGACTCTAAGCCCTGGGGGCATCCAGGATCCCCCATATTATAGGTGACGTGGCTCAGTGGTCTCTGTCAGCCCCACCCTGACTTGGGGGACAGTTAGGGGCATAGTTTCCCGGGAGTGGTCAGGGACTGAGTTCTCGGTTAAGAACCACACTCCAGGCCCTCCAGAGAACCACTTGCAATTCTTCTGAGCAGCTGGTCCAGGTCTCACCTGCATCCTAGCCTCCTCTGTGCCAGTCTGAGTTGCAGAAACCACCCTAAAGCAGTGACCTTCCAAATGATGGTGAACCGGGCACGGTGGCACACGCCTGTAGTCCCAGCACTTTGGGAGGCCGAGCGGGGCGGATCACGGGGTCAGGAGATTGAGACCAGCCTGACTAACATGGTGAAACCCCGTCTCTACTAAAAAATACAAAAAATTAGCTGGGTGTGGTGGCGGGTGCCTGTAGTCCCAGCTACTGGGGAGGCTGAGGCAGGAGAATAGCGTGAAGGCGGGACGCGGAGCTTGCAGTGAGCCGAGACCTCTGTGCCAGTCTGAGTTGCAGAAACCACCGTAAAGAAGTGACCTCCCAAATAAAAAAAAAAAAAAAAAAAAAAAAAAGCAGGCCGGGCACAGTGGCTTACGCTTATAATCCCAGCATTTTGGGAGGCCGAGGTGGGTAGATCACCTGAGTTCAGGAGTTTGAGACCAACCTGGCCAACATACAATGAAACCCTGTCTCTACTAAAAAAATAGAGAAATTAGCCAGGTGTGGTAGCGCACTCCTGTAGTCCCAGCTTACTTGGGAAGCTGACGCAGGAGAATCGCTTGAATCTGGGAGGTGGAGGTTGCAGTGAGCCGAGATCGTGTCACTGCACTCCAGCCTGGGTGACTGAGTGAGACTCCGTCTCTCAAAAAAGAAAAAAAAAAAGCAGTGACCGTTTGGCTCCAGAGCTACGTGGGACTCACCGTAGCATGAAAAAGAAGCCACCAGCAGACCCCTGGTCCCAACATCAGGACGCAGGCTGGGGCAGCTCTGGGTTTGAACAGCCGTCTACCGTCCTGGACCCACTTTGCCCACCTGCTGGTCAGCGGGACCATGGTGGGCATGGGGTCCAGGAGGCCTGCCTACCCTTGTGGGGGGGCTGTGGTGGCTGCCTCCCTGGCCTTCACTGCCAGCTCTGCTCAGGCCTGTGGGCAGCTCAGAACTGATTCCCAACAGCAGCTATTTGGCAGAGGCCTTTGGGGGCTGGCGTCAGGTTCGGCTCACGCCCACCCATCCCTTCCAGGCTCCTTCACTACTTCCGCGGCCGCCACCACCTGGAGGAGATCATGTACAACGAGAACACGCGGCGCTCCCAGCTGCTCATGCTGTTTGACAAGTTCCGCAGTGTGCTGGTGGTGAGCACCCACGAGGACCCCGTCATTGCCGTCTTCCAGGCTCTGCTGCCCTGAGCCCAGGTGGAGGGCGGAAGGCTGCTGGGTGTGCAGGTGGGCGCTTGCGTCTCCCCACCCCAGGGCTCCCCCTGTGCTGAGGCTGAGCCCTCTTAGTCCTGAGGCCTGGCATTGGGTGGATGCCGGCCGGCCGTGGCCCAGTGAAGCCTGCAGAGCCCCACTGTCCTGGCCCCTGGTGGTTCCACTGTGGGGCTGCTGCCCTCTGTGTTCCTACACTTCCCTCCAGTCCTTGCCGCATGCGTAGGCATCTCCACGCTGGAGGGGGCCTGCCAGGACTCCTGTCTCTGGGTGAGGGCCGCATCCTTCTCGGCCCATGTGGGCTGTGCATTTCTCAGACGCTCCTTCCGTCCCTACACCTGCTCCTTGGACGCCCCCCCCCCCCCATCTGTGGCCACCCTGAAGAATGTGCAGAAACACTTGTGTGGCCTCTCCCAATCTGACAGCCTTCCATTTGTGAAGTGCCCTGTGGCCCCCTCCCCAGCACCTGTCTGCCATGCGCTTCTTCCTCCCAGGCTGCCATGAGCCTTTCCTGGCCCAGCCCTCACCACAGTCCACAGAAGCCACAAACAGGCTTTTAGCCAAGCTGTGACCTGGTCCTGACCATCTGGCGCACGAGGGCCTGGGCTGGCCCTGCTAGGCTGGAGCAGCCCTGTCACCTGTGCACATCTTGCTGGTGGAGGCATGGCCCACTGTCCAGGACCCCACCCTCTGGGGCTCTCGGCTCCCACACTGATGATTCTCCCCAGCATCCACACCGGGCCTGGCGCTACGTACTCAGGGCCCCCAGCCCTCTTGTACTGGAGGAAGAGCTGGCTCCAGACACGTGTTGATCACCTAGAGGAGCTCTGGCTGACACAGTTTTCTAGAAATAAAACATTTATTTGGTTTTTAAACAATTAAAAAATCTTGTCTGGGCAGGCCCTTTGCTCAGGCCTGTGTGTCCTGCTCAGCCGCTCTGTCGACCACACTGACCCAGGGGCTGCCCCGGATGTAGAAGCGGAGGGGTTTCCGGGCCCACTCCCCAGCATGGCCAACGCCCACCCGGGCTGCTGCCACGACAGCTGGCTCACTGGGCTCCAGGGGACCACGCTCCAGCCATACAGCTTCATCCTGTGCCAGGTCCCTCTGGTCAAAGCTCTTGTTGATGGCGAGGGCCTGGCACAGCTTGGAGGGGCCACTGCAGAGCTCGCGGTCCTTAAGGACACGGCTGGCGGTGCCTTTCCGGAGAGTGCTGCGAAGCTGACGCATGGTCTCCAGACCTTCCAGGGGCTCCAGTGCTCGCAGCAAGACGCAAGCCCCGTCCCCTGTGGGACGGACAGTTTGGAAGTGGAGCCTCCCTAGGCTCCTGTCCTCTCTGCCCTAGTGCACATCCAGACATCCCATGCTGCAGGGAGGGTGCAGCTGCCTTCCTGCCTGGGCCAGGGACCTGCTCTGTGCACCTGCACCGTCTGCTGGGTCTCACCTGGTGGGAGGGGGCTGCACCTCACTGTGTCCAGACCCCTCTGCCTACCTTGCCATCCTCTAAGCCTGCACCATGAGGTAGTGCCTCCTGTGGGCACCTCTGGCTCCCACCACCAGGCAGGGCCTCCACCACTGTGGCCGCCCCCACAAAGCCAGACTGTTAAAAACACATGACAAATGCTGGATATCAGCTCCTTTCCACCTGGCTTCCCCTGGTCTTGTGATTGGCCACAGCTATGAGGCCAGCAAAGGAAGCTCCAGAGAGCCAGTCCTCGGGTGCGATCATTCAGCCAGGAAGCAGGAAGCCTTGGCCCTGGCCAGGCCCCAGTGCTCCCCTTCTGCCTCACCCACTCAGCATTTGTGTTGGTCAAGTGGTGGGGGCTAGGGGTTGGCTTAGAGCAGCTGCCAGTGTGCACCGGATGCTGGGAGAGCCCATGCAATGACTCAGTGGAAGGACTGACTGCAACGCCCTGCACAGGCAGGGCAGGAGGAGGCTGATGAAGCCCTCTCACCTCCCTTGGGATCCCTCCTCCAGCCAAGCCCCCTCCCTCACCAGGCCAGGCCACTTGTGAAACAGAGACAGCAAGTGAAGGCTCCTGTGCCCAGGGGCTCACTCCAGCACAGACAACCAAATTCCCTCTGCCCTGGAGGTTTGGAAAGGCCCCTTGGATTCCTGGCTGGGGATAACGATGATCTGGACCCTGGCCATAAGGGCCCTGGCCCTCCAGCAAGGCAGCTCCCTAGAGACACCTGCTCTGATGCACCTGTGCACCCCTGGCCCTCCCAGCCACCTGGGAGTCAGAAGCTTAGCCCGGGGATGGCCAAGCCAGTCCCTACTCTTGGGCTGCAGCCACAGTGAGGCTCTGCATCAGCAGCCAGGGGCAAGCACTAGTGGACAAAGCCATGCCCTCCGGCAAAGCCAGCAAATGCGGCATTCCTGTGAGGAGATAACCCTTGACCAGCCACTTGTCAAAGTATTTCAAGATAAAATCAAGGCCAAGCAAAGCCTTTAAGTTCCCGTCCATTCTGTGATTCCCACGCTGCTTCTAGCTCACCAGGTGGGGCGCCCGCTGCCCACCCTGACCCACCTCAGTAGGAAGAAGCAGGACCCTCTACATCCCTGTGGGTGCAGGGCACATGCCCCTCATTGTCTCACTAAGCCCCCACAGAGCCACCTGCAAATGAGTCAAAGCCTGGCCGCCCTCATCACCGCACCCCCCTGCCCTGGCTCCTTCACACAGAAGACATCGAAGTCCCACATCCTGACAAAAACACGACCCCTTTGATCTCTTCCTGCCAAACCTCCCGTTCCTCACCTACTCCTCTGCCGACCCTGACTCCCCCTGCTGTGCCCACTGCTCCATCCTTGGCAACCTGACCACTCTGCTCTTAGCACTGCGATCATCCTCTTCTCAAATCAGCTTCTCATCCTCATGTGCTGCCTCCGTCAAGGGCAGGTGACACTTGTGTGCTCGGCCTCCTTTCTGCCTCCACTCCAACCAACCCTTTCTTTTCCCTTTTCCTTTCCTTTTTTTTTGAGACGGAGTCTCGCTCTGTCACCCAGGCTGGAGTGTAGTGGCGCGATCTCGGCTCACTGCAACCTCCGCCTCCCGGGTTCAAGCGATTCTCCTGCCTCAGCCTCCCTAGTAGCTGGGATTACAGGTGCCCACCACCATGCCCAGCTTATTTTTGTATTTTTGGTAGAGACAGAGTTTCACCATGTTGGCCAGGCTGGTGTCGAACTCCTGACCTCAGGTGATCTGCCCGCCTCGGCCTCCCAAAGTGCTGGGATTACAGGTGTGAGCCACCACGCCCGGCCCCAACCAACCCTTTCTACCCCTGTAACCAACCTTGCCCTGTCAGTGCAGCCAGAGCTCCTGAAACCCTGACCTGGCCCTGGAAATGGCACTTCCTTGCTCAAATGCCTGCCCCACCTCAGTCCTAGTGGTCCCCTGGCTGCTAGCTGACAGGGCTCTGCCAGCTCTCCAACCCCCTCAACCACCAACCCGCCGTGCCCCAGCACTGCTCACCCTGGCTGGAGATGTTCATGCAGAAGTACATGCCATAAATGATGTACACGTAGAGGGTCCCGGGCTTCATGAACATGCCTCGGTTGCGGGGGGTCTGCCGGCCACCCCTTGAGTGGGCAGCTTCATCCTCTGGCCCCAGGTATGCCTCTGTCTCCACGATGCGGCCTCGGAGTTCTGTGCCATTAGGAAGTCGCCGGACTAGGACCTGTGGGCAGTCAGTTTCTGCTCAGGGCAGGAAGGGATGGGGGTCCACTTGCCCTAACAGTGCCCAGCCTGGACCTCATCTCCCCAGCTCAGGGTGTGTCCACCGCCCAGGTCTAGCCAGAGACCTGCCCCGTCTCCATGCTGCCTCTTCTCTTGCTCCTGCTGAGGCTGAATGTGGCTATTGAGGGCACCAGTTGTCTCCTCCAGCCCTGCCAGACAACCAGACCGCAGGCCGAAGACACCTCAGGCCACAGCCAGGGCTGGGCTGGGAACCGGCCGTCACGGATTCACCTTGCAGGTCGACCTCCAAGTCCTCTCAGCAGGACTCTCCATTCCCCAGCTTCCTCCTTTCCCAAGTACCCTTGAGAAAACCATCAGCATTTAGCATGAGGCCAGGCATCATGGAAGGCACAGTACCCCAAGGATGTCCCCACACCAGCTACCTGGGAAATCCCAGAGCCCGTGAAGTCCCCTAAACCTGGGCTGCTGAGGTGGCCACAAGGGACCCTCATACTCAGCTCCCACCCTCTGGCTTTCTTAGCAGTAGGCCTAGCTGCCCCACGGTGCCCCAGCCTGGACCATGGTCCTGGTAACGGCCAACAGTTGTGTCTCACTGCTCAGAGCCCCAGAGTTAACAGCAGAGCACTGGGGACCAACCATATCCCCAGCACCTGTCTCGTTTTTAGGCCAGAGGTCAGCTGGACAGCCAGGCTACCTTCACCTCAGCCCAGGAAGCCCTGTGGTGCCAGAGGCCACGGTCAGTATCACGGGCTGGGGAGGAGGGGCACTGGAGCTTAGATGCTCGCTGGGAGAGCATTCAGGAGGCCTTCCTGGAGATAGGGTGGTGGGAAGAAGGGGTCAGTGCCTGTGCTGGAAGCTCAGAAATCCTTAGGCATCCAGAGCCGTGAGGACAGAAGTGAACAGGCCAGGCTTGGCCAGACCATTTCCAGGGGAGAAAGGGTGGCCCTGTTCCATCTTCCCTGGAGCTTAGAGGGAATGCGCCTCCAGGGGCTTCACTCTGCACACTCCTGTGCCTCCATGGGGGCGTACTGGGGGGCCCAACTACCGTTCTGGAGAGGAGGTTCCCACAGCCCTTTTCTCATTGTTTCCTTTTCTATCCCAAATTTCTGATCAGGATTTCGCTGATACCATTTCCACCAATGGCAGATACTGGGGCCTCTCACCCCTCCCCACCCCCATGGCCAACACACACACCCCTCTTCCTTGCTGGCAGAGCCTCCTGGGGAAGACCACACTCTCCTCAGCCCAGAGAGTGGCCTGGGATTTCACGGCAACTCACTGCAGTGACCCTTTTAGGGATGAGCGCATGAGCCAGGACTGGCTGAGGGGTCTGCAAGGGCATCTACTGGGAGGTTATGGAAAGGGCTGTCCCTGATCCAAGGGACGCAGGGTGAGACACCCTCTTCTCTGTTGGACATCATCTTGTCCACCAATGGGCTCAAGTGGGCATGACTGTGGCCTGCCAAGGATGCTGAATAGAGACAAACGTATTGTGGTCCTTGATGCCATGCTGGGCCCTTACCCTGCTCCTATGATGCACCTGCCAAATGTGCCATTTTGTTGTATCACAAATGCCCATTATATTTTGTTTTTTCATTTTTGAGACCGAGTCTCGCCCTGATGCCCAGGCTGGAGTGCAATGGTGTGATCTCAGCTCACTGCAACCTCTGCCTCCTGGGTTCAAGTGATTCTCCTGCCTCAGCCTCCCGAGGAGCTGAGATTACAGGCGCCCGCCATCACACCCAGCTAATTTTTGTATTTGTAGTAGAGACGGGATTTCACCGTGTTGGCCAGGCTGGTCTCAAACTCCTGACCTCGTGATCCGCCCGCCTCAGCCTTCCAAAGCGCTGGGATTACCGGCATGAGCCACCACACCTGGCCACAGATGCCCATTACTTAAGGTGCTTTTAGAAAGATCCGCATGGGGACAGAATGTTGTTTGTTCTCCACGAGGTCAAGCCCACATTCTAGGGTCTGCTCCTTTAGCACCCAACTCCTGGCACTGGTATTTCTCTTCTGGTTCTTCTTGGTGATTATAACCTAAAAGTGGGCTCATTAAAGGACAAAGGCAAGGCCGTGGAGCCTCTGGAGAACCAGAAAGACAGGCCTGGGGCTTTGGCACTGAGGACCACCACCCAGACAGCACCCGCAACAGATCCAGCCAAGATGCCACGGCTGTGTGAGCATCCGCTCCTGGAGACAGGCTGCACCGCAGGCCCCACCAGGATGGGACCTGGGCAGCCCCCGCTTCTTACTCCAAGTCTGATTGGCAGAGCCCAGATCCTTGACCTACACTGAGCTGCAGGGGCCCTGGGAAGCCAGCACTGTACTGTGAGCCACTATAGCGGGAAGGGGCAGCCCAACACTGGCCACAGCCACAGTTCCCACGTGTGGAAAAACTGAGGTGGATTGCCGGTGAGGAGGCTAGCGGTGCAAGTGCTCCGGCACTAGAAGCCCAGAGCCGGGTAGACGGTGGCACCCCTGCTCCACCCTGGGTAAGCAGCACTGACAATCTCCACATTCTTCCCAGATGATCTCAGGCAACTGAGATGACGCTAACCAGGGACCAGTGAGCAAAGCAGCTCACTGCATGAGGACGAGGAGGACTAACCGAGGGCCAAGTCCAGCAGGCAGCGGACAGGGGTTCAAGGACAACTGCAGTGACAGGCACTTCAGGAGGGACCTCGCTGCTATGTTCACATTACCTGTCCCAGAAATGCCCGGGCCAGGGGGACTGCCGGCTGGTCGAAAAACTCCAACCCTAGTCGGGTAAGGTGGCCCTTTCGGCTTGAGAAATAGATGCTGCGGTATGGGCCCGGGGTGGTGGGCGGTCCCAAGCAGGGCTCCCTGGGGCAAGGTGCCAGGGCTGCGTCAGAGGAGCTGTGTGGCTGCCCTGCTCTGGCTGGTCGCTGCTTCTTTTGCCCCATCCTTCGGGAAAACTGTAATGGGGAAAAAAAATAAATAAGCATCCGAATAGGAGACAGCTGTGTGGTAAGGTCAGGCTCAGGAAGTGCAAGGACTGGATTTGACCACCTGCTTCGGTTTCTTCATCTGCAAAGCGGGGGTGACCATCCTGTGGGTTGTTATGAGGCACAAACACCCTGACACACTGGAGGCCTCAGGAAATGATCACATCTGACGATGGACGGCTGCTGCTGGTGGTAAGGTGGCTGCTCTGCCCCACATATGTGCGAGCTGCACAGCATGGGAGCCCAGGCTGCATGACCTGGGGAGCAGATGGGGGCCTGAGCCTGGGACAGCAGGGCTGGTGCCCTCTGATTCCCACTCACCATGCAGGTCCCAAGCAAAAGTCTGAGCTGGTTTCTGGAACCCTGCCCTTTCATCCAACCCTTACCAGAATTCAAAACACAGACAGGACCTTGGCAGGGCCAAGGCCTGACACAGGGAGGGGTGAGCACCAGGGTGACCACCACGTGCTCAGGGTCCCTAACTGTCCTCTGCTTCATGGCCCAGGTTGGGTAACGAGCAAGTGGGGCAAAGGCAAGGTCTCCTGAGGGACTAGGAGGGTCTGCTGAGACCCAGCAGGCCGCCAGCCTCCCACCTCTGGCCTCCCCGTGGGTAGGGGGAACCTAACCACACACCCTCAGCTGTCTTGGGGCAAAGGAGGAGGGAAGATGAAGGGGGCGGGTGAGCGCCGGCCTAGCAGCACCCGAAGGGCTGGTCTTTAGCAGCACCTAAGTCCTCCTGGCATGGGAGAGATGCATTATTTTTAACGGGAGTGCTGACGTTAATGGCGAACGGAGACTGCCAGTCGGCCTGGAACGGACGCTGACGTGACCGTCTCCGCAGCTCGGCCCGCGCTGCCAACGCGCCGTGGGCTCAGGCCCCGGGCGCTGCGGCCACTGCTCTCGGCCCCAGCTTGGCCCTTGGCCTACGCTTTGGCTCTGCCCCGAACCCTCAGGGCGGTGGGCGGTACGCCCGTCCCCGGCACTCCCGCTCCCGCGGCCGCGCTCGCTGCTGCGCCTGGGGGTGGGCGCGTCTGTTCCGGGGGGCGGCCGAGGCGCGCGCTCACCTGGGCCCCGCTGCGCGCGGGCATCCGGCGGCTCGGGCCGGGGCTTCGTGGGGCTTGGACCCCGGCGCGGAGCCCAGCAGCCGCCAACCACGGAAGCACCGCTGGGACCGGGGCGGAGCGGCGCCTGCGCAGATGGGGACGGAAGCCGGGAGAGGGGGCAGTGAGCGCCGGGAACTGGCTGCGCCCCCGGGGCGGGGCGGGCCACGTGGAGGTGGGTCCTCTTCCCAGCGCCCACCGCCAGTTCTGGACCGATGTCCGGGCCTGATGCGGTGCCTGCGGAGCGAGAGCGGGGAAGGGGCACCTGGGGGTGGGGCGAGCCCCCCACTGTGTCCCGGCGCCCCTCCCAATGAGCTGTCCGCCCCCGCCTGCGCCCTGGTCGCCTAGCGGCCTCAGAGCCCGCTCCACCAGCCGGTGGTCAGACCACCAAGAGGACGGGCCCATCGTGAACCTGAGTGGGTCCTCGAGGGGCCCGGGCGGAGTGATCGTGCTTTCGGGGAGGAGGCAGGCCGTAGACGTGTTTTCCGGTGGGGCGCCAGCGGAGTGCGCGCCTGGGAGGCCGCCCCAGCCCTGGTCCGGAGTGGGCCAGGGTGTCCTTATCCAGGAAGCGGACGCCAGGCTTGTGCGGAAGCCCTTGCCCCTGGCCGGGGTTGTCACAGGCTGGTGGAGGAAAGGAAGGAGGGAGCGGCGCGGATTCTGCCCCTGCAGCAGAGCCCCCATCCCTCTTTCCGCCCAAGGATGCTAAAGGGAGCTCGCCCACGTTCTGGGTTGGGCCTGCTGGAGCGCAGCCAGCCTCCTGTAGAGGCTGGGGCCAGACCAGGGCTGAACACGGCCTGGCAGTGCGCAGCCGTCCTACGCTTCCGAGGCCTCCCCAGCGGCCCAGCGCCTGCTGCGCCCGTAACCTCTCAAGTCAGATCCATGCCCCTAGGGAGGGGCAGGGACGGTGCTTGGCCCGGTGGAAGGAAGGGCCTAGGGGACGGGCCGTGAGGGAGCTGGGCACACTGCTGGCTCCCACGGCTCATGGCAGCCCCAGCACCCAGCAGAGCCATCCCCCGCTTCTGGCCACCTGAGGGTTTATCTGGGTCTGCAGAGCCCCTCCATTATGGCAGGCACAATACCACCCCACAACCCACCTCTGCCGTACAAAAACCCTCGAGGGTCTTTTCCTGAGCTTTGACTTCTGTCATCGTGGTCCTGGAAAGGGGCACCTGAAAAGGCCTTGAAGAGCAGTTGGGCACCTGGCCGTGTCAGCTGGGAGACGCTGGGCAGGACAGACGCACAGGCCATGTGTCTGGAACCCTCAGATGAGTGTGACACCTGGTCCTACAGAAAGGCTAACAGGGCAGGAGCCTGGTCTCCAACTGCGTCTCCTCCTCTGACCAGCCGTCCCACCCCCACGGGCCCCAGCCACGACTTCCTGGGGAGGGATGGGCCATCAGTCGCCTGCTGGAAGCCACCAGCTGTTTGTAGCACTGCGTGCCGCTTCCCGGGGTGGGGGCACAATGTGTCATCAATCTGTGTTTATAAAGCAGCCCTGGATGTGATCCCACACCCTCCCTGCTTATCCCTGCAGCCATGCCTCCCTCCCAGTGAGTCTCTCCTTCCTGTGGGAACAGCCCCCCATCCCCCCGAGTGCTCCCCCTCAGTCTAGTAGGGAAACTGAGGCCCCAGCTGAGCCTTTGTCTTCTTGATGGGCAGGGAGAGGATGGGTGTTACTTTGTACTTATATTTATTCTGATGTTGCAAGTGATCCATGGTCCTTGCAGAAATCATGGGGAGTCCGAAAGCTCCCAGAGGGGTGTTTTTATCCCCACCTTTCTTATGAGGAAAGAGAATCACTTGGAGAGCAGATTGGCCCCTGCCCCAGGAGGTGGAGAGGCTGGTGCCAGGGCACCAGGAACCAACTTCTCCAGATGTTCTGGCCTGAGTGCTGGGGGTTGCGCAATCTCTGGGCACCCCCCCCCCCACTTCCTGGTTTGTGGTCTAAGGCTCCCACCACAGGCTGGAAGTGTTGGGATGAGAGTTCCAACTGCCGCCTGCAGAGTGGGCTGGCGGGCTGGTCCGGGGCAAGAGAAAGTGGTGCCAGGTGAGAGGAGGGGGGCCTGGGGCTTCCTCTGTCCCCAGTTTGCCCCACTGCTGGGCTGGAACAGGCTCGTTGGAGGAGGCAAGGATATCAGTGGAAGATGGAGATGAGGACACCCTTGAGGCTTTGAAAGGAGTGAAGGCTAGTATTGGTGCTGGGGTGAGCAGCCCTGACCCCCAACCTCCACAACAGGCCACAGGCTGTGGAGGGGCTGGAGCTGCCTCCAGCTGTAGGAGGTGTGGCCATCAGTCACTGGAGCCTTTTTTTTTTTTTTTTGAGACGGAGTCTTTCTCTGTCCCCCAGGCTGGAGTGCAGTGGCGCGATCTCGGCTCACCGCAACCTCCACCTCCTGGGTTCACGCCATTCTCCTGCCTCAGCCTCCCGAGTAGCTGGGAATACAGGCGCCCGCCAACACGCCCGGCTAATTTTTTGTGTTTTTAGTAGAGACGGGGTTTCACCGTGTTAGCCAGGATGGTCTCGATCTCCTGACCTCGTGATCCACCCGCCTCAGCCTCCCAAAGTGCTGGGATTACAGGCTTGAGCCACCGCGCCCGGCTAACTGGAGCCTTTATAAACAAGTCTTTGAGAGATGTGGCTCTATCGGCTACGGGGGTCAGGGTTCTAGTATCTGCCTTGTGACTCCAGGGTGCCCAGCACACTGGCTCCGTCTTCTCTCTGATGGAGGGGGGGTGCTGAGAGCTGTTGAAGCAGGTGTCAGGTCAGAGCCCATGGGCTCCTCTACATAGCTTTGAGCTGGCAGCTTCCCAGCAGGGTGGCTGCTGGCCTCTTGACTGGTCTCCACGGCCGTCTGTGTCTGGTGAGCCCTGGAGGGTCAAAGCTTCCTTGGGCAGAGAAGGCAGCCACTGGGCAGGCCGAGGTTGGGTGTGTGTGAGCTACATCCTCCCTGCCTGGGGCTGTGCTGCCAGGCCCTGGTCCCAGGTGCTTATGGGAACCCCTTGCCAAACCCTGGGATATGGGGAGGGGGCAGCTGCCTCAGAAATAGCTTATGACTTCAGGCCACTGGCTGGCCTGGCCCAATTCTGCCTCTTCCCCAAATAGCCAGGAGCTGGTCATGGGCCCATCCCTGGAGCCCTGCTCCCCAGGCGGTTTCTTCTGATCCTTCTGGGGACTCTCCAAAGCCCAGGGTCTGACCCCTTGGGTGATTACTTGTGGCCTGGAAGCTGAGCTGAGGATTCTGGGGTAGCTGTTGGGAACACTCTTCTTACTGGTCAGGGCTCCCATTCCCTCGTGTCCTGGTGTGAGGTCCACAAACCCTGGGGTTGGTCTAGACACCCACCCATTCTCAGACACCTGCCCACCAGCCCCAGGAGTGCTGGGCAACTGCAGCTGATTTCCATTTCTCCAGGGTGCATGAGGCGGGAAGAGAGGGGCTGGGAGCTGGGTTTCCGTATAGGGGCTCCTCCACCAGAACAGAGAGTAGCAGGGCAGGCATGAGGCAGAGCACACATGTGTGCACACACTTGTCCATGTGGATTGGGTACAGTCCTGAGTTTCATGCGCGTCCGTGTGAAGAGACCACCAAACAGGCTTTGTGTGAGCAACAAGACTGTTTATTTCACCTGGGTGCAGGCCGGCTGAGTCCGAAAAGAGAGTCAGCGAAGGGATATGGGGTGGGGCCATTTTATAGGATTTGGGTAGGCAGTGGAAAATTAACAGTCAAAGGGCAGGAGTGGGGGTCACAAGGTGCTCAGTGGGGGAGCTTCTGAGCCAGGAGAAGGAATTTCACAAGGTAATGTCATCAGTTAAGGTAGGAACCGGACATTTTCATTTCTTTTGTGATTCTTCACTTGCTTCATCTGGATGTATATGTACAGGCTTGGGCTCAGAGGCCTGACACTGAGCACACGTGTATCGACCCCCCTCTGATCATCCTTCTGATGACCTCACTCAGGAGGCCAGGGTGGGCTGAGAGCCTGGGGATTCCTGGACACAGGCTCTGAGCTGGGGATTTGCCTGCAGAGGCAGACTGGGGCATGCTCCCCACTGAAGGTGACTCCTGGGTGCGGGGTGTTTCAGCTCTGAGCCAGCTGTGGCTGGTGCTCCTGGCAGCTGGTGATGAGTGTCTGGGGCTTAGAGCGGGTCTGGGTGGGGTCTGACAGAGTCCACTACAGGAGGAGACCTGCTGACACCAGATGCCCAGCTGTGGCATGCTTTGGAGGCAAGCCCAGTCCCCAGCTTTGCAGACAGGGCACCACTTCTGGCCCTGCCAGCCTAGTCTGGGCATCCAGGCCCGATAGGGCTTGCTTATCCCTGGCGGGGTCAATAATGCTAAGCATGGAGACTGTCCTGTCTCTGGCTGTGAGCCTGGCATGGGAGGGGTGGCACGTGCAGGCTACAGGAGCACTGAGTGTTGGCACCGGGGCAGGCTCCCTCTCACCGAGTGTCCGTGATGCACTGGCAGTCATCCCCTGGTGGAGTTCCCCTCCACCCGCTCCAAAGCTCTCGTTGTTTCCTTCTACATGAAAATTGTGTTGATATTGCTCGTGTTGAGATAGGACCCACTATGTGCAGGCACCACCCTGTCCTGTGGCCTGGATGAGGATATGGGCAGAGGAATCTTGCCCAGGCTCTGGGATCTACCGGTAAGTGTGCCAGCACCTTTAGTTCAAAGTGTCCCCTTCTCTGTGTAGCCAAGGACCAGGCCATTGTCTGCGTTGGGCCCTCAGTGCAACAGCTCAGTTTGGAGAGGGCTGGTGCCACCCAGACCCAGAGGATGGCACTGAAGCAGCAGCAGCCTTGTGACCAGCACAGGGCCTGAAGACACATTTGTCCGAGGGCTGAAGGGGCACCCTGTAGAGGGGTCCTTAGGGACCCATGGGACGAAGGGATCCCTGCACCCTCTATCCCGAGGAAGCCTTGGCCCCCCACCACTCAGAGCTCCTGGACAGCCCTGCCTGTACTATGCTGTTGGCACCCCTGTCCCCCACCCTGGGATGTGCCCTGGGTGGGTCAGCCCACCCAGTGTCAGGAGACAAATGCTGGGAAACTCTCACCAGCAGCCCCAGCTGAAAGCAGAGGGCCATTTTGAGTCCAGCCCAGATTGTGCAGGGATATGAGCCCACCCCGAGGTGGCCGCTGAGTTCTGAGACAGTGAGAAGAGCCCAGAGTGGACACCAGACACTGCGCTGCCTCTGCTGAGTGGCTTCGGTGGGGGGTGCAGCCTGGCCTGAGTGCCTGCTGGTGGAGCAGGGCTTCTGCGGGTAGGGGCACAGGGCGGGGGGGAGGGGTAATTACTGTGGTCCTGAACTGAGTGTGTGCATCAGTGTGTACACTTGTGTGTGTGCACGAGTATGTACCCATGAAAGATGTACGTGAGTAGGTGGGTGCATGTGAGCATGTGCATGTGTAGGCGAATGAACGCATGAAGTGGAAGAATGTGGGGACGTGTGTGTGATTGTGAGTGATTGGTGCACATGAATGTATGTGAGGGAATGTGAGTGCTCAGTGGGATTGGGTGAGTGTGGGTTACAGGACTTGTCAGTGTGGGCCTCTGGAGGAGGTCGGGTTTAGGGGAGCCAGGGATACACACTCATCCTCCACCCTTTACCCCGTACCTGCTCTCCCTCCTCACTCCCCCTCTTCTCAGCACAAATCAGGGCAGGACAGGTCAGGCCTCAATCTGGAGCCAGGGAAAGGCGGAGCCGCCCAGGGCTGATGCTGCCATCATCAGCTCCCACCAGGCCCTCTGTCGGGCCAAGGCGCTGGAGACCCCAGCCCCAGGTGTCCCCGCGGGCGGACACTGGGGAGAAGGGAGCCCAGCGGCCTTCCGGGAGGAGGTGACTTGGGCCGGGCAGGCGGGCGGCGCGCATTCCTGAGCTCTGAGTCAGCGCGACCGCCCCCTCCGGCCGGGCCCGCCCCCGGCGCGCACGCCCCTCGCTCCATGGCATTCCCGGGCGGGCCGGACCGGCGGGCGGGCGGGGACTCGACCCTCCCGGCCAGCGGCGGCAGCCCCACCTCCCCGGCGCCCTCAGGACCCCCCAAAGACCCCCGGCGGCGGCAGTGAGTGAGCGCGGCCGGGAGCGCAGGGCTCCGGGGGCGGGCGGGTTCCGGGGCTGCGTCCGCCGAGCGCGGGGCGAGTCCTCAGCACCCCGTGGCCGGAGCTGCTCAGAGCGGCCGGGGCCGTGTCGGGGCCGGTGTCGGGGCCGGGGCCGGGGCTGGGGAGGGATCAGCGGCGACGCCCCGCTGGGGCGGCCGGACTTTTCTTCCTGGAGTTTCCCGAGTCGCCCGCAGAGGCGGCCCAGCCCCGGATTCCTAGCCCGGCGCGCCGCAAAAATAGCCCGTGGCCGGATTAGCAGTCCCAGCGGCCTGGCCGGGCCGGACAGCTCGGCTCCAGCCCCCGCCCAACAGCTGAGGGTCCCAGGAACGGGAGGCTAGAGTCCGGGGGTGCCCCAGGTTCCTCTAAACTCTCCCCACTGCATTTTCCTTCCCGGCCACCACCGGTGGGTGGTGTCTCCAAGTTGAAACTCCAGCTCAGGGCGGGATGGTCCCTGTCCCAGCTGCCCTCACCGATAGGAATAGCAGGAACCGTGGAGCTCGGGGTGGGGGACTGACTCCACCTTCTGCCCCACGACACCGACTCCCCCATCTGTAAACATCGAAGCTCCAGGGTGGGCTGGGAGCGACTCCTAAAGACAGACTCTCACTCTGTGCGCAGAGGCCAACGGGGACAGGCCTTCTCCCAGCTGGGGTGACAGCCAGACCCCAGATGCTCGGGGCGTTGGCAGAGGGCCTGGTTGTCTGTCATGCTGGGGGCATGTTCGTGGGGCTGGATGGGGAATGGGCAGGGGATCTTCCCTGGCCCCCCAAGGCCTGCTTCCAACCCAGGTGGTCCTGACGAGTTTCTTCTGTGTGTGCCGCTTGAGACGGTGAATGTGTGTCTGTCCGGGTGGGTGGGGCCTAGGTCTGGAGGCCCTACTCCTGTCCTGGGAACTCCCACCCGCCAACGGGACTTCCTGTTGGATACTGGGAGAAGATTCAAGGATGAAACTGGCTTTTCAGGTTTGACCCAGCTAGATGCCTGGGCAGTCCCAGGCTGGGTTCTCCCCACCCCTGTGGAGCCAACCGCAACCTCCTAGCCCCCACCCCAAGGGTGGGCGGAAGCTGGGGACCAAGCAGCTGGCTGGGGCTCAAGGGGTCCCTGAGGCGGAGCCCCCTGCCGCCAGGGGTCATTCTGGGCAAGCTGGGCCCCTTTTCCTGAGAATGGGGCAGGGGCAAATGGAGTGCGTGGGAGTCTGGTGGTCCCAGATTGAAGCCACTGGGCCTCAGACTCTTTTCCAGCCCTTCCAAGTGGCCTTCACTGGCTGGGTGGCCTCCACTGCACAAGCAGGCCCCTCAACCAGCACCCCTCATGAGCTGGCCAGTCCCCACCTTGGGGAGCTGACTTTCTAGGGGGCGCTCTTGGTTTAGGGGGAGTCGCCCAGGTCTCCCCTGCCTTTCAGGGACCATCAGGCCCTCCCCTAGGATCTTCCCAGCTACAGTCCCTGCCCAGGGCACCCCCAGTTGCTCTCCGCCGTGAGGGCCTCCGCCACACCGGCTTCCGTTCCCTCACCTCAGTGTCTGTGCCAGGATCACATTTTGCCCAATGATCGGATTCCTTGGCTTCTGCCTGTTTTCTGAGTTGGACGATTTTGGGGGTGACTCCTTCCTTCTTCAACTGAGATGCCCCTGATGGAGCAGATGGCAAGGGGTCTTAGAGGGGTCTGACAGCCGTCCACAGCCACAAGGCTGAAGAACCCTGGTGGTCTGCCTTGTCTCCTGGGGGTCTGCAGACAGGGTCCCTTCTACCACAGCTCCTGGGCAGACCTGGCCCAAGGCTTTGAGCTCCCTTGTAGGCTCTGGGACCTTCTGCAGTGATGGGCTTCTCTGAGCCTCAGTTTCCTTATCTGTAAGATGGATACAGAGCACCCCTCCCAGGGGTTAGACAGACCGGTGTGTTCAGTCAGGATCTGGTTTGAGGAAGCTGAGCCAGGCTCCTGAGGACCGAAGCCATTTCTACTCTGACTTGGTTTCCCTCCTGTGGCCTCTCCAGTCCTATCCTGCTTCTGGTGGTCCTGGGAGGGGGTTGCGGGGTTGCTGAGCCCAAGGGTTTCTGGGCACCCGGGAGCATGTGTGTAGGGTCCGTCAGGGACACCTCTGGAGGGCTCTGACTGGTGACTGGGCTGCTCATCTGTCCTCTGGCCAGACGTGTGCAGGGGCTGTGGGGCCTCTCCCACCTCCAGCCTGGGGAGGGTGTCTTTGCCTAACTCCTGAGACCCAGCTAGACTCCAGACTGGGGACTAGAAGTGACCAGCTTACCAGGCAGTTTACACCCAGAATCTAGTGTAGCTAAGTCCTTGCTGCCATCTGCTTTCTGACTGTGTGGCCTGGACAGGTGCCCTGACCTGCACTTGGTGTCCCCTGATTCCTGGGTGTGTCTGCCATGTCAGCCCGTCAGACCCAACTGAGTCAGGGGTTTAGCTCTGGTGACCCCTGTGCCACATTTGCTAGCTGAGCCATGGGGCAGTGCCCCCCACCCAGTGCTGGCCCCTTTGTGTACTACCCTCCTAGGTCAGGTCCTCAGGGATTCCTGTGTCTGCAGGCCCTAGGGCGGCCTCCCTCACAGATGGCCTGTAGCAGGGAACCTCTTGTTCCGTCTACTTGTCTAGGGTGAGGAGGGAAGGCAGGGCGCTAGTCTGTCCTGCTGGGGACCTGGAGAAAACCTGCAAGGGTCTCAGGCCTGCCCTGCTCCACCCTGAACCTCATTTCTTCCACAGAAAAGAAGAGGCTTCACTGGGAGGGTTGAAGAGCACTTTGGGGTTTGCAAAGGGCCTAGCAAATATCATTCTGAGCATGATGCCATTAATAGACAAGGCAGAGAGGCCAGGTGACTTTCCCTTCATTAATCCAGAAGACCTGGATGCGAGGCTGCCAGACAGCTGGTGACCCCCTTCTCAAGGGAGATCTAGGATTGAGCTTCAGATTAGGAGTCAAACAGAAGCCTGAGGGTCAGAGAGTAGCGTGTGGGTGGGGATGCTGGAGGAGCCACCTCCCCTGGGATGAGGCTCGGGTGAGCTGAGGACACGTCTGGGCAGGTGTCCCGGGGTGAGACCCCTTGCTCCAGCTGACCTCAGCAGCAGGCGGTTCCCTTCCTTTGGAATCCCACCCACTTGAGGCCCAGATGGGGATCTAGGCACACAGGGGTGGGGCAGCCCGGAACACCCAGCACTGCCCACCCACAGGACCTGTAACTGTGCGTTCTCAGGTCCCCTCCTGCCTGTACTCCTAGCAGCAGGGGTTTTTGTGGAGGTGGGAGCCCCAGGAGACCTGGATGTACAGTCATGGCGGCTGGTGCCTCCCTCATGAGCTGGGCACTCTACTGTCTCCTGGGGCCGACTGTGGTCCCCGGCTGAGACAGCACTGGGGAGGTCAGGTTCCCCGTACACGCTCACAGCTCTCAGCTCCTCTCACCCCCTAACTGGGAGGAGCAGAGTCCAGGCTTGATGGTTCTGGCCCCGGGGTTGGCAGTCAACTCTGCCGCCAGTTGTCCCTGCCAGCATGGTCCTGTGAGTGCAGGGCAGGCCTGAGCACAGCGGTGGTTGCTGCTCACACCTGAGGATGCACTCTACACTGGCTGTGGCCACTGTCTATGCCTGGACTGGCCAGAGCTTCTCTCTAGTCTCTTCCCAAACTCGACACCTTTGGAGGGTCCTGTCCCCAGGTGTCCCCGGGGCTGCCCCCTTGTTGCATATGCTTTAGGGCCCTTTCACCCCCCAGCTCCTGCCCCCTAGAGAATGCCAAGTACCCACAGGCTACACCACTCTGTGATGGAGTCAGCCGCTGCCTCTTGTGCCAGGCACTGCTGTGACCCCTGATTTCCAGATGGGAAAGCTGAGGCTTGCTTAGGGTTGTAGGTGGTGGAGACACATGGGGCCGGAGCATCAGCCTGGGCTGTCCCCAGTGGCCTCCCTCCATCGGCTCCTGCTTTCTGGCTCTCCCTGCACCTGTGCACGCGGCTAGCTTGATGGGTGCCCAGACATCCCCAAAGCAGAAACCTGAGTTAACAGGACTCTCCACCATCCCCCACCCAGCCCTTCCACACCAGGCTCTGCAGGCAGCCAGAGTGGCCTTCAGCGTGCATGGCGCCAGTGGCTCCCTTGACCCTGCTCGTCCCTCAGCCTCATCGAGAGTCCTGCCCGCATCCCCCCAGCTGGTCCTGGGATGCACTGGGGCTTTGGGTGTCTCCTGATGGGGCTGGGCCTGGGCTGGCAGCTGTGATGCTGCTGCAGTGACTCAGATGCTGTGTGACCCCAGGCAGTCAGGCCTTCCATGGGCCACGGTTTCCCCATACACTGAGGGGTCAGTGGGGTGGGGGAGACACTGTTTGGATCCCCCGAGGGGCTTTCTGGGAACAAGAGCCCACTGTGCGCCTGGGGAAGGCCTGGACACTGAGCCACTGTCTCTGGGAGAGCAATGTGCCGCTCCCTGGCCAGACTCTTTGTCCTGGGCCTGCCCCTCCCCACGCCTACTCCGGCTCTTCCTTTGGAATCCCACCCACTTGAGGCCCAGATGGGGATCTAGGCACACAGGGGTGGGGCAGCCCGGAACACCCAGCACTGCCCACCCACAGGACCTGTAACTGTGGGTTCTCAGGTCCCCTCCTGCCTGTACTCCTAGCAGCAGGGGTTTTTGTGGAGGTGGGAGCCCCAGGAGACCTGGATGTACAGTCATGGCGGCTGGTGCCTCCCTCATGAGCTGGGCACTCTACTGTCTCCTGGGGCCGACTGTGGTCCCCGGCTGAGACAGCACTGGGGAGGTCAGGTTCCCCGTACACGCTCACAGCTCTCAGCTCCTCTCACCCCCTAACTGTTCCCGCTTGTACCCCCTCATGCCAGCCAGCCCCTCTTCCCAGACCCAGTTGAGGGGTCATCTTGAGGAATCCTCCATTACCCCAGATTAGGGACCCGATGGCCTGCGTTCTTCAGTGATCAGTGTTTACCCAGCGGTGGCTTCAGAGCAGGCCAGTCCTGAGCACTGTGGAGCCAGCAGTGACAGGACAGTGGCCCATACATATGTGGACGAACTCTTGTGCTGTGCCCGGGGATCCAGGCCGAGGACCACCTTTGGGGAGTAGGGCAGCCTGAGGCTGCAGGTCCTCCAGCACAGGGGAGGTTGGGCAGAGCGCATTTGCAGGGCTCTGAGATGGGAGGGAGTCAGGTGTGAGGAGCAGCGGAGAGCAGGAGCCATGGAAGTCATGGATGTGTGTGAGCCCATCAGCTGGCAAAGGTCTCTCACACTCCTGAGTGAAGAACCAGCTGGATGTCGCGTAGTGCCGCTGGGCACAGGTGGAGACTCCTGGAGAGGCTGCCCCCTGGATTCAGCCTGCTGATTCCTGGCAGTGGCCCCAGTCTCTACTCTGGGCCCTGCTCCTCTCTGGCCCCCATAATGGCCTCACTAAGAGCATTCGTCCATTTTCTGGGTGAGAACATGCTGGGAGTGTACTCAGAATGCTGTCCCAGCACTGTGGGTTCCGGAAGCCCCTTGCTGAGCACCACCTGCCTTCCCAACGTGCCTGATGCTGAAATTCCACCCTGAGTGTCTGAGACTCAGAGGTGGCCCCTCCTGGCTTTTCCTTACCAGCAGGGTGATCTTGCTGCAGTCCATATGCCCTGTGGAGGGAGGGCTGGGGGACGATGAGGAAATTGAGTTGTGACCCCTTCACACTGTGGCTGGGCCATATCCAGGACACGCAGGTCTGGGCTGGGTTTGGTCCACGAGTCAGATGCAGAGGGGTCCCCTGGTGCAGTTCCCAGAGGGACCTTGACCCACCCACTTCTCAGTTAGGATGCCTTCCTGTCCGACCCTGTTGCACTCTGGGGCTCTGCATGGGCGAGGGGCCCTGGAGGGAGTTCCCAGTGATGTGGAGGCAAGCTGCCACCCTTGGCTCTTGCCCCTGATTCCAGGCCAAGTATGGGCCAAGGACAGGAACTCAGCCTTAGGGGGCCATGTGGATGGAACGACCCCTGGGCTCCATGCCTGGGGAGTGCCCCAAAGCTTTGCCCCCCAACTCTCACCTGGGACCTGAAGTGCACAGTCAGCTCAGATAAGGGGCTGGAGCGTGAGGGGTGGGGTAAGAGCCAGCAGAAGGCATCCCTGAAGGACCCCCACCCACCTGTGTCTGTTCTGGTACATGTAGGACCAGTAGGGGCTGTGAGCAGCATTCCCAGCCTTTCCCTGGTAGTACAGGGTCGGAAGAAGCCATGAGCTCTGTCCCAAGCCCGTCCCTGGCTGGCATAAGACCATTAGGAGCTATGAGCAGCACCCTAGGCTGTCTCTAATTGTGCTGCCCTCCATATATGACCTTGAGCAAGGCAAGCCTGTGTTTCCTGGCCTCAGTTTCCCTATTTGTACAGCATAGGTGGGGCTTTCCTCCAAGCAGCTGAGAGGGAGACCTATGAGTGAAAGCCATTTCTGGGGCCTTAGTGGGTGGGTTGCAGACCCTGCGGCTCTGAGTCTGTCGGAGGCGGCAGCCCTTTTTTTGTTGTTTCGTTTTGTTTTTTCTTTGAGATGGAGTCTCGCTCTGTCGCCCAGGCTGGAGTGCAGTGGCGCGATCTCGGCTCACTGCAAGCTCCACCTCCTGGGTTGACGCCATTCTCCTGCCTCAGCCTCCTGAGTAGCTGGGACTACAGGCGCCCACCACCACGCCCGGCTAATTTTTTTGTATTTTTAGTAGAGACGGGGTTTCACCGCGTTAGCCAGGATGGTCTTGATCTCCTGACCTCGTGATCCGCCCACCTCGGCCTCCCAAAGTGCTGGGATTACAGGCGTGAGCCACCGCGCCCGGCCTGAGGTTGCAGCTCTTTAAAGAGGCTGAGGAATTTGGGGTTTTCTGTCCAAAATTGCTTCAGGAAGCTCTGGCCAGCCCCCCACTATCTGTCTCGTGTCATGCTCAGGGGCCCTTCTCAATTTGGGTCTCCACTGGAATTGCCGTGTGGTCCCCCTGGGTTGGGAACAGCTGCAGGTCTGCCAGGAAGGTGTAAGGGGGAAATGGAGTCCTAGTCACATGGCCAGGCAGTGGTGGCCAGAATCGAACCCTGCCTGTCTGCTCTGGGGCCTTCCCCTGGGCCCTGGCCCTGTGCCTGGGATGCTCACGGTAGAGCCAAGCATGCAATGCCCCGCAGCCCCGGCACCGAGCCGCCTCACTGCTGTTTCTGGGCACGTGGCGCCACCTGGTGGTCACTATGGTGTCTGCGCCCAGGTGGTTTCTGGAAAGTCGTTTGTGCACAGGAGCCTTGGGGCCCTGCTGCTCTGTCACCCTCTTTCATGAATGTGGTGACTCTATGCAGTGGACCGATCACACACCCCTTACAGGCTGTCATGTGCATAGTGGGCCCTTTGTCCCTGGAGTGGAAGTCTTGGTGGGTAAGACGGTGAGGCCTGGGTAAGACAAGTCTGAGATTTGCCCTGGGCACAGACTAGGGTGAGCCTCATGTCACTAAGACCTCACATCGGCTGTCCCGTGTGTGTGCAAACTCCTGCAACCCCAGCTGTGCTCACTCCCCTCCTTCAAGCCTTTGCTCAGATGTCAGTTCACAGGGAGGCCTCACTGCCTCCTGTCAAGCAACCCTAGTTTGCTTCCCCCCCCACCCTCATACTTAGCATCTTTTAACCAGTACATTCACTTATTTGAAAAGTTTATTGTCTAGACTGTAAACTCCAGGAGGGCAGGGATTTTGTCTTGTTTCTCCACCAATGTGCCTCAAGCACCTGGAGCAGTATCCTGATCGTAGTGTGTGCTAAGATAGTTGTCCCATGGACTTATGTTGTCTGAGGACCTAGGATGTGCCCAGCACTGTCTGTTGGGATGAACAAGGCAGGCACAGAGAAAGTCAGTGCTGAGCACATAGTAGTGCTCTGACAATGGGGGACATGAGCACCACGGTTGGGCTTATCACTGCTTCTCCCTCCTCCCGGGTCTGGGTGCAATGAATCTTCAGATGTCAGCGTTGTCATTACTGAATAACACACCGTGCCCTGCAGGCCTGCCTTGCTCCGCCAGGAACCATGAGTGAGGCCCGCAGGGACAGCACGAGCAGCCTGCAGCGCAAGAAGCCACCCTGGCTAAAGCTGGACATTCCCTCTGCGGTGCCCCCGACAGTGGAAGAGCCCAGCTTCCTGCAGGTAGGCCCTGGCCTGCAGGGACTGTGGGTGCCCCCTGTCCAGTACCCTCACCATGACCCTGTTGCCCAGCCCCTGAGGCGACAGGCTTTCCTGAGGAGCGTGAGTATGCCAGCCGAGACAGCCCACATCTCTTCGCCCCACCATGAGCTCCGGCGGCCGGTGCTGCAGCGCCAGACGTCCATCACACAGACCATCCGCAGGTACCAACACTGCCCAGCTGCTCCATGGGGTGGGAGCTGGGGGCTGGTGGGGCAGAGGCAGGTACACTGAGGATGGGGATGAGAACAAGGGCCCTCCTGTCTCAGCTTCCTCCTCCATGTTGGTCCCCACATCCCCTTGCCCTCCTCCTGTTCTAGAGACTGACCGCTCTCACCCCACTACCCTGCTCCACTCCCTTCTCTTCAGCACTCACTCTCTCCTTCTCTGTCTCCACCACCCGGATGCTCTGGCCTCTTAGCAGCCGACAAGTACGCTTCGGGCGTGTCCACACTCTACCCCTCTTGGGTCCCCGGGCTGCCCGCAGGGCCTTCCCACAGCGCCAGTCTCTCTCTTGGTCCCTGCTCAGGTATCTCATACAGGTCATGAATGTGTTGGTGTTTTCTGGCATGTGCTTGGCATGTGGCCTCTTGGGAGCTGCCAGCGTGGTTGGCATTCCCTGGGGCTCCTAACGGCAGGTGCTGGCAGTGTTTTTGTTTGCATGTCCAAGTGCTGTGGACAGCCTGCCTGGGCCTGGAAGCGCCTGCTGTCTGAGCTCTGTGGGGTCCTGGGGCCAAGCTCTCTCGGGGTGAGCTCTCAGCTCCCTCTCTGGACTCAGTGTCTCCCCTCAACTGCCCCTCAGGGATGGTGGGTGAGGGCCTCTATGAAGCACTCAACTGGGCAAGGCCTGCCAGCTGTGGTCTAGTGGAAACCTGGAGTTGGCTAACAGTTCAGGGGGTGGCCAGAACCCACTCATCCTCTTACTGGACCTTGCGCACCCAGACCCTGGCCCCCGGAGTGACTACAGGCCGGGGGCAGGGCATGCTGCCCCAGAGGAGGGCCTTTGAAGTCCCCTGCCTGGGAGGAGGCGTTCTGGCCGCCCCTTGCTGAGTCCCTGCCGTGCCAGGGGGACCGCTGACTGGTTTGGAGTGAGCAAGGACAGTGACAGCACCCAGAAATGGCAGCGCAAGAGCATCCGTCACTGCAGCCAGCGCTACGGGAAGCTGAAGCCCCAGGTCCTCCGGGAGCTGGACCTGCCCAGCCAGGACAACGTGTCGCTGACCAGCACCGAGACGCCACCCCCACTCTACGTGGGGCCATGCCAGCTGGGCATGCAGAAGGTATGCCTGCCTGTTGCTGCCTCCTGCAGGCCCCTCCTTCTGCTCCCAGGGGCTGGGGCTGCGGACACAGCCAGCCTGAGCAGAAGGGACTCTCTGGGAGCTCACGGTCTGGAAGGGCAGTCAGACAGCCTGCTCGTGAAGGCACCTGAAACAGTCTCTGGGGAGGGGTACCTTGGGATTGCACCAGGGGGCCAGTGTCTGGATGGGAGAGCATTCCAGGCAGGACCTCTAGGTGCTGTAGGGTGCGAGTGGTGCCCATACAGCTGTCCAGGGGCCCGTGAGGAGTCAGGAGCAGCAGTCACGCTCTCTTTGCAAGGCCTCTGTGCATCTGGGTGAGCTAGGAGCCCCCGTGGTCCTGACTCCAGCATCTCCTCCCCTCCTCCAGATCATAGACCCCCTGGCCCGTGGCCGCGCCTTCCGTGTGGCAGATGACACTGCGGAAGGCCTGAGTGCCCCACACACTCCCGTCACGCCGGGTGCTGCCTCCCTCTGCTCCTTCTCCAGCTCCCGCTCAGGTTTCCACCGGCTCCCGCGGCGGCGCAAGCGAGAGTCGGTGGCCAAGATGAGCTTCCGGGCGGCCGCAGCACTGATGAAAGTGGGTGCAGGGGCCAAAGGTGGGGTTGGGGGCCGAGCCAGCAGCCGGGTCTCATGCTCACTTCCCCGTCCCCAGGGCCGCTCCGTTAGGGATGGCACCTTGCGCCGGGCACAGCGTCGAAGCTTCACTCCAGCTAGCTTTCTGGAGGAGGACACAACTGATTTCCCCGATGAGCTGGACACATCCTTCTTTGCCCGGGTAAGAAGTGCCCAGGGCGTCCCCCCACCCCCCGTTCCCTTCATCCCTGCGTCCAGCCTGACCTCATGTGTTTGCTCAGGAAGGTACCCTCCATGAAGAGCTGTCCACATACCCGGACGAAGTTTTCGAGTCCCCATCGGAGGCAGCGCTAAAGGACTGGGAGAAGGCACCGGAGCAGGCGGACCTCACCGGCGGGGCCCTGGACCGCAGCGAGCTTGAGCGCAGCCACTTGATGCTGTGAGTGCGGCAGGCAGGGAAGGGGGGCAGAGAGAGACCCCGGGGCCCGTCAGGAACAGCTGGGCGAGTGTCGGCATTCACCTCTGTGGGCGATGGAAGGGGTAGCCTCAGGGACTGGGAACTCACTGGCCACCAGGGGTGGGAGACGCAGGGCTGGGCATGGCCTCAGTCTCATGGCTTGCCTGTGGAATGGGACAGCAATCTCAGAGCCTAGGGGCTGGGCAGAATCCAGCGGGGAGGCGGAGGTGACAGAGGTGATACTTGCTGAGTTGCAGAACTCAGCGGGTCCCGGTTCCAGCTCCCTGCCATCCCCGGAGGCGCGCAGTGTTGCCTTTTTACTGGCAAGGAGAAGGCAGATGCCGGGTGTCTTGCACAGCATCTTCACCAGGATAGAGACAGGGTGCCCTGGTGCCCCGGGGAGGGACGGCAGCAGTCTGGGGGGCTGGGGCGGGAGGTGAACGCCGGCTCCCTCCAGGCCCTTGGAGCGAGGCTGGCGGAAGCAGAAGGAGGGCGCCGCAGCCCCGCAGCCCAAGGTGCGGCTCCGACAGGAGGTGGTGAGCACCGCGGGGCCGCGGCGGGGCCAGCGTATCGCGGTGCCCGTGCGCAAGCTCTTCGCCCGGGAGAAGCGGCCGTATGGGCTGGGCATGGTGGGACGGCTCACCAACCGCACCTACCGCAAGCGCATCGACAGCTTCGTCAAGCGCCAGATCGAGGACATGGACGACCACAGGTAGGCGTGGCAGGCAAGGCCTGGGTTGGGATGGAGGCTCCTGGGGGAGGGTGGGGGCTCCGGGTTGGGGATGAGGCCCCCGCTGACGCTCCACCCCGCAGGCCCTTCTTCACCTACTGGCTTACCTTCGTGCACTCGCTCGTCACCATTCTAGCCGTGTGCATCTATGGCATCGCGCCCGTGGGCTTCTCACAGCATGAAACGGTGGACTCGGTGAGCCCCTGTGCCTTCACTGGGCCCAGATGAGTGGAGTCTGGGCACTGGACCCGCTCCCGACCCGCTCTGGGAGGAGAGGGCCAGAGTCGGGCCCGTCTGATCCCGCTCCCCAACCTCCCAGGTGCTGCGGAACCGCGGGGTCTACGAGAACGTCAAGTACGTGCAGCAGGAGAACTTCTGGATCGGGCCCAGCTCGGTGAGGGCGGGGCTGGGGGCGGGGCCGGCGGGGGCGGGACCTGGAGGTGCCCGGCGGGCAGGAGGCCTGGACTGCAGCTGCTCGTCTCCCTGGCCCGCAGGAGGCCCTCATCCACCTGGGCGCCAAGTTTTCGCCCTGTATGCGCCAGGACCCGCAGGTGCACAGCTTCATTCGCTCAGCGCGCGAGCGCGAGAAGCACTCCGCCTGCTGCGTGCGCAACGACAGGTCGGGCTGCGTGCAGACCTCGGAGGAGGAGTGCTCGGTGCGTTTCCCCGCCCTGGACTCCCACTCTCGTCTGCCCCGTGTTCGCTCTTTCCTTCAGACTTCAGATAGACTCGGCAGAGTGATCCTTCGCCCTCGTTCCTGGCACATCCCGCCGTCCTTATGTGCAAGGCCTTTCTTGTCATATTTATTCTAACCCTAACCCTCCCCCATCTCCAGCTCCTGGCCCCAGAGACCGTCATCTGATCTGGTCTTTTGATTTGGGTGCACTCTTCCAGCATGTGTCTTAAAGCTTACATAAGTGGTATTTGCCTCTTTTCCACCAAGCAATTTTAAAAAAAATTCATCCATACTTTCATCACATCACCTTATATGGAAGTGCCATAGTCCATACCAGTTCCCTGATTTAGGACACAGAGGCTGTTTCTGATTTTCAGCTAACAGGAATTATGCTATCAAACTCCTTGTAAGAGTCTTTTCCAACAGGCATGTGTATCTCAAGAGTGGGGGTGACTCGTAGAAGCGGAGGGAAGAGCTCAGTGGCTTTGCCTTCAGCTCCTGACTCCCTGCGCGCCCCTCACTGCCCTGACCCAACTGGACCTGACCCTGTGTCTCCCTCCCACAGTCCACGCTGGCAGTGTGGGTGAAGTGGCCCATCCATCCCAGCGCCCCAGAGCTTGCGGGCCACACGAGACAGTTTGGCTCTGTCTGCCACCAGGATCCCAGGTTAGTCCTGCCGGCAGCTCTCTCACCTGCCTTTGTCCACGCCTTCCCCGGGGGCTGTGGTGCAGAGGGTGTAGGGGCTGCTCTTGGTGACTCGGCTGGAAGGGTGCCAATGCTAGGGGCTGGAAGCAGGGTCTGACCACATACTTGGCTCCTGCAGGGTGTGTGATGAGCCCTCCTCGGAAGACCCTCACGAGTGGCCAGAAGACATCACCAAGTGGCCGGTGAGCTGCAGCGGGTGGGGGCGGTGAGCTGCAGTGGGGAGTGGCCGGTGAGCTGCAGTGGGGGAGGAGTGGCCGGTGAGCTGCAGCGGCGGGTGGCCGGTGAGCTGCAGGGGGGCAGGAGTGGCTGGTGAGCTGCAGCGGCGGGGGGGGGGGGGGCTGCAGGGGGGGGGGGGGGGCCGGTGAGCTGCAGTGGGGAGGGGCCGGTGAGCTGCAGTGGGGGGTTGTTAGGGAGTCCTCCATGTCATGCGGGGGAGAATGCCACACCCCACCCACTGGTGATGCCAGAGATTCCCATCATGGGACCACCTCACGTTTTCAGATGCTGTGCACCTGGCCTTTGCACAGCCTGTCCACCATCCAGCGCCTGCCCCTCTGAGCAAGTAGATCAAGAGAACTAGATGGAGACTTGAAAGGTCAAGTGACATTATTCCAGTTTGATAGAGACTCAGAGTGTGGTGGCTTGAAGTCAAGGAAGCCACACCGTTTTCTACTTTATGAGCCCACCCATCTTTGCCTCTACCCCCAAACATGGTGTGGGGCCAAAGGTTGGGGGAGGCCCTGACCCAACTCGTCCCCATTTGTGACCCAGATCTGCACCAAAAACAGCGCCGGGAACCACACCAACCATCCCCACATGGACTGTGTCATCACAGGACGGCCCTGCTGCATTGGCACCAAGGGCAGGTACGTGCGCGTGCCAGCGAGTGCAGCTGGTCTCTGGGCTCAGAGCATCGCCCTAGGGCGGTGCCTTCTCCCTAACTAAATCCTGAAATAACCCAGTATACCAAGGGTGTGGGGTTAGAGGGGGTCTGGACTTCCTTGGGGCCAACAAAGGTGGGTAGGTGCAGCTGAAGCTTGCCCTGGATGCCAGCAATCCCCCTCTGCGAGGCAGCAGCCTCCGAACCCTGGCCTGCCTTTCTAGGTGTGAGATCACCTCCCGGGAGTACTGTGACTTCATGAGGGGCTACTTCCACGAGGAGGCCACGCTCTGCTCTCAGGTAGGTCTCCCGAGTGTCCGTCGTTCCCCTCCCCCAGCTGCTGTGATGCTGATCTGCTGCTCTGCGCAGGTGCACTGCATGGATGATGTGTGTGGGCTCCTGCCTTTCCTCAACCCCGAGGTGCCTGACCAGTTCTACCGCCTGTGGCTATCCCTCTTCCTGCACGCCGGGCAAGTGACACTGTGGGCCGGGTGGGGGGTCTCAGGGTCCCCGGGATTGGCTGGCTGGGGGTGGCACAGAGGTCACTTCCCTGCTGAATGTCTCCCGACCCCCACCTGCCACTGACTACAGGATCCTGCACTGCCTGGTGTCTATCTGCTTCCAGATGACTGTCCTGCGGGACCTGGAGAAGCTGGCAGGCTGGCACCGCATAGCCATCATCTACCTGCTCAGCGGTGTCACTGGCAACCTGGCCAGTGCCATCTTCCTGCCGTACCGAGCAGAGGTAAGGCTGGCCCTCAGGGTGGGGATCCTCCCGTGTGCACCCGCAGCCTGCTGTGAGCCTGTCCGTATCGGGCACTGACTCTGGGAGCATCTCCAGTTGGATCCTAGGTCTCAGTGTGCTCTGGGCCACGGGGAGTGGGGCAGAAAGATGAGGCCTTCGGTCCAGGGGGCCCGCCCAGCCCCACTGCCTTATAGCTACCCCAACCATCCCCCAGGTGGGTCCCGCTGGCTCCCAGTTCGGCATCCTGGCCTGCCTCTTCGTGGAGCTCTTCCAGAGCTGGCAGATCCTGGCGCGGCCCTGGCGTGCCTTCTTCAAGCTGCTGGCTGTGGTGCTCTTCCTCTTCGCCTTTGGGCTGCTGCCCTGGATCGACAACTTTGCCCACATCTCGGGGTTCATCAGTGGCCTCTTCCTCTCCTTCGCCTTCTTGCCCTACATCAGCTTTGGCAAGTTCGACCTGTACCGGAAGCGCTGCCAGATCATCATCTTTCAGGTGGTCTTCCTGGGCCTCCTGGCCGGCCTGGTGGTCCTCTTCTACTTCTACCCTGTCCGCTGTGAGTGGTGTGAGTTCCTCACCTGCATCCCCTTCACTGACAAGTTCTGCGAGAAGTACGAACTGGACGCTCAGCTCCACTGACAAGTTCTGCGAGAAGTACGAACTGGACGCTCAGCTCCACTGAGCTGGCTGTGGGCTCCAGGGCCGTGCGCTCCAGCAGGCCAGAGCCAGACACGGCAACCCTGAGCCTCACAGGCTTACAGGAGTCACCTGCTCCATGTGGGGACTGGCCTGTTTCCTGAACACAGACCTCTTTCTTGTGCCTTGTTCACTTCCGTTGAATCCCTCGTACTGCCAGGCATTTATTATACTACTTCCTGTCATAACCTTCTAACTTGTTCCTTGACGACCACCTCATGTGGCCAATAAATGGACTGGGAGCGTTTTAGCTGCCGTTAACTTGACCACGGCTTCTCCGCCCTTCTTTGTTTCTGGCCGGAAGCTGTGGAGGGAGGTCCTGCAGGCCCCTTGTGGCTGACTCACCTGGGCAGGGAACTGAGGGTCAGATATAGTCACAGGCTCTTTCACTTCCAGTGAAATCCTTCAGCCAGGCACGTGCACCTTGCTGTTGCTCCTTACAGTGGCTGCTAGCCGACGCTGGGAAAAGGACCTAGGGATGTGCTGTCATACCCTCCCCACATGCTGGGAAGCACCCTGCCCCCACCCTTAGCAGCTCCAATTTCCACCCCACACTCCCTCCCTGTCCACTGAACCTGCTGAAAGCACTGCTGCAGGCGAACCCGAAAGGCTGAGGCTGGAGGGCCCACACATGGCTGTGCTGTGCTCGCTGCCACCGTGAGCTCCGGGCTGTAGACCCTAAAGCCACTCTGCTTTTATTTCCTCCTTGCTGTGGAGATCATGGTAACACAGTTGTGTGGTTTGGGGAGTGGTGTGGCCTCAAGGCTTTGGTGGTGTGGTGCCATCTTGGACTATAGGACTCAACTGTACCAATTCTCTCCCCTTAACTCAACTCTGTGATGGGGCAATCTCAGTCTTTGCTACCCAGGTTACTGTGGCTTTTCACTTTTCAAACTAAGAAGCAAACAGGTTTATGTTATACACAGGGCCAGGCCGTGGCTCTGCCATGTGACTAGGGTATTTGGACCCAGGGAGAGGTCAGTCTCAGGCCAAGTACATGAAAGAACGGAGCACTGGCTCACCCTGGCCTAGTCCTGAGGGCCCCCAGGTTTATGCTGACAGTTCCTGTTGGGCATGCCTGGGATGAGGCCACCACAACATCCTTTCTGTGAAAGAGGCACAATGACTCGAGGACCCCATCCTGCTGGGAAAAGGCTCAGCCACCAGTGATGAAGAGAGTGGTCCTGTCTGGAGGCTCACTTTTGCCTCAGCTTTTTGATGAAGGAAACCTCGTCTCGATTCCGGATGCCGTAGCTGAAAGAGAAGGAAAGGCATAAAGCACCTGTCCTACAGAAGGACACATCTGGGAGTCCCCTCCTGAGGCTGTGGGGGACCACGAAGAAACGACAGAGGGGGGCATGTGGCTTCTGGGGAGGCCAGGAAGTAGCCATCCTCTCAGACCCAGAAGCAACTCCGACTCACAAGTCCCTGGGGCAGGGAACTGAGTGTCAGATAGAGTCACAGCCTTCCGCCTCCATGCCCACTCTGATTTCCTCCCTCCTGGCACCGTGTAGCCCTAAGCTGCCACTGCTGGGAAGCAGCAAGGCCCCTCCAGGTGCCCTCTGCCTGCCATTCTCCTAGTGGGGAGGGCCCCAAGGAAGCTCCTTGGAGGAGGGTGTTATCTCCGGAGAGGGAGCCGCAGCCCTCTGGCAGAGCATGGGGGACTAAGGGGCAACAGAACAGCCGTCCCCTACGGCTCAAGATGTGGCCGGCACTTACTCTCGGAGCTTCTTTCTGTCTTCTGTGAGTTTCTCTCCTGCAGAGGTCAGATGGTACGTCCTCCACACGTAGGACCTGCAAGAGGGGAACGCAGGTAAACCACATGCCCTGAGCAGGGTGAGCTGAGTGGCTGGGCATGACGTGGGCTTGAGGCATTCAGCCCTATGGGACCTGGGGCAGCTGTCCTCCCTACCTAGGCTGTTCTGTACAATGTGCAAATTGGGTCTGAGGCAGCTACAAGGAGGCTCTGTTCTCAGAGGGCTGTATGGGGCGGCTTGGCCAAACACAGCTTGCTAATGCAGTAGGTGACAGTGTTGAGACTCAGTGAACAGGACAGTTGACCCAATAGGAGAGTGAGGGCTGACAGCACCCAGGTGAGAAGGGGATGGGAGCCACTACAGGTGTACCATCCATAACTAGGGAGGCCACTTCCAGACACACTGGAAATTCCCAGCGGTGTCCCCAAGTGGAGATATCCAGCAGCTTGGATGGGGTGATGGCGATGAAAGGGCAGTATGTTGGGGATGACCGAGGCCGGAGTCGCAGGCACAGAAGGACCCGCACTGTCTGAACCCTTGTGACAGGGAGCTCATCACTTCAGTGGTGCTGTACTCATGCAGAGCCGAGAGCTGTTTCCAGGTGGTGCCTGGTGACAGTGCCACGAAGGGCACTAGCCCCAGGAAGGGCTATAAGGAAGGGATTGTTCCACTTACCAGCTGATGTGCTGAATGCCCCCTTCTCGCTCCTGCTTGAGCTGCACGTACCTCTGGATGGCCTTCTTCAGGTCCAGGACTGTGGCACTCTGCACTACAACCACAGCTGCAACCACGGACACAGATGGGAGAAGATCCATGGTGAGAACCCAAAGCCATAGCCTCCGATGGCAGGAAAGGAACCCAGAACTCTGTGCACAGGGCAGGTTTGTGGTTGCCCCAGTACCCCTGGGCATGGCCTGTGAGTTTCTGAGCAGGCTGACCAGCACTGTTACATCTTCCTGCTGTGAAAGCCTGGACCACATAACCTGAAGGGAGGAGGGCAGCACTTACGCATTACTTCTCCATCCATCTTGCACACTCGGACCGTCATTGCCTGGCCGTATTCTAGGGCTATTTGGGAGTTGACTTCTTCCAAAGTAACCTACAAAAGACCAAGGGCAGAAGTGGGAACCCTGGCTCTCTTTACCACCTTGGCAACAACAAAGAACAGGCCGATAGTGGCCAAAAAGTGGTGCTCCATTTTACGAAGGGCGAGGAAGGGTGGTTGCCTGTATGCTAGGGTTTCCCAATTCATCAGAGCCCCAATCTCATGTTCCACTCACAGTTTAATGTCCATAGTGGACACAGTCTCTGGGGAAAGAGGTGCTAAGAAACAGGCAAGAGAATAAACTCACGTTAAGGATCCGCCCCCAGGGGTGGGTAGGGGCCTGTCAGTTCACCCTGAGTGTATCCCTGATCATCAGGACCCAGGCCAGGGCTCGGGACTGAGTAATGCAGGTGTGCAAAATTTACCAGGGCCGCAAAAAACGGTAATAACAATAAATATTTTAATACAACATTTAAGAAATAAAAGGCAATGAAAATATCCATGATGAGCAAAATATAAAACATTTAAAATTTGCTGGCGCGGTGGCTCACGCCTGGAATCCCAGCATTTTGGGAGGCCGAGGCAGGCGGATCACGAGGTCAGGAGATTGAGACCACCCTGGCCCAACATGGTGAAACCCCGTCTCTACTAAAATACAAAAAATTAGCCAGGTGTTGTGGCGCGTGCCTGCAGTGAACCCGGGAGGGAGAGGTTGCAGTGAGCCGAGATCGCACCACTTCACTCCAGCCTGGCAACAGATCAAGACTCGGTCTCAAATAAATAAATAAATAAATAAATAAATAAATAAATAAAGCATAATACTGACGCTTTGACACATGATTGACGCTTGAGGCAAATGGAACAATCGGTACTACTAATCTTGCTCTTACTTAAAACTAAGCTTTTTCGTTTACCGTAAGCTCTTTTTTTGCATCAACTTTGACTTTTAAAGGTATTACAGGCCGGCCGGGTAGCTCACACCTATAATCCCACCATTTTGGGAGGACGAGGCAAGAGGATCGCCTGAGCCCAGGAGTTTCACACCAGCCTGGGCAACATAGTGAGACTCCGTCTGTGCAAAAAATTTAACAATTAGCCGGGTGTGGTAGCGCGCACCTGTGGTCCCAATTACTCGGGAGGCTGAGGTGGGAGGATGGCTTGCGCTCAGGAGGTGCGGCTGCAGTGAGCCAAGATAACGCCACTGCACTCCAGCCTGGGCGACAGAGCAAGACCCTGTCCCCCGAGCCCCCTAAATACAGTAAATGTCATTTAATGTCACTCACGAAGGAGGTTTTTGGTTCCTCTTTAAGCTTCGCGCCCCAGGCGAGTGCGCCCGGCCAACGTTAAAACCCTCGTTTACGCCCAGAGGCGCCTTCCTCAGCCTTGGGCCGCAGCCTCCCACCAGCACCTTCGGAGGCTGCCGGCGCCCGGATGCCCGGCCCCCGGGGAACGACTCCCGCGCCCCCAGCCCCCGCCCGCACACACCTGGATCGGCAGATCGCAGAGCAGCGGGTCCTGCACCACCATAGCCAGACCCTCCTGGAACACGTCCATGGCCTCGGAGTGCGGCAGCGCCTCTTCTTCGTCCTCATCTTCCTCTTGCGCCTCGGGCCCACGCGCGGCCTCCGTCTCCTCCAGGGTCGCAGCTCTCAGCCGGCCTCTGCCTGCACCGCCAGACCGCACCAGGGAGGCCAAGCGCGCAGGCGCAGGAACTGCGGCCCGCCCCAGCGAGGCCGCCCAGCCACTGGCGCGCCGAGGGGTGGGGCTGCTGCGGTGACCAATGACAAGTGCGAGACAGACCGCAGCGGGGCTGGGAGCGCAGAATCGCCCTGACTATTGGTTGGTGGGCGGGGCGGGGCAGCTGCCAGGACCAATGTGAGCTCGAGGCGGGCGGCGCGTCGGCGCTGAGCGGCAGTGGGAGCTGCCGGGAGTTGGAGCCTGCGTAGTTCGAGACCATGCTGCTGTTCTGCCCCGGCTGCGGGAACGGGCTGATCGTGGAGGAGGGACAACGCTGCCACCGCTTCGCCTGCAACACGTGCCCCTACGTGCACAACATCACCCGCAAGGTGGGACCCGAAGGCCGGCGCTGGGCCGCGGGCGACTCTCGCAGGCCTTCCGCTTCCTCCGACTGCTGCTCCATCGCCGCCAGCCCCCGGCGTCTGCCTCTGTCCGCTCTTTCTCGCGCCCCTTTGTGGTCTGCAGCAGATCTGTGGGCTCTACTTTCCAATACACTCAGAAAGCCCCACCGTTTCCCACCTCCTTGGGTTCCTGCTCCCACGCTTGCGCCCTTCTCTGCGTTCACAGCAGCGGCCACGGTGATTCCCTTAAAGCTGAGACACGCAGGTCCGTGCTGTGCGCAGAAACCTTCGGCTGTTCCCCAGCTCACGCAGACGAAAAGCCGGAGTTCTCCCAGGGCCTACCAGGTTCTGACACTGACTCCCTCCCCTACTTGCTTCTCCGATTTCAAGTCCTAATGCCCTTCCTGTTGACCTTTGCCCCATCAACACCGCCTCCTGGACGATCTCTCATCGTGCACATGGTGCCAGCAGGGCCTTTGCACTTACTGTCGCTCACTTCACTCTTCCCCTAGATGGCCGCCTTAGTCACTGGTCTTTACCGCATTTTAAATTTCAGCCCCTCATTCCAATTTATCCTCCTTCCCTTTGTAATTGTTTCCATAGGGCTTATTACCTTCTAATATATTATGTAATGTATTGTATGCTTTGTTTATTTATTTATTTATTTATTTATTTATTTATTTATTTATTGAGACAGAGTCTCGCTCTGTCGCCCAGGCTGGAGTGCAGTGGCGCGATCTTGGCTCACTGCAAGCGCCGCCTCCCGGATTCACGCCATTCTCCTGCCTCAGCCTCTCCGTGTAGCTGGGACTACAGGCGCCCGGCACCACGCCCGGCTAATTTTTTTTTGTATTTTTAGTAGAGACGGGGTTTCACCACGTTAGCCAGGATGGTCTCCATCTCCTGACCTCGTGATCCACCCACCTCAGCCTCCCAAAGTGCTGGGATTACAGGCGTGAGCCACCGCGCCCGGCCTTTTTTTGAGACAGAGTCTCGCTCTGTTTCCCAGGCTGGAGTGCAGTGGTGTAATCTCGGCTCACTGCAACCTCTGCCCCGGCTTCCCGAGTAGCTGGGATTACAGGCGCCTGCCACCATTCCCGGCTAATTTTTGTATTTTTAGTAAAGATGGGGTTTCACCGCGCTGGCCCGGCTGGTCTTGAACTCCCGACCTCAGGTGATCCGCTTGCCTTGGCCTCCCAAAGCGCTAGGACTACAGGCGCCTGCCACCACGCCCGGCTAATTTTTTGTATTTTTAGTAGAGATGGGGTTTCACCGTGTTAGCCAGGATGGTCTCATCTCCTGACCTCGTGATCCACCCGCCTCGGCCTCCCAAAGTGCTGGGATTACAGGTGTCAGCCACCACGCCTGGCCGAGTGAACTCTTATGTAATCCTGAAATATGAGGCAGCCCAGATTTGCGCTGTTCAGTTACTTGGAGTCTGAAGTGTTGTTTTTGTAGGTAACAAATCGGAAGTACCCAAAACTGAAAGAAGTGGATGATGTGCTTGGTGGAGCAGCTGCCTGGGAGAATGTTGACTCTACTGCAGGTAAGAGGGAAAACTGTTTCTGTTGCTAAACTGTGGATAATTATGAGGCTGTTGATGCCACTGCATGGCAGAGTCTATAATGTCACATAAATGATGTAGGTTTCTAAAAATAGAAAATCGTTCTTGAATAATTTATTTGTGTTTGTTACTGTTTAATAATCTGTCAGACAAGCAATATTTGTACCAGCCTTGGAGTCATACAGGCCCGGGTTAGATTCTCAGGGCAACCTTGTATTGTTGTAGGACCTTCCTCAGGTCTCTTGACTTCTCTGGGGCTAATCCATATTTGTAGGTCGTGAGGGCATAAAGTGAATTATACCGTGCTTGGTATATAAGAGGCACTCAACAGGTGATAGCTTTGATAATGGCAATGATGAGTAAATTAATAAAAATAAGAGTCTAAGGAAAAAAATATGTTCTTTCTGTTTGATATGGTTTGTCTGTGTCTCCACCCAAATCTCATCTTGAATTATAGTTCCCATAATCCCCAGGTTTCCTGGGAGGGGCCCAGTGGGAGGTAATTGAATCACGGGAGCAGTTTCCCCCCATGCTGTTCTCCTGATAGTGAGTGAGTTCTCACAAGATCTGATCGTTTTATAAGCGTTTGGCGTTTCCCCTTCTCGCACGCATTCTGTCTCCTGCTGCCCTGTGAAGAGGTCCCTTCCACCACGATTGTAGGTTTCCTGAGGCATCCCCAGCTATGCAGAACTGTGAGTAAATTAGACCTCTTTTCTTGGCTGGGTGTGGTGGCTCACGTCTGTAAATCCCAGCAGTTTGGGAGGCCAAGGTAGGCAGATCACTTGAGGTCAGGAGTTCCATACCAGCCTGGCCCACATGGCGAAACACTGTCTCTACTAAAGATAAAATAATTAGCCGGGTGTGGTGGCACAAGCCTGTAGACCCAGCTGCTCAGGAGGCTGAGGCACGAGAATTGCTTGAACCCAGGAGGCAGAGGTTGTAGTGAGCTCAGATCGCACTACTGCCCTCCAGCCTTGGTGACAAGAGTGAGACTCTGTCTCTAAACAAACAAACAAACAAACAAAACCCCTTTTTTCTACATAAATTACCCAGTCTCAGGTATTCATAGCAGTGTGAGAATGGACTAATACACGGTTCTAATATAGATTTTTAGAAGATAATAGCAATGAGCGTTAAACTGCAGATTGGGTAAAATAAATGTTTATTGCATGTCTGATAGAGATAGATGTGACCAGGAGAAGAAAGGGGAAGGCCCTAAATAGAAGTTGTTTTGAGAGGTGAGAGAGATAACTGATGGTTAGTATTGTGTTTTTCCCCCTATAAAAGAACATACAGGCCAGGTGTGGTGGCTCACGCCTGCAGTCTCAGTGCTTTTGGAGGCCAATGCAGGTGGATCACCTGAGGTCAGGAGTTCGAGACCAGCCTGGCTAGCATGGTGAAACCCCGTTTCTGCTAAAAATACAAAAAATTAGCCAGGCGCGGTGGCAGGCGCCTGTAATCCCAGCTACTTGGGAGGCTGGGACAGGAGAATCGCTTGAACCCGGGAAGCAGAGGTTGCAATGAGCCGAGATTGCATCATTGCACTCCAGCTTGGGCAACAAGAGCGAAACTGTCAAAAAGAAGAAGAAGAAGAAGAAGAAGAAGAAGAACATACAAATCTGTTATGTGAAAAAGTTAGTGGCTGGTGCTGTGGCTCACACCTATAATCCCAGCACTTTGGGAGGCCGAGGTGGGTGGATCACGAGGTCAAGATATCGAGACCAGCCTGGCCAATATGGTGAAACCTCGTCTCTACTAAGAATACAAAAAGTAGCTGGGCATGATGGTGCAGGCCTGTAATCCCAGCTACTTGGGAGGCTGAGGCAGGAGAATCGCTTGAACCTGTGAGGCGGAGGTTGTAGTGAGCTGAGATCGTGCTATTGCACTCCAGCCTAGGCAACAAGAGCAAAACTCTGTCTCAAAAAAAAAAAAAAAAACAAATTAGCCAGGCTCAGTGGCGCATGCTTGTAGTCCCAGCTACTCAGGAGGCTGAGGCAGGAGAATTGCTTGAACCAGGAGGCGGAGGTTGCAGTACACCGAGACCATGCCGCTGCACTCCAGCCTGAGCGAGACTGTCTAAAAAAAATATTCTTTTTACCTAACGTCAGAAATAGTGTTAGAGTGTTTGAAGCCATTTCTATCAGGTGTAGGATAAGTTTCTCAAAGTGAAATTGCTTTGAAGAGAAATATGTGCCTTGGGGTACTTCTTTTTTTTTTTTTTTGACGGAGTCTTGCTCTGTCATCTAGGCTGGAGTGCAATGGTGCAATCTCGGCTCACTGCAACCTCCACCTCCCGGGTTCAAGCGATTCTCCTGCCTCAGCCTCCCTAGTAGCTGGGATTACAGGCACCTGCCACCACGCCCGGCTAAGTTTTGTAGTTTTGGTAGAGACGGGGTTTCACCATCTTGGCTAGGCTGGTCTTGAACTCACGACCTCGTGATCCACCTGCCTCAGCCTTCCAAAGCTCTGGGATTACAGGCATAAGCCACCATACCCGGCCTCTTCTCTTCTTTTGATCCCACACCAGAATCTCCCTTAATGCTCAATTCTTTTTTTTTTTTTTTTTTGAGACGGAGTCTCGCTGTGTTGCCCAAGCTGGAGCGCAGTGACGCGATCTCGGCTCACTGCAAGCTCCGCCTCCCGGGTTCACGCCATTCTTCTGCCTCAGCCTCCCGAGTAGCTGGGACTACAGGCGCCCGCCACGACACCTGGCTAATTTTTTGTATTTTTAGTAGAGATGGGGTTTCACCGTGTTAGCCAGGATGGTCTCGATCTCCTGACCTTGTGATCCGCCCGCCTTGGCCTCCCAAAGTGCTGGGATTACAGGCGTGAGCCAGCGCGCCCGGCCCTTAATGCTCAATTCTTGACAATGCAGGCTTTTCCCAGCATTTACTTCAAAACTCTTCCACCATCTAACCATTACTTAGTCTTAGGCATTTTGTTACAGCAGCACAAAATGGACCAAAACAGTTACCTTCCATGCTATGTTTCCCACCAGCCTTCAGCTGGATTTGAGAAGAACCATGGGACTCAGGGAGGGGGGAAGGAGAGTGTGTGAGTCACAGGTCTCCCAGATTCCCTTAGTGTTAGAGCGTAGTGGGAATGACATCACTGTTTGTAGATCTACCCTCGTCAAGGGGGATCAAATGAGCAGGGAGGTTCTTTACCATCTTTAAAGATATTAAGTAGGCTGGGCACGGTGGCTTACGTCTGTAATCCCAGCACTTTGAGAGGTTGAGGTGGGCGGATCACGAGGTCAGGAGTTCGAGACCAGCCTGGCCAACATAGTGAAAACCCGTCTCTACTGAAAATACAAAAAAATTAGCCGGGCGTGGTGGCAGGTGCCTGTAATCCCAGCTACTTGGGAGCCTGAGGCAAGGAGAATCACATGAACCCGGGAGGCAGAGGTTGCAGTGAGCTGAGATTGCCCAACTGCCCTCCAGCCTGGGTGACTTCGAGGTTCCATCTAAAAAAAAAAAAAAAGATATTAAGTAATACCTACTTTTTTTTTTTTTTTTTTGATACCGAGTCTCACTCTGTCGCCAGGCTGGAGCGCAGCGGCGTGATCTTGGCTCACTGCAATCTCTGCCTCCTGGGTTCAAGCGATTCTCCTGCCTCAGTCTCCCAAGTAGCTGGGATTAAAGGTGCCGGCCACCACACCCGGCTAATTTTGTATTTTTAGTAGAGACGGGTTTCACCATGTTGGCCGGGGTGGTCTCAAGCTCCTGACCTCAGGTGATCCACCTGCCTCGGCCTCCCACATACTAAGTAATACCTACTTTTGACAGTCATGAGCATCATCTTTTTTTAATGTGGTCACTTCTTTTTTGTCATTGCCAGAGCCGTGTCCCAAATGCGAACATCCTCGTGCTTACTTCATGCAGCTTCAGACTCGCTCTGCAGATGAGCCGATGACCACCTTCTACAAGTGCTGCAATGCTCAGTGTGGACACCGCTGGAGGGATTAGAGCCAGGATGGCCCAGCTGCCTTAGTGTGTGCTTACGTTGTCCCTCGGGGTAGATGCTTAGCTGGCAGTGTGAATCGTGTGTCCTGAGGGTCTTTGCTGGTGTGGTGGAAAGATAAACCTTTTGAGGTGAAGACCCGGGGGTCAGGAAATATGGCTTATCTGCCAGGCAGGGTGGATGAAGTCATGAATGTCTGGGAGTTTTTCTGAGTGGGGAGGAGACGGAGACCCATAATTAAATATGCTCCGTTCAAAGTCCTGTTCTTTCATCTGCCACATTTATTGGCAGTTGACATTCCCTTACTCCTAATCAACACTCTTAAATATTTGTACTGTTTCCAAAACTTAGTACATTACATGTCCCTAATATTTAACTGTTACTTGTAAACTTGTGTAATTTATTATTTATTTTAATCAAAATTCTGAATGTTTCATTTAAATGAAAGTTCTAATATTGCCTTGTCAGTGTTTTAAATAGCTTAAGAGAGGCTGGGTGCGGTGGCTCACGCCTGTAATCCCAGCACTTTGGGAGGCTGAGGCAGGCGGATCACGAAGTCAGGAGATCGAGACCATCCTGGCTAACACGGTGAAACCCCGTCTCTACTAAACATACCAAAAATTAGCCGGGCGTGGTGGCGGACGCCTGTAGTCCCAGCTACTTGGAGAGGCTGAGGCAGGAGAATGGTGTGAACCCGGGAGGCGGAGCTTGCAGTGAGCTGAGATCGCGCCACCGCACTCCAGCCTGGGGGACAGAGCGAGACAATGTCTCAAAAAAAAAAAAAGAAAACTTCTGAAGAGGTAGAAAGCAAACCCCAAATCACAGTGATCCCAGAATGGACTCCACGTCCTTACATTTGAACAGGCTGTGAAAATGCTCATCACCGGGATTTCAGTTTCTCTCTTTCTTCCTGTTCTTACTCCCTTAGTCATTTTTTTGAACCTTTCCTGATTTGCTTCCTAGGGCTGCTTTAAATGTGTAAGATACTATTTATTTATTTATTTAAGACAGAGTCTTGCTCTGTTGCCCAGGCTGGAGTGCAGTGGCGCGATCTCGGCTCATTGCAATCTCTGCCTTCCAGGTTCAAGGGATTCTCCTGTGTCAGCCTCCCAAGCAGCTGGGACGACAGGCGCCCGCCACCACACCCAGCTAATTTTTGTATTTTTAGTAGAGACAGGGTTTCACCATATTGGCCAGACAAGTCTTGAGCTCCTGACCTCATGATCCACTCGCCTTAGCTTCCCAAAGTGCTGGGATTACAGGCGTGAGCCACTGCGCCGGGCTGAGTTACAATGGTTTTTTTTTTTTCTGAGATGGAGTTTCGCTCTTGTTGCCCGAGCTGGAGTGCAGTGGCGTGATCTCGGCTCACCATAACCTTCACTTCCCTGGTTCAAGCGATTCTCCTGCCTCAGCCTCCCAAGTAGCTGGGGTTACAGGTATGCACCACCACACCTGGGTAATTTTGCATTTTTAGTAGAGACGGGGTTTCTCCATGTTGGTTGGGCTGGTCTCCAACTCCTGACCTCAGATAATCTGTCTGCCTCGGCCTCCTAAAGTGCTGGGATTACAGGTGTGAGCCACTGTGTCCGGCCAATCTTTACATTTAATATGAGTATTTTCTTATTGTTTGAACATGTTGACCAGTTCCTGAGCCTGTAATCTCTAGTTGGCTCTAGTTCAGAATCGTTTGTTCTGGTTTTGCAAATGTGATTTTATCATGTGGGTATTATCTGTAGTCTTCTGCTTATGCTGTTAGTTTTATTTCCTCAGGCAACAGTTCTTCTGTTTGAGTTTGTTCTTAGGAGGCAGCATGGATCTGTGGCACACGTCATGTACTCTGAAGCCAGCATCCCTGACTGCATCTTAGCTGTGAAACCCTGGTCAAGTTGCAGAACCTCCGCCTTCATTTCCTCATCTATAAAGTAGATATAATAATAGCCTGTTTTGGCCGGGCGCGGTGGCTCACGCCTGTAATCCCAGCACTTTGGGAGACCTAGGCAGGCGGATCACGAGGTCAGCAGATGGAGACCATCCTGGCTAACATGGTGAAACCCTGTCTCTACTAAAAATACAAAAAATTAGCCAGGCGTGGTGGCGGGCGCCTGTAGTCCCAGCTACTCTGGAGGCTGAGGCAGGGGAATGGCGTGAACCCGGGAGGCGGAGCTTGCAGTGAGCTGAGATCGGGTCACTGCACTCCAGCCTGGGTGACAGAGTGAGACTGTATCTCAAAAAATAATTTATAATAATAGCCTGTTTTAGGGGTTTACAAACATTGTTTTCTTAAGGGTCGTAGGGTGAATATTATCATTATTTACTTTTTAGTTTTCTTTGAGACAGGGTCTCACTCTGTTGCCCAGGCTGGATGTAGTGGAAATGTAGCAGGATTGATCAAGAATCAGAGAGACTGAGGGGTTGAGGGGGATATTTATTATTTAGGTGCACGGGCCCGGTCAGATTAACATCTAAAGGACTGAGCCCTGAACAAAGAGTTAAATTACCTTTTAAGCATTTTGTGGGGTGGAGGGAGATCTGTACAGGAGGAAGCATATTACAGAAGCAAGAAACAAAGACAGTTATTTAATTGAGACATGCATTACATCATTTCTTACTTTTCAAGGAAAAACATGTTTTATGATTTGAGTTTATCTGTCTAGTGACCTCGCAGCTGCACAGCTGGAGAAACGGGTCTTCCCAATGCCTGGGAAGGGAGGAGATAAGGCTCACTGGCCACAGAAAAACAGGCGGTTAACTTTTACAGGACTCCAGCTCTTTCTCTTTCTCAGGGGGAACTGGGTTTTCTTACATACAGCTGGGTTTCTGCTTACACGCTCTTTAATTTCTTTTAATTCCTGTTCCATTTCCCCCCTTTGGTGCTTTTTATAACAGAGGTGTTAATAGAAAGCACCACTATTTGCCACCTCTTCGCGGAGCTGAGCTGCTTCTTCTACTGGCAGCGTCTGATATTTGGTTAATGCCGTCAACTGCGTGGTAGTGTGTTGGGTTACTATTCCCTCTGTAGTTGACTGAACGCCCCTAATAAACAGGAGTAAAAGGCAAGGGAGGATGAGGTAGATGCCAAGAATAAATAAGAACCCACCATCGAGAGTTTCAAACCCTCCAAAGATTGAGAACCGTCCTCCAAACAAGGAATCCAGGGGCCACCTGGACCAAGTGTGACCTGGGACGTGGGCCGACCTGTGCATTCTAGCTGTGATGTCCCTGACAGCTTTGCCATTATCATCGATTTCCAGGCAACAGTGGGTTAAATTAAATTTTCCATATACTCCTCCTTCTGAGGCTAAGAGGTAATCTGAAGCCAATCTATTTTGATATATGGCATTTCTTTTTTTTTTTGAGACAGAGTCTCGCTCTGTCGCCTAGGCTGGAGTGCGGTGGCGCGATCTTGGCTCACTGCAAGCTCCACCTCCTGGGTTCACATGATTCTCCTGCCTCAGCCTCCCGAGTAGCTGGGACTATAGCTGCCCGCCACTGTGCCCGGCTAATTTTTTGTATTTTTAGTAGAGATGGAGTTTCACCATGTTAGCCAGGATGGTCTCGATCTCCTGACCTTGTGATCCGCCCGCCTTGGCCTCCCAAAGTGCTAGGATTACAGGCATGAGCCACTGCGCCTGGCCTAATTTTTATATATTTTTTTGTAGAGACAGGGCTTTGCCATGTTGCCCAGGCTGGTAACTTCCATATGTTTTTTATAGGCAATTTTTTTTAATTTTATATTTTTTATTTAATTTTTTTGAATTTAACCTCAGAATGTGATTATAGACAAAATTGAAAACATAATAATTGAGTTTAATTTTTGTAATGTGGGTCTATTACTGAGAAGAGTGGATGCCATTTTGCTTAATTTGGGTTCACATTTAGTGTTCCCTATCATTGAAATCAATTGCAAATGTGCATCTGTGAATGCTGGTTACCTGCAGGAGAGCAAACGAAGTGTACCATTGACACCACTGATAGAGTCGATAGATTCACCACTGATAATGGATTCAGATATTTCCCACAGAGTTCCTGCTGACGAATAATGCAGTGAAGTCAGGCGCAGTGGCTCATGCCTGTAATCCTAGCACTTTGAGGCTGAGGTTGGCAGATCACCTGAGGTCAGGGGTTCGAGACCAGCCTGGCCAACATGGCGAAACCTCATCTTTACCAAAAATACAGAAATTAGGCTGGGGATGGTGGCACAGCTTGTAATCCCAGCTGTTCCGGGTGCTGAGGCAGGAGAACCTGGAAGGCAGAGGTTGCAGTGAGCCGAGATTGCGTCATTGCACTCCAGCCTGGGCGACAGAGTGTGACTCTGTCTCAATAATGATAATGATAATAATAGTAATAATAATGATGATGATGGAGTGAAAACCATACAGTTTAAGCAGTTTATGTTTTCACAACCTTCGTACATTTGTCCAGCTAAGCTTTCTCCTGCTCCACACATGCTTTTACCAGCGCCAGTTTTAACACATGTTAGTGGATTCCTTTTTTGCTGCATTAGTTTCCTCATCTTTGGGAATATTCTTGCTGCAGTTGTTGGTTTTTTTTTTTTTTTTTGAGACAGGGTTTCACTGTCACCTAGGTTGGCGTACAGTGGTGCAATAATGACTCACCACAACCTGAAATTGCTGGGCTCAGGAGATCCCCCCACCTCAGCCTCCCGAGGAGCTGGGACTACAGGCGTGGGCCACCCTGCCCAGCTAAGGGAGGGTGAAAGGCTGAGCTTGCCTGAAGACCCTCCCGTGGGTGTGGCACAGCCTGTGGTCTGAGGCAGGGGTCTAGCTGTGGGGCAGCCCACAGCTTCACAGGGGCCCAGGCAACCAGGGCAGGCAGGCCGTGAGGCCCAGTGGTCATCTGGGCCAGGTCTTGATGCTGAGGCCGTGGAACAGGTGAGGCTCTGAGAAGGGCCCAGAGTGACCATGGGCTGGAGACTGTGTCCACAGATCCAATGCAGGAGAGGGTGTGTTGGGCAGTGATGTCAGCCAGGCTCCCCAGCAGGACTGGGGGTGTCAGGGGCAGCTCTGTCCCAGGTGGCAGACACTGGCTTCCCCTCTTGCTCTCACAACTGTCCTGTGACCTGGTGTTGTCTGAGCTGTGGTAAGGCCTCCCTGGTGACATCCAGGAGCACGGAGCATGTGGGTGGGGGTGTGTGCACCTGCTCTGACTGCCTGGTCCTGTGGTCAATGATGGGGGAAGGCAGGTCTGCCTGTAGCTCCACCCCATTTGTAAAGCACTGTGGTGCCTTCTGCTGGGGCATGTGCTGAGTAGTGCCTCGCAGGCACTGCCGTCGGGAAGTTCGCAGGCTTGTGTAGAAGCTGATGGGAATGTGCCAAGAACAGAGGTGTCAGGAGCCAGGTATTGGGCAGGTCCCAGGTCTCTGAGCCTCAGTTTCCTCATCTGTAGGAGGGTGGTAACCCTGCCCTGCTCAGTTTACCAGGTGCAGATAGAAGTTTTCAGTGCAGAGGAAAAGCAGAGACCTTCCCCTCAGATGGCCATATTGCCTTGTTGCTGTACCCAACTCTCCAGTGCTCGCCAGGGTGTGTCCTGGCCTCCTTTGCAGCTGTCAGGTGTCACATGTGGGTCCTGCCCTACCATCCCCTCTCCCTGTCTAGAAACGAGGCCTGCTGAGCTTGAAGCCACCCACTCCCTGCTCTCAAGCCGTCTGCTCCTGGGTTAGCTTGTGGCTGGCCTGGCCTGATTCTACACAGATGTGGGTGTTTCTCCACTGCTGGGGCAGCAGTTGTCCATCCTGGGGCCTGGGCCAGCTCTCAGCTGTGGCTATTGTGCCTGTGCTTCCCCCAGGTCCTGGTGGTCACTCCAGCCCTGCCCTCACATATCCCAAGAGCAGGCTGACTGTCTTCCCCATTCCTACCTTTCCAGTATCTGCTGCAAGAAGGGACAGACACTGCTGCAGAGAACTTGCCATGGTGTTTCATGTTGTGGCCGGTGGTGCCAGGCTGCACGCTCCATTCTAGGGGAGGGTGAGGCTTCCCTATCATCAGTCTTAACAGGGGACTGTCCTGTGGGTACCTGGGTAGGCTGCCAGGAGTGGGGTTAGAGTAGTGCCTACTGCCTGTTTAGAGTGTGTGAGTTCCTTAAGAGTGTGCATGCTGGGCCAGGCATGGTGGCTCATGCCTGTAATCCCAGCACTGTGGGAGACCGAGGCGGGCAGATCATGAGGTCAGGAGTTCAAGACCAGCCTGACCAACATGGTGAAACCCTGTCTGTACTAAAAATACAAAAGTTAGCTGGGAATGGTGGTACGCACCTGTAATCCCAGCTACTCAGGAGGCTGAGGCAGGAGAATCACTGGAACCCAGGAGGCAGAGTTTGCAGTGAGCTGAGATTGCGCCACTGCACTCCAGCCTCTCCACTCCAATGAGACTCTGTCTCAAAAAAAAAAGAAAAAAAAAAAAGGCATGCATGCTGTAGTCTGCGTATATGTCTGTTTTTTTTCTCCTCCTTAACACTAGTCAATCTTGTATAATCAGGCTGGCCCTGCTTCCTGCTTAGAAGCTATTGGTGTGTCATCTGGGCATCTGGAGCTGCAAATAGGGTGATAGGGCGTCAGTAGCCTTCCCACACTCAAGAGCTTCCTGACACCCAGCCCCTCATCTCCAGCCAGCCTCTGGCTCTCCCAGGAATCTTGGGGCTCAGGCCTCATACTCCAGCATAGAGGGCTTTGCCCTTCTGGTGTGCTTTCCCTTGGAGGAACCTTGGAACAGGGGTACCACAGAGCTCTGGAAGTGCTGTCTGTTGCATCGATACCTCGCTGCTGCCTTCGTCCACCTTCCTGGGGCAGAATCCTGGGATGGGTCTTTATTTAAGAAGACAAAAGGGAAAGAGAATGCATAGAGGCTGGGCATGGTGGCTCACTCCTGTAATCCCAGGACTTTGGGAGGCTGGGGCTGGTGGATCACTTGAGGCCAGGAGTTCGAGAACAGCTTGGCCAACAAGGTGAAACCGTCTCTACTAAAAATACAAAAAAACTAACTGGGTGTGGCAGTGGGCACCTGTAATCCCAACTACTTGAGAGGCTGAGGCAGAAGAATCGCTTGAACCCAGGAGTCGGAGGTTGCAGTGAGCGGAGATCGCACCACTGCACTCCAGCCTGGGCAACAGAGGGAGACTCCGTCTCAAAAAAAAAAAAAAAAAAGAGAGAGAGAGAAGAAGAAAAGAATGCATAGAGGCTGTCTGTGACCCTGGGCAAGTCATTTTCCCTGCTTCACTCCTTGGGACTCAGCCTGTGAACGGGGACAGTGCTTCTCCCTTACAGAGCTGTTGTGAGAATTTTCATAGAAAATGCACCAGTGGAGGCCGGAGGCTGGGTGCAGGGGCGGAGACGCGGAGAACGTGGGACCCTGGGTTAAGGGAGCTGGGAAACTGCCGCAGGTTTGTTTAAACGCTTTTTTTTTTTTGGTGGCGGAACACGAAATAAAGTTCCTGCGTGTGCGGTTCGGGCGGCCTGAAGTGCGTTCAGTTCAGCCGGGCTGTCCCTCCTCCTGGTCCCGACCCCTCAACCCCGGGCCGAACACCGCCCTCTCCGCGGGACAGTCTCTCTATGGCCGGCGCGTTTCGCTTAGCAGGGTCCTCAGAGGGACCGCGTTAGAGCCTGGGTTTCCTTCCAGGGGCACCAGCGCTCCCTGCGTGGACCGACCCCACCGCTTACCCATTGCTGGACGCTTGGCCTGTTGCCGTCTCCTGGCTGCGTGAACAGTGCTGTCTGCAGAGCTCTCTTGCGTTGAGTGTTTCGCGTCTGTCCCCAGAAGTGGGATTGTTGGACCATCTCTGCCCATTTTAAAATTGGGAAATGACATGATCTGATTTAAGCTATTTAAAAATCACTTGGGCCTGGGCTCAGTGGCTCACCCCTGTAATCACAACACTTTGGGAGGCCGAGACAGGCGGATCACCTGAGGTCAGGAATTCTTCCTTCCTTCCTTCCTTCCTCCCTCCCTCTCTCCCTCTCTCCCTCCCTCCCTTCCTTCCTTATCTCTTTTTCTCTTTCTCTCTTTCTCTCTTTCTCCCCTTCCCTTCCCTTCCCTTCCCTTCTCTTTCTTTTTCTTTTTTGAGACGGTCTCCCTCTGTTGCCCAGGCTGGAGTGCAGCGGCGTAATCTGGGCTCACTGCAACCTCCCTGCCTCGGGCTCCCGTGATTCTCCTGCCTCGGCCTGCCGAATACCTGGGATTGCAGGCACACACCACCACGCCTGGCTGGTTTTTGTATTTTTGGTGGAGACGGGGTTTCGCCGTGTTGGCCAGGCTGGTCTCCAACTCCTGACCTCGAGTGATCTGCCCGCCTCGGCCTCCCGAAGGGCTGGGATTACAGACAGCGTCTCGCTCACTCAATGCTCAAAGTTGCCCAGGCTGGAGTGCAGTGGCGTGATCTCGGCTCACTACAACCTCCACCTCCCAGCCGCCTGCCTTGGCCTCCCAAAGTGCTAAGATTACAGCCTCTGCCCAGCTGCCACCCCGTCTAGGAAGTGAGGAGCACCTCTGCCTGGCCGCTGTGCAACCTTCCAAGTGTGAAGTGACAGCCTTCGTTGTAGAACGAATGAAGGCACTGGCACTGATTATATAACACCTTGGCAGCTGTCTCAAGTCGTTGATGGTGGAGGTATTGGAATTATAGAAGAAAGCAAACACACAAATTTGACTAAAGGCGATTTTGTGACTTCTTTCTATTGGCCCTGTCAAACCAAGGTTATTCTGGATGGAAATAGCCTTGAAAAGGTGATATATATATGAACGTATCTGATTTTTTTCCCCTGTATAATTCTTTGTGCATTTGATATTCAGTTGTGTTTGTAATCACGGAAAAATAAAAGCATATATTTTCTTAAAAAAAAAAAAAAGAAAGAAAATGCACCTGTGGTGGTTGTTCGTAGTGACTGGTTCCCCCAATCCTGACTCCTCTGCAGAATGGGGCCTGGGCCCAGGGACAGGAGATGGGCTGGCAGAGGGTGCCCGTCCTAGAGAGGAGCCTTCTTTGTGGATGTGGAGACCTAGCTAAGTCAAAGTCTGGATCTAAGTTTGAGGGTGCATCTGACACCCTGAAGCCATGAATCTTTGGCTGGGTCAACCGGCCTTTCTGAGATTCAGTTCCTTATCAGTAAACCCTGGGCAGTGGTGCCCAGTGTCTTTCACAGGACACTGTGTGAGTGCAGATGGAGACCCACTGTGCACTCTGCTGGGGAGCAGTTCATGGGGAGCACCCCTCCAGAGAGGGATGGCTCGCACAGGCCCTCAGCCCAGCCCCTCACAGGCTGGACCTTGGACAGTGAGACCCTGAGGCGAGACATGGGCACCTGGGTCCTGGCCTGCACCTGTGTCTTCTCTGGAGTCTCTGTCTCGGGGGAAGGACGAGGTGAGGGCTGGGCACTAGTGTCTGTATGAGGTGGGTGGAGAACTAGGGCGTGTTTGGGGGATTGGGTTGTCCGATGCTGAGCCCCTAGGGAAAGGTTTGGCCCAAACTGTGCTGGGGTGTGTCCTCTAGGGTTCAACCTGGACTTGTTTCTATTCTTCCTTCCTTTACCTCCCTATCTTCAGTCCCTGGACAGACCTTAGTCTCCCTTCCTTCACCCTCTTGATGCCTCTCTGGGTCTGACTTGCCCATGTACCATGGGCCAGAGCCCGTCACTTCCCAGGCCTCCCAGTGCTTCCCTGGACAGATTCTGGGAGCATTCACTGGTAACTGCCCTGCTAGGGTGTCAGCTGTCAGATCCCCCTGCAACCCCCCAACTGAGCTCTGCCCTGAAGCACTCACTGTGGGCTCCCAACCGTCACTGTCTCCAGGGCCAAGGGCTGGAACCTCCACCTGCCTCACCAACAACATTCTCAGGATCGATTGCCACTGGTCTGCCCCAGAGCTGGGCCAGAGCTCCAGCCCCAGGCTCCTCTTCACGAGATGAGTGTGGAGGGCCATGCCCACCTGGCAGGGATGAGGGTGAGGTCCCCAGGATTGCAGCAGATGTGCCAGGATAGTGTAGCAACCCCGTGGTGCTGACACTTGCCCTTTCCAGCAACCAGGCTCCTGGTGGCACACACAAGTGCATCTTGCGGGGCAGTGAGTGCACCGTCGTGCTGCCACCTGAGGCAGTGCTCGTGCCATCTGACAATTTCACCATCACTTTCCAAATGTGTGTCTGGGAGGGAGCAGGTCAGCCTGGTGGACCTGGAGTACCTGCCCCAGAGACACGGTGAACAGCGGCTATAGGTCCGGGGCGGGGCCCTTTGGCAAGAACATCCTGGCTGCTTGGGGGCTGGGAGCAGGGCCCTGCAGCCTGTGACCCCTGTGGCCCAGTGAGTGTTCTCAGTCCCTGCCAAGTGAGATCCAGGGCTGGGGGCAGGCTTGGCCCCTGGGAGGGGAGGGCCCACATGGTTACTGCAGGGGCAGGGTTTGTAGAAAATAAAGATGCACGGCTGCTAGTTGGGGCAGGGGCTGGCACTTGAGTCATGTGAAATGCACTTCAGTCATACCAGGAAGGACTCCAATAAGATGCTGGGAAGAATTTCCAGCAGCAGACTGTGAAGGAAAGGGAAAGCAAGATTTAGAAACCACCTAGTCTAGCTGCAGAGGCCAGAGGAAGTCATTGCTGTCCCGTCCCACCTGGGGCTTTTCTGGACCAGTCTCTCCCAGTGAGGTGCCTGGTCTGAGAGGGCCTTGACCATGCCCCTTGGGAATCTTTCAGATCCCTGGTGTTGGGTGTTCTGACTGACACACCCAGACCCATGGGGCTTCAGCCTTACGTAGATTCTCTCTGTTCCAGTGAAGCTGGACCCACTCTGAGTTGCAGAAGCAACATCAGCTCTGGCCGCTGCGTCCTGACCTGGAGCCTCAGTCCTGCCTCGGAGCTGATGACCACACTTCTCAGCTATGACCTGGCCTTCGAGAGGCAGGAAGAGGCCTGGGAGGTAACGCTTTGGCTGGGTTCCCCTGGGGGCCTCTCTCCTGGGAGCAGCAGTCCAGGGCAGACTCCCCACCCTAAATAAGGAGAGGTCAACTTGGAGTGAAGAGGAGGGGGGGAGCTAGAGCCAGGTGTGTGTGTGCACACATGCTGACATGCACATGTGTGTGCTTCGTGTGTGTATGGGAGTAGGGTGAGTGTGCCTGTGTTTATGTGTGTGCACATGTAAGTGTGCCCCTGTTTGTGTTTGTAAGTGTACACGAGTGTGTGCCACGTGGTTGTACACGTGAGTGTGCACATGGGCATGCCTACGGGTATGAGTGTGTATGTGAGTGTGGTGAGTTCCTTCTGTGCACACACTTGTGTTTGTGAGTGTGCATGCAAGTGTGATGAGTGTGAAAGTGTGCCTGTAGACATGTTTGCCTATGTGTGCATATGTGTATTTGTGGGCAAACGCAGCTGTGTCTGTGTGTGAGTGTGAGTGTGCCTTCTCTCTGTGTGTGCACGTGGACGTGGTGAGTGTGTTTGTGTGAACACAGATGTGTTCCTGTGTGTGCTATGTGAGCGTGTGCGTGTGTGTATTCTCGAGAGGGACCCAGCCCCACCTTCAGCACCTGCCAACTGTCCCCACCCCCACAGCGGGCCCAGCACAGGGATCACATTGTCGGGGTGACCTGGCTCATACTGGAAGCCTTTGAGCTGCACCCTGGCTTTATCCGTGAGGCCAGGCTGCGTGTCCAGATGGCCACACTGGAGGATGATGTGGCAGAGGAGGAGTGTTACACAGGCCAGTGGAGCGAGTGGAGCCAGCCTGTGTGCTTCCATGCTCCCCAGAGACAAGGTGGGCGCTGCTGTGGCCGCTGCACTTCCAGAGTCTGGGCTGGGCATCCTCTCCCCTGATCACCTCACCCCCGCACCCTTTCAGCCTCCCGGAAGCCCCTCCCTGAGGCAGCCATGCCCCAGTTGACCCCCTTCGTCTGAAGGTCCGAGGTCTGTAGGGAGGACACAAACACCTGCCAACTCTGGGGCTTCCTGGGAACCCGTAGTCAGTGGCTCCTGTTAGGAGTGAGGGCGGCAGGGCTGCACACTAGGGCTGGTGCTCCTGCCTGGAAGCTGGACATGACCTCAGTGTCCTTAATGAGGGCTGGGCTGACCCTTGCACACTGCAGTGCTGAGACAGCCCACGGACCTTATGACCCACTGTGTGGCAGATGGGAAGAGTGAGGCCCAGGAGTGTGGCTCACACAAGGTCCTTCAGCAGGTGACACAAACCTCCAAGGCCCATCACAAACCTTCCACTTTGGCCCAGGGCACTAAAGGGTGCACTTTTGCCAGGTGGGTTTTGGGGGAGCCTCCTGGCACTGAGGCTGCTCACAGCCCTGGGCCCTTCCTGCCCACGGGCCCTCTGATCCCACCCTGGGGGCGGCCAGGCAGCACCTTTGTCGCTGTGTCCATCTTTCTCCTGCTGACTGGCCTGACCTACCTCCTGTTCAAGCTGTCACCCAGGTAGGTAGCTGTGTGCGTGTGTGTGTGTGTGTACATGTGTGGGCGGGTAAGAGTGTACACGTTAGTGTGTGTGTGCAGATGTGTCACTGTGTGCATGTGTGAGTGTGTTGTGTGGTTCCTCCCCTCCCCTCTCAACTGCCTGGTCCTGGATGGGGTGGGCTTTTCGAGTCTCCGCTCTGGGCCAGTAGAGAGTTGTCAAGTTGGCAGGGGAGAGAAGGGAAGGGGGATCTGAGGCGGAGGCTGAAGATAAGGGCAGCTTGGTCCCGACCAGACCCGGAGTCACCGAGATCGAGAGCCCGGGGTCCTAGTCTCCTGCCTCTGGAGGAGCTTGGTTTGTTCATTTGTTCATATGTTCTACGAAAGGACAGTTGGGGCCTCTGGTGTGCTCAGGACCCTGTTCTCACCCTGGCAGATGCCTTAGAGAACAAGATGGACAAGGGCCCGCCTTAAATAAACCGTCACGCCTCATGCATCACATGTCAGGTTACAAGAGGGGATGCAGGGGCCATGTCAGGCCGCGGATGTGAGGAAGAGGATGTGGGGAGAGGGGTGTTGGGTGGGGCTAAGCAGGAGGGTGCTTGGCTTCTCCTTGGAGCAAAGGAAAGTATGAAATTGTGTAACACGACCTAATTTATGTTTTGAGGAATGGGTTGCTGGGAAAAGGGGACATGGGGGACCTGCTGGGGGCCAGTGGGGGCCAGTGGGGTGCCCACAGGGAGATGATTTGGCATGAGCCAGTGAAAGAAGTGGAGATAGAGCAAAGCAGAGGGAATTGCAGGGTCTTAGGAGGAGAAATCGAGGGGATTGTGGCTGGATGAGATCTGAGTGGTGACCCCTGAGGTAGGGAAATGGGGCACAGCCTTGTGGAAAGGTTGGCGAGGTCTCTGCACCTGTTGGGTTGGAGCTCCAGGTGACATCCTTATGGGAGGGTCAGGGGATCCTTGGCAGCAAGTCAGGTGCTCAGGGAGACACTGGGTGGGGGGGAGCCACAGATGTGCTGATGGCAAAGACAGAGTTCCTGGAGGTGCGGCTCCCTCTGTGGGCTGAGGATCTAGCTGGTAACTCCCCGTTCTGAACCCGCCATGGCAGCTCACGCGGTAAAGGACGCGCGCCTCAGTATAAGTCAGTTCTATGCGGCCGTTAGGCAAGAAGGCCCAGTTGGGTCCTGCCCTGAGAGTGGGTTGGGATGTGATGAGATGGGAGAGAGGCAGTGGCAGCGACGAGCTGGGCGGGCCTCCTGCTGATGGAAGGAAGCTCAGCCTCTGCAGTGACCTCAGGCCACCTGGGTCCCCATAGGCCTCTGACTGGCCTCTCCTGGCCTCAGGGTGAAGAGAACCTTCTACTAGAACGTGCCGTCTCCAGCGGTGTTCTTCCAGCCCCTCTACGGTGTGCACAATGGGAACTTCCAGGTGTGTGCAGAGACCACGGCAGGGCGTCGGGGGCAGGGGTTGCCCAGAGCTCTGGCCTGCCCTAGATGTTGGCTTTCATGAGGGTTCGCGGCCAGTGTGGGAACCTTGTCAGTCAGTGCTTGGAGCCTTTTTTGTATGTTCATGAATTTCAATTTATACGCGTGTCTCAAATGGGGAAAAATTAGCTTTATTTTCCATTGGTGATTTCTTTTTGTTCTCATGTCTCCAGTTCCACTGTTGATGGAAAAATGTAAATTTCTCATGACTTATCTCTGTCCCCTCTGGTTTGCAGCTGTCTGCACGCACCATGTGCCTCACCTCCTCCTTCTGCGAAGGTGTCTGTCCTGTGGCCGTGGGGAAGGGTCTGTGGTGTGTGTGTGCTGCCCTTGGGGCTCTCACTGCCTCTGGGCTCCTGCTCTGCCTGGTCCCCTGGTCCCCACAGATCGCATGCTGGCACCACAGCTGTGGAGTGGGTTCTGCACTTCCCCCTCTGTGGCCCTGTTGGGCCCCCACAGCCCAGGAACCAGTGAGCAACTTGGGGGTTGCATCAGCCCCTCCCCTCCCTGCTGGGCTGGCAGTTCATGCCCCCTGGGTGGGAGGAGGGGGAGAGGGAGGGCTCCATTGAATGGTCTCTGGTTTTTCCCCTCTGACTCCTCACTTTGGGCAAAGGACAAGACGCAGTGAGGGCCCTTCCTGGGTTCTGGGCCAAGCTGACCCCTCTTTTCCAGGATCTTCCCTCCCTGCGCCCTGGGGCATCCCTGGGCCCTGTGTGGCAAGGATGTCCCTTCCACACCACGGCTCCAACTTGCTATGCAGAAAAATCGTTTTTTCTCTCAATGAGGAGGCTGGTTTTCAAGATTTTTGTCCAAATGTTCAATTTGAACCATAAACTGCGCACCTGGCTCTTGGCAGAGTCTCCCCCTTTCCCCAAGGCGGTAGGTGTGACCATCAAGAGCCTGGTCAGCCGAGTACAAGGCTGAGCAGGGCACAGATCGTGACTGTCTCCTGGACTGTCATCCTGTTGCAGGTACCAGCCCTTCCCTAGAGAATCAGGGCACCTGCCAGGGGTTATTTAGACCCTCGGGTGGGGCTCTGGTACCACAGGTTTGTCTCCAGGGAGCAGTACAGTGAGGGACAGTGTGTTGTGTGTGACGCATGGGATGGAAGTTCCTGGTCTCACCAAGGGAACAGCTTCCTTTTGGAGGTGGGGGCTTCCTGTGGCCCCATAGAAGGATCCAGGTCTGCTAGCCTTAGCCCAGTGCTTTAAAAGTCACCAGTCCTGACAGCGACTCGTGTGTGTGTGTGTGTGTGTGTGTGTGTGTGTATGGTGGTAATGCCCAGTCCCTGCAGCTGCTGAAAGGCCTTGAGGCACATGCTGTCAGGAGTTGGCTCTGTCCTGGGAAGATATCACCATCTGTACCTTGGTTCAGGCTGCTGTGAGCACCAGGCCCTGTGCTGGTGGAGCAGTGAGGAGCCTGAAGGGACTCAGGGTCCCATGATGAGGCTGGGCTGGCACATGGAGGAAAGACAGAATGTCCAAGACACAGGCGCTGCTTGGCCTCTGGGTGTGGACCTCAGGAGGGCTTCCTGGAGGAGGAGGGATGCTGGGCTTGCCAGAAAGGAGGCAGCTGCTCCCCGGATGAGTTCTGAACATGCTACCTGAGCCCTTCCCTCCTCCTGCACTCTGTTCCAGACTTGGATGGGGGCCCACAGGGCTGGTGTGCTGCTGAGCCAGGACTGTGCTGGCACCCGACGAGGAGCCTCGGAGCCCTGCGTCCAGGAGGCCACTGCACTGCTCACCTGTGGCCCAGCGGGTCCTTGGAAATCTGTGGTCCTGGAGGAGGAGCAGGAAGGCACTGGGACCTGAGCTCAGAACATGTGCTGCCAGCAGGGTGTACGGAGTGGAGGGGGCGGCCACTTGCCTATCGGCCACAGGAGGACTGGGCCGCCACGTCCCCACCAGGGCACGTTGCTCCCTTCTGTTCTCAGCAAGGCTCGGTCCTGGATGTTCTCGGTCCCTGACTTGCCAGATGCATCATGTCTGTTTTGGGAAAATGGACTGAAGTCTCCGGAGCCCTTGTCTGGGACTGAACCTCCTGAGAACGGGCCCCAGCAGGGTTCGAAGGTCCTGTCTGGATGGAGGCTCAGGGGCAGCTTCAGGGAGGAAGGATCCCTCCGCTCAGTGCCTGTAGGGAGGAACCTCTACCTTCCACATCCTGCCCACAGGTTCCTCCTCCCGCTGTCCCTTTTCTTTCTCCCTGGCCTCTCTGAGAAGAGGTGGGTGGTTTCTCAGCTGTTCCACCTTCATCCCCTTAAAGGGCCAGCCTGGGCCCAGTGGACACAGGTAAGGCACCATGACCACCTGCTGTGACCTCTCTGTGCCTTCCTGAGCCACCTTTCTAGAGATTAAAAGGGGCTTCATGGCTGTTCCAAAGTGCTGATGGCTGGGAAGAGGGGCCAGAGGAGGAGTGAGGGGTGAGGTTTGGCCAGTCCTAGGCTTTCTGGGCTCTAGGCACAGCGCGGTAGATGCTCAATGACAGTTTCGGGGACAGCAGGGTGGAGGCTCAGGGGCAGCTCCGGGGACAGCAGGGTGGAGGCTCAGGGACAGTTCCTGGGAGGCCAGAGCCCTCATTCCTCCTTGTCCTCATCCTCCCACTTGCTCCTGGAAACTGAGAGATGAGGCTGGAGCTCCCAGACAGTCAGTGCTGGAAGTGACCGTCCAGCAGTGATGGTGGCCTGTGAAGGGTCCTGCTTCTGTCCTCAGCCTCTCATGGGGTGGGCTTGGGGGAGAGCTGTGGTCTGGAGAGAGTGGTAGATGGAGCAGAACGAGCCTGCATTTGTTTCCTAGGGCTGGTGTAACAAAGTGCCACAAAATGGGTAGCTTAGAACCACAGAGATTTGTTGTCTCAGTTCCGAAGTCCAGAAGTTGGAAATAAAGATGTTGGCAGTGTTCCCGACTATATGTTCTTTTTTTTTTTTTTTTTTTGAGACGGAGTCTCGCTCTGTTGCCCAAGCTGGAGTGCAGTGGCGCGATCTCGGCTCACTGCAAGCTCCGCCTCCCGGGTTCACGCCATTCTCCTGCCTCAGCCTCTCCGAGTAGCTAGGACTGCAGGCGCCCGCCACCGCGCCCGGCTAATTTTTTTTTGTATTTTTAGTAGAGACGGGGTTTCACCGTGTTAGCCAGGATGGTCTTGATCTCCTGACCTCGTGATCCGCCCGCCTCGGCCTCCCAAAGTGCTGGGATTACAGGCTTGAGCCACCGCGCCCGGCGACTATATGTTCTTAGGCTCCCATGAAACAGAAGTTGATACAAGGCCAAGCAAGTTTCCCAGACAAGGCTTTATTAAGTCTTATGCCCTAAAGGTTGGCCAGGAGGAAGGATTCTTGGCTGGCTCCCCAAGGGGAGTGTATTGTGGTGTCTTAAGGAGGGTGACATGCATAATTTATGAGTTAGGTGAGTGTTGTTACACCTACAGGGTGGAGTGAAGGGTGCTCAGATGCAGTAAAGAATTGTGCTAATACATACGTTGCGTGATCAGAAAATAGCAGATAAGCCTATACCTGGGTGGGGACTTTAGCATTATAATGAGGCCAGGGGTAAGGATCAGTCATTCTCCTGGCCTCGTGCACAAGTGGGTGATAGAGTCAACTCCCTTGAGTAAGACTTATGGCGAGATGCTGCTTATCTTAGTTTATTTCAGACAGTTGGCAAGGTCTGGCCAGCGAGTACGGCACCCGGAGGGTGGTGCTGCAAGGTCTGGTGGTCAGCGGGCACGTATGGAACAACATGTTAGTGGGGGTGGGCCGAGTCCCATTTCTACTCTCTCTCAGCAGGGCCATGCTCCCTCTGAAGGCACTAGGGAAGGATCCATTTTGGGCCTCTCTTCAGCTTCTGTTAGTTTCTTGGCTTGTGACAGCAAAACTCCGTTTTTTTTTTTAAGATGGCGTCTTGGTCTGTCCCCCAGCCTGAAGTGCAGTGGTGTGATCTCAGCTCTCTGCAACCTCTGCCTCCCCAGTTCAAGTGATTCTCCTGCCTCCACCTCCCAAGTAGCGGGGATTACAGGCACGAGCCACCACGTCCAGCTAATTTTTGTATTTTTAGTAGATACAGGATTTTGCCATGTTGGCCAGTCCGGTCTCAAATTCCTGGCCTCAAGTGATTGCCTGCTTCCCCTTCCCGAAGTGCTGAGATTACAGACATGAGCCACTGCACCCAGCATGTCATCTGTATATCTTTTTTGGTGAGGTGTCTATCTTTTAATTGGGTTGTTTTTCTTTTAGTTATTAGAATTTGTTTGTATATTTTGCACACAAGTCTCTTTCAGGTTTGTTTTTTTAAAGATTTTCTCTCAGTCTGTGGCTTGTTTTTTGATTCTCTTAATGGGATATTTCACAGAGTAGTCATTTTAAATTTTAATAAAGTCCACATTATCATTTTTTTATTTTATGAACTGGCTTTTAGTATTGTATCTAAAGACTCATCACCAATCCAAAGTCATATGGATTTTCTTCTATAACTTTTATAATTTTATATTTGAAAATTTAAGTCTACAGACTATCTTGAGTGATTTTTTATGGGTGAGCTATGAAGTTTGTATCTACGTTCATTTTTTTCCCTATGGTTTCCGATTGTTCTGTCGCCATCTGTGGAACAGACTTTTCTTTCCCCATTGAATATTTTTGCCCCTTTGACAAAAGCAGTTGACTATATTTATTTGGGTCTTTTGGGTTCTGTATTCTATTCTGTTTATCTATTTGTCCATTCCTTCATTAATATCACTCTCTTCATTACTTTAGCTTTGTGTTCAAGCTAACAGTCATGAGTGTACTGCTCCTAAAGAAGGAGTATCTGCATTTATTTATATATTTTTTATTCTTCCCAACCATGATCCAAGGTTTTCTGAATGCATATTTAGATGTATTGTGTTACATTTATACTTAATAAATTCAATTTTGGGGGTGCTATTGTAAATGGCATTTTAAAAAAAATTTCAAGTTCAAATTATTCCTATACATTATTGCTGATAGAAAGAAAGTCAGGCAGTGCATGGTGGCTCACGCATGTAATCCTAGCACTTTGGGAGGCTGAGTTGGAAGGATCACTTGAGCTTGGGATTTCTAGACCAGCCTGGACAATATAGTGAGACCCACCCTCCCAATAAAAAAATACAATAAAATAAAATAATTAAAATAAATAAAAGAAAATCAGGTGAGGCTGGGCACGGTGGTTCACACCTGTAATCCCAGTGCTTTGGGAGGCTGAGGTTGGAGAATCTCTAGAACCCAGGAGCTGGAAGCTGATCCCAGGAGCTGTGATTATCCCACTGTCCTCAAGCCTGGGTAACAGAACGAGACCCTATCTCTTGAAAAGAAGGAAAATCAATTTAGTTTTGTTTACTGGCCATCTTCTTTTTCTTTCTTTCTTTCTTTTTTTTTTTTTTTTTTGAGAAGGAGGCTCGCTCTGTTGCCTAGGCTGGAGTGCAGGGTCCAATCTCAGCTCACTGCAACCTCCGCCTCCCGGGTTCAAGCGATTCTCCTGCCTCAGCCTGCAGAGTAGCTGGGATTACAGGCACGCGCCATCATGCCTGCTAATTTTTGTATTTTTAGTAGAGACGAGGGTTCACCACGTTGGCCAGGCTGGTCTCGAACGCCTGACCTCAAGTGATCCGCCTGCCTCAGCCTTTCAAAGTGCTGGGATTACAGGCGTGAACTGGCCATCTTCTTTGATTACTATCTCAATGCGTTCCCGTCAAGGCACGGGATGGCGGGCTCCATTTCAATTGAAATTTCCAAAATCTCGGCCTGGAAAAATCCAGACGCTGATTTTCAGAGATTCTCCAGAGCTGCCGCGAGGGGGCGCCCGGCCCTGCCAAACCCGGAGGGCTGCGCGCGCGAACCGTGTCCGAACCGCACGGCGGCGTCCTGGGGCGTCCACTGTGAGGACGGAGCTTCCTCTCAGCACCCACCCAGGAGGGGCCGGGGCTTGGGACACCTGGGGACACCTGGGGCCACGTCCGCTGTGAGGACAGGGAGACGCTCCGGGACACCTGGGGCCGCCGAGGAGAAAGTGAGAGAAAGGCTTCCTGCCCCGGCTGTGAGTGCAGCGGAGCGAGGGCGGCGCATTTCCCGTTTGGCCATTTGTACCCGGACTTCACTTTGTACGAGGGTCCCTTCATGGAGGCTTGGGCGGCTCACCCCCAGCACAGGACAAGATGCCGGTTATGGATGCGATTTTGTTTCTGGGGAGAGACCTTGGTCCCGGGAGAAGAGGAGGAACGTGGAGACGCCGTTGTGCCGTCGGGCGGTCGGGAGGATGGGGACTGGCAGGGGCCACAGCCTGAGGCCGAGGAAACAGACGCCCCCTGATCAGTTCTCGTTATTATTATTATTATTTTTTGAGACGGAATTTCGCTTCGGTTTCCCAGGCTGGAGTGCAATGGCGCGATCTCGGTTCACTGCAACCTCCGCCTCCCGGGTTCAAGCGATTCTCCTGCCTCAGCCTCCCGAGTAGCTGGAATTACAGGGACCCGCCATCACGCCCAGCTAATTTTTTCTATTTTTAGTAGAGACGGGTTTCACTATGTTGGCCAGGCTGGTCTCGAACTCCTGACCTCAGGCAGTGCACGTGACTTAGCCTCCCAAAGTGCTGGGATTACAGGCGTGAGCCATCTCGCCTGGCCAGTGCTTGGTGTTTTAAGGCTTATTTGTTAACGTAGTGGAAACAACACAGGAAAATGGAAAAGTAGCACATTATCATGCTCACGGCACTAAACTCCAGTCTGGGCGACAGAGCGAGACGTTTTTTAAGAGTAAAAAGAAACGAAAGAAAATAAATTGAGTTTTGTCTACTGGCCATCTTCTTTTTTCCTTTTTTTTTTTTTGAGACAGAGTCTTGCTCTGTCGCCCAGACTGGAGTGCAGTGGTGCGATCTTGGCTCACTGCAACCTCTGCCTCCCAGGTTTAAGCAATTCTCCTGCCTCAGCCTCCTGTGTAGCTAGGATTACAGGCGCCCACCAACACATCTGGCTAATTTTTGTATTTTTAGTAGGGATGGGGTTTCCTCATGTGGGCCAGGCTGGTCTAGAACTCCTGACCTCAGGTGATCCACCCGCCTCTGCCTCCCAAAGTGCTGGGGTTACAGGCGTGAGCCACCACACCCAGCATTTTTTCGGTTTGTTTTGTTTTGTTTTAAGAGAGAAGGTCTTGCTCTATCACCCAGGCTGGAGTGCAGTGGTGTGATCACAGCTCATTGCAGCCTCGGTCTCCTGGGCTCCAGCAATCCTCTGGCCTCAGCCTCCCAAGTAGTTAGGAGTATAGGCACCAGTCAGCATGCACATCTACTTAAAAAAAAAAAAATTACAGGTTTGGTGGCTCACGCCTGTAATCCCAGGCCTGAATGACTTTGGGAGGCCTTGGTGGGGGGGATCACCTGAGTTCAGGAGTTCGAGACCAGCCTGGTCAACATGACAAAACCCGTTCTGTACTAAAAATACAAAAATTAGCCATGCATGGTGGCATGCGCTTGTAATCCCAGCTACTCGGGAGGTTGAGGCAGGAGAATTGTTTGAACCCGGGAGGTGGAGGTTGCAGTGAGCCAAGATCACACCATTGCACTCCAGCCTGGGCAATAAGAGTGAAACTCCGTCTCAAAAAAAAAAAACACACCCAAAATTTTGGCACAGACAACACGATCTTTACGTCGCTCAGGTTTGTCTTGAGCTCCTGGGCTCAAGTGATCCTTACACCTCAGCTTCCCACAGTACTGGGATTACACACGTGAGCCACTGCACCTAGCCTGGAGTCTCCTCTTAACTTCCTTCTCCCTTCCCCTTCCCCTTACTTTCTTCCTTCTTTCTTTTTATTTATTTATTTCTTTTTCTTTTTTTTTGATACTGAGTCTCGCGCTGTCACCAGGCTGGAGTGCAGTGGCGCGATCTCGGCTCACTGCAAACTCCGCCTCCTGGGTTCAAGGGATTCTCCTGCCTCAGCCTCCAGAGTAGCTGGGACTACAGGCGCCTGCCACCACGCCCAGATATTTTTTGTATTTTTAGTAGAGATAGGGTTTTACTATGTTGGCATTTATGGTCTCGATATCCTGACCTCAACTGATCCGCTGGACTCGGCCTCCCAAAGTGCTGGGATTACAGGCGTGGACTGGCCATCTTCTTTGATTGCTATCTCCATGCGTTCCAGGCAAGGCACGGGATGGTGGTCTCCAGTTCAGTTGAAATTTCCAAAATCACGGCCTGGAAAAAATCAGACGCTGATTTCCAGAGATTCCCCAGAGCTGCCGCGAGGGGGCGCCCGGCGCTGCCAAACCCGGAGGGCCGCGCGCGCCAACCGTGTCCGATCCGCAGGGCGGCGTCCTGGGGCGTCCACTGTGAGGACGGAGCTTCCTCTCCTCAGGACCCACCCGGGAGGGGCCGGGGCTTGGGACACCTGGGGCCGCGTCCGCTGTGAGGAGCGGGAGACGCTGCTGCAGCTCCGGGACACCTGGGGCCGCCGAGGCAAAGGTGAGGAAAAGGCTTCCTGCCCCCGCTGTGAGTGCAGCGGAGCGAGCGCGGCCGCGTTTCCCGTCGGGCCGTTTGTTCCTGGACTTCGCTTCGTGCGAGCGTCCCTTCATGGCGGCTTGGGCGGGTCACCCCCAGCGCAGGACAAGATGCCGGTTACCAATGCGAGTCTGTTTCTGGGGGGAGACCCTGGTACCGGGAGAGGAGGAGGAACGCGGAGACGCCGTCGGGCGGTCCGGATGTTGGGGACTGGCAGGCGCCACAGCCTGAGGTCGAGGAAACAGGCGCCCCCGATCAGTGCTCATTTTTTTTTTTTTTTTTTGAGACGTACTTTCACTCTTGTTTCCCAGGTTGGAGTGCAATGGCGCGATCTCGGCTCACTGCAGTCTCCGCCTCCCGGGTTGAAGCGATTCTGTTGCGTCAGCCTCTCAAGTAGCTGGGATTACAGACATGCACTAGCACGCCCGGCAAATTTTGTATTTTTAGTAGAGACGGGGTTTCTCCATGTTGGTCAGGCTGGTCTCGAACTCCCAACTTCATCAGGTGATCCACCCACCTCGGCCTCCCAAACTGCTGGGATTACAGGCGTGACCCACCGCGCCTGGTCAGTGCTCCGTGTTTTCAGGCTTATTTGTTAACATAGTGGAAACAGGCCGGGCGCGGTGGCTCACGCTTGTAATCCCAGCACTTTGGGAGGCCGAGGCGGGCGGATCAGAAGGTCAGGAGATCGAGACCACGGTGAAACCCCGTCTCTACTAAAAATACACACACACAAAAAAATAGCCGGGCGTGGTGGCGGGCGCCTGTAGTCCCAGCTACTCGGAGAGGCTGAGGCAGGAGAATGGCGTGAACCCGGGAGGTGGAGCTTGCAGTGACCCGAGATTGCGCCACTGCACTCCAGCCTGGGCGACAGAGCGAGACTCCGTCTCAAAAACAAACAAACCAAAAAAAAACCAACAAAACAAAACAAAACAAAAAAAACATAGTGGAAACAACACAGGAAAATGGAAAAGTAGGCACATTATCATGCTCACGCCACTGCACTCAAGCCCTGGGCAACAGAGCGGGACCTTGTCTCAAAAAACAAAAACAAATGAAAACAAAAACCAAAAAAACCATTGTGTGCGTCTAATGGAAGTGAACTCATCAACAACAGTTTTTCTTTTGTTGAGAAAGTCTGTTTAATTTGCAGTGTATTTGTAATGGGACGTAAAATGACGTCTGTTTTACAAACATTCTCATCCTTAGTTAGTTGAAATGTATTAACTATATCAAGCTTTGACATGATACCATAAAATTAATTGAAGAAAGTCACTACTCTTTTTTCCCTTGGCCTTGACCATTTTAAATAAAATCAGATTTCGTTAAGGTTACTTAATACTGAGCTGTAAACCCGTATGGCCCTGCAGTGTCTTTTCTTTTTTTTTCTTGTTTTTTTTTTTTTTTTTTGAGATGGAGTCTAGCTCTGTCTCCCAGGCTGGAGTGCAGTGGCGTGATCTCAGCTCACTGTAACCTCCACCTCCCAGGTTGAAGCAGTTCTGTGTCTCAGCCTCCCCAAGACCTGGGATTACAGGCGCCTGCCACAACGCCCAGCTATTTTTTTTTGTATTTTTAGTAGAGATGGGGTTTCACCATCTTGGCCAGGCTGGTCTTGAACTTCTGACCTCATGATCCACCCTCCTTGGCCTCCCAAAGTGTTGGGATTACACGTGTGAGCTACTGAGCCCAGCCTCTTTTTTTGACATGGAGTCTCACTTTGTTGCTTAGGCTGGACTGCAGTGGCGCGATCTCAGCTCACTGCAACCTTCACCTCCCAGGTTCAAGCACTTCTCCTGCATCAGCCTCCTGAGTCTCTGGGATTATAAGCCAGCATCACCACGCTGGGCTAATTTTGTATTTTTAATGGAGGTGGGGTTTCACCATGTTGGCCAGGCTGGTCTCGAACTCCTTACCTCAAGTGATCCACCCCCCCTTGGCCTCCCAAAGTGCTGGGATTGCAGGTAGTCCTGAGCCACCACGCCTGGCTGCTTTTTTTTTTTAATTAAAAATTTTTTTTTGTTTTTTGAGATGGAGTTTAGCTCCTGTTGCCCAGGCTGAAGTGCAACGTCCCGATCTTGGCTCACTGCAACCTCTGCCTTCCGGTGAAATGCCTAACCTTGTTTTTACTTCAACTCATTACTTTGAATTTTGTCCTGCTTGTCTCTTTAAATCACCTAGCCTTGCTTCTCATGTAAATGAGACTCTCTCTAGCTAGGAAAGCCGGACAGACTCCAACTGACCCCTTAATTTACAAGACACTAGGGATCCTCACTCAAACCCCTTTCGTGAGGAGTTGTCCTGGGTAAACAGATCCTCAGCGTTTCAAAGGAGCCCAATTAACTGATAAGTTACCAACACCAGCAATGTACGAAGTTCCCAGGAATTTTCTCCAAGAGATAACAACATAAAACCTTGGGTTTGTGTCTGGCATAGACCCTGTATCTAATTATAATGAAAGATTTAGAAGCTTGCACCTGGTACCGTTGCTCTTCTTGTAACCGTTTGTCTTTTAAGTTGTTTATCACTTTGTAACCATTTTGATTCTTTTGATTCTTGCATGTTTTTACTTCTGTAGAATTATTACATTTGAGTCCGCCTCCCCTTCCTAAACCTAGGTATAAAAGTTAATTGAGCCCCTTCCTCATGGCCAAGAGAATTTTGAGCATTAGCCGTCTGTTTGGCTGCCAGCTTAATAAAGGACTCTTAATTCGTCTGAAAGTGTGGCGTTTTTTTAACTCGCCTGGGTTCAAGCAGTGACACTGGGTTCAAGCAGTTCTCCTACCTCAGCCTCCTGAGTAGCTGGGAATACAGGTGTGCACCAGAATGCCTGGCTAATTTTGTATTTTTAGTAGAGATGGGGTTTCACCATGTTGGTCCGGCTGATCTCCAACTCCTGATCTCAAGTGATCCACCTGCCTCTGCCTCCCAAATTATTGGGATTATAGGCGTGAGCCACTGCATCCAGCCTTTACGTTTTTATTGATTGATTTTTTTTTTTAAGAGAGCCTGCTCTATCACCCAGGCTGGAGTGCAGTGGTGTGATCATGGCTCACTGCAGCCTCAACCTCCTGGGCTCCAGCAATCCTCCTGCCTCAGCCTCCCAAGTAGCTTGGACTATAGGCACCAGCCACCATGCACTGCTAATTTAAGCAGGATCTTTACGTCGCTCAGGTTTGTCTTGAACTCCTGGGCTCAAGTGATCCTTACACATCAGCCTCTCAAAGTGCTGGGATTACAGGCATGAGCCACTGCACCCAGCCTAAGGTCTCCCCCACTTTTTTTTTTTGAGATAGATTTTCACTCTTTTTTCCCAGGCTGGAGTGCAATGGTGAGATCTCGGCTCACTGCAACCTTTGACTCCTGGGTTCAAACGATTCTCCTGCCTCAGCCTCCCAAGTAGCTGGGATTACAGGCATGCGGCTAATTTTGTATTTTTAGTAGAGATGGGGTTTCACCATATTGGTCAGGCTTCTCTCGAACTCCTGGCCTCAGGTGATCCTCCTGCCTCGGCCTCCCCAAAGTGCTGGGGATTACAGGTGTGAGCTACTGTGCCTGGCCCTGCGGTATTTTCTTTTTTCTTTTTATTTATTTATTTTTTTTGAGATGCAGTCTCACTCTGTTGCCCAGGCTAGGGTGTAGTGGCGCGATATCCGCTCACTGCAACCTCCCCTTCCTGGACTCAAGCGATTCTCCTGCCTCAGCCTCCGAAGTAGCTGGGACAACAAGTGTGTTCCATGATGCCTGGGTAATTTTTTTTTTTTTTTTTTTTGGGGACAGAGTCTTGCTGTCGCCCAGGCTGGAGTGCAATGGCGCGATCTCGGCCCACTGCAGGCTCCGCCCGCCGGGGTTCACGCCATTCTCCTGCCTCAGCCTCCTGAGTAGCTGAGACTACAGGCGCCCACCACCTCGCCCGGCTAATTTTTTTTTTTTTTTGTATTTTTAGTAGAGATGGGGTTTCACTGTGTTAGCCAGGATAGTCTCGATCTCCTGACCTTGTGATCCACCTGCCTCGGCCTCCCAAAGTGCTGGGATTACAGGTGTGAGCCACCGTGCCCGGCCTGTTTTTTTTTTTTAGTAGAGGTGGGGTTTCACCATGTTGGCAAGGCTGGTCTCAAACTCCTTACCTCAAGTGATCTGCCCACCTCGGCCTTCCAAAGTGTTGGGATTACAGGCATAAGCCACCACGCCCTGCCCCTGGGGTCCTTTTTTAATGGGGATCTCTAAGGGTCACTCCAAGCTTTTCTATGCTAATTGGTGTATTTAAATTTTCCTTATTTTAGAGTCCATTTTGTTAGTGTGTATTTTTACTAGGAAATGACCCATTTTCTCTTGGTTTCCAGTTTGATTCAATAAATTTCTCCTTTTTTTTATTTTTCATTTTTTGAGGCGGGGTTTTGCTCTGTCTCCCATGCTGGAGTGCAGTGGTGGAGTGGAGATCTCGGCTGACTGCAGCCTCCGCCTCCTGTGTTCAAGCAATTTGTCCTCAGCCTCTTGAGTAGCTGGGATTACAGGTCTGCGCCACCATGCCCGGCTGATTATTGTATTTTTACTAGAGACTGGGTTTTGCCATGTTGGCCATGCCGTTCTCAAACTCCTGACCTCAGCTGATCCGCCCGCCTCGGCCTCCCAAAGTACTGTGATTACAGGCATGAGCCACCGTGCCTGGCCAATGAGTTTCTCTTATTTGACTTCTAATTTATCTCTTTCTAGTTTTCAACAGAATTCTTAATCCTGT
>NW_026652298.1:42080181-42080259 GCF_009828535.3 Hylobates moloch
GGTCACACACTCCCCACGCTGAGAAACAGGGTCACACACTCCCCACGCTGAGAAACAGGATCACACACTCCCCACGCT
>NW_026652298.1:42080269-42084912 GCF_009828535.3 Hylobates moloch
TCACACACTCCCCACGCTGAGAAACAGGATCACACACTCCCCACGCTCAACGCTTACCATGGGGTTTTCTCACTAAAGGTCAAATTCTCACACAGAAGTACAAGTTGGGCAGGAACGAAAGTCATTTTTCAGAAGTAAGCACAAGGCTGGCAGGCTGGGTCAGACCCAGCACCATATGTATTAGCTGGATGCCTGTGCAGAAGTATCTCATCTTTTCTTTTCTTTTTTCCTTTTTTCTTTTTTTTCTTCGAAAGAGACAGGGTCTCGCAATGTTACCCAGATTGGTGTCATACTCCTGGGGTCAAGCAATCCTCCCGCCTCGGCCTCCCAAAGTAGTGGGATTAGAGGCGTGAGCCACCGCACCCAGCCTAAAACTAATCTTTGTAGTAAAAGTTTTCCCATCTGAATGACGAGAAATCGCCTACAGAGGATCACATAAGACTCTCAGAGGCAAAAGCCTTCTGAAAACTATAGCGTGTCATATGAATTTCACCAGCTCCAATTCTTGAGATACTGTGACTGCCAGCACACCTGACTTCCCTAAGCCTCTGCCTGGAGCAATAAAGTGGTCATGGTGGATCCATATATATTTGTCAGGAAACATCTGGGCTTCTGCACTATCTGAGCTGAGATTTTTAGAAACAGTTTAGGAGTTTACTTTCTGGCTAGGCACAGTGGCTCTCTCCTGTAATCCTAGCACTTTGGGAGGCCGAGGTGGGTGGATCGCTTCAGGTCAGGAGTTCGAGATCAGCCTGGCCAACATGGCGAAACCCTGTCTCTACTCAAAAAGAAAAAATTAGCTGGGCATGGTGGTGGATGCCTGTAATCCCAGCTACTTGGGAGGCTGAGGCAGGAGAATCGCTTGAACCCCAGAGGTGAGGTTGCAGTGAGCCGAGATCACACCACTGCACTCCAGCCTTGGGCAACAGAGTGAAACTCCGTCTCAAAAAAAAAAAAAAAAAAAACTTTATTTTCCTCTGCAGAGATTTGTGCTCTGGGACATACTGCTTTCTGTGTATTCTGGAAAGAGAAAGGAGACCTGAATCCAGGAGTGGAAACAGTGTGGGAGCTCTGCCAAAGATCCACAGAAGGGATCTCTTTCCTCAGCAGCTGCCAAGCTGCTCAGGTTGTATAGTATGAAAGCATTAAGATGTTTCATGGACTTTCCCAAGATCACCCAAGAAGTCAGAATCCTGAAAGCTGGAGCCTGACTGTAAGCTCTATCTCCTACAACTAGACAAGTCACAATGCAACCCCTTTGCTCCAGAGGAAAAGGAGTAAGCACAGAGGGCTTCTGAGTCCGGCAATGCTCCATTTCCTGACAGGAGCATTTTACAGACTTGCATCTGCCCCTCTGAGGGAGGCAGGGCCATCAGTTAACACTCAGAGACAAGGATGGTCATGGCCGGGCGCAGTGGCTCAGGCCTGTAATCCCAGCACCTTGGGAGGTCGAGGCGGGCGGATCACGAGGTCAGGAGATCGAGACCATCCTGGCTAACACGGTGAAACCCTATCTCTACTAAAAATATAAAAAATCAGCCAGGCACGGTGGCAGGCACCTGTAGTCCCAGCTACTCGGGAGGCTGAGGCAGGAGAATGGCGTGAACCCGGGAGGTAGAGCTTCCAGTGAGCCGAGAAAATGCCACTGCACTCTGGCCTGGGCGAAAGAGCGAGTCCGTCTCAAAAAAAAAAAGGATGGTCCTACGACATCCTGATCTGGGAGGAAGAGGTGAAGGCAACTCACCACCCTCAGGCATCTTACAGAATACAGTAGAACTAAGGCTGATTCTAATGAATGTGCCCAAGATCACACACTGTAGGCTGCAAAGCGAGAGTCAAACTTGGAACCCTGAACCTGCGCTTCTCCCTGTACACTGCCCTGCAGCATGGATGCAATGGCTGGGCAGGGGGAAATGCCCAAGCCTGGGGACAAAAATGCCTACCCGCTTTCTTGTGTGTCAACCTCAGCTACAGAAAGGAGAGGGCATCTTTCTAACACATCAGTGTAGGGCTCTAAAAACACAAGCTAATAGAGGCAAACCTATCAAGAGAGGCCCTGGCAAAGCCTCATGTGTGCCTGGTGGGAAGACCTGTATGTTGTGAGCTAGAGAGTGCCTGCCTGGCCAAGGACCCCATCTGGCCTATGCCCAAGTGCAGCCACAAGTTGGGTCCACTGCTACAAAAGTGGCCAAGCCTGAGGACAGTAGCAGTGCCACCTGATTCCCCAAGATGTCACCTGAGAATTAAAGGGTAGAGATGGTAGCTGGGTGAGGGGGATCATGCCTGTAATCCCAGAACATTGGGAAGCCAAGGTGGGAGGATCACTTAAGCCCAGGAGTTCAAACCTGACACCTGAGGTCAGGGTTCTCCATGTTGGCCAAGCTGAGTTCAAGACCAGCCTGGTCAACATGGAGAAACTAAAAAAAAACCAGGGTGGTGGCTCACACCTGTAAGCCAGATTGGGAGGCTGAGACAAGGTGGATCACCTGGGGTCAGGAACATGGAGAAACCCCATCTCTACCAAAAATACAAAATTAGCCAGGCATGGTGGTGCATGCCTGTAATCCCAGCTACTTGGGAGGCTGAGGCAGGAGAATCGCTTGAACCTGGGAGGCAGAGGTTGCGGTGAGCTGAAATCGTGCCATTTGCACCCCAGCCTGGGCAACAAGAATGAAATTATGTCTCAAAATAATAATAATAATAATAATAATAATAATATGATTTCAGAGCATTTTGAAAATGAAAGAAATCAATTCTTCTCTAAACCTCTAGCTCCCCATTCTCTGAGATAGTGGCCTAAGCACTGCTCGCAGTTCCAAAGAAGGGAGCAGGAAGATGGTGTCCACACAGAGAGGGACGTGCCCACGCCAGCCTTTCTGAGGGACACCAGGCTATCTCTCAGATCTGGCTTGATGGCTTCTGCCCCTACCAGTGGTGGGGAGACACGGCACATTTAAGCATGAGCACCATGGCCCCTAATACCCAGGGAACACTACATCTTTTCTGACTGTGGTTTCAAGTCTTAGAGATACTGGACAATATCCATTTTCTTTTCTCAAAATTGAATTATAGAAAAGGATTAAGAAAAATAAGTAAGAGTTAACCTCTATACCCTGAATCATATCTTGTTTTTGAGAGAGGGTCTCACTCTGCCACCAAGTTGGAGTGCAGCAACGTGATCTTGGCTTGCTGAATCTCTGCCTCCCAGGCTCAAGCAATCCTCTCACCTCAGTCTCCTGAGTAGCTGAGACCACAGGCATGTGCCACCATGCCAGGCTAATTTTTTCTATTTTTGGTAGAGACAGGACTTCGTCATATTACCCATGCTGGTCTTGAACTCCTGAGCTCAAGCCATCTGCCCACCTCAGTCTCCCAAAGTGCTGGGATTACAGGCATGGGCCAATGCGCCCAGCCCTGAACCATATCTTGATGAAGCACCTCAAAAAACCAGCCCCCTCTCTAAGCCAGCACTGTTCAATTTTTTTTTTTTTTTTTGAGACAGGGTCTCACTCTGTCACTCAAGGCTCAGGCTGGAGTATAGTGGCATGATCTCGGCTTACTGCAAGCTCCATGTCCTGGGCTCAAGTAACCCTCTCCCTCAGCCTCCCCAGTGGCTGGGACTACAGGCACAGGTCACCAACCCAGCTAATTTTTCTATTTTTAGTAGAGACGGGGTTTCACCGTATTAGCCAGGATGAGTCTCGATCTCCTGACCTCATGATCCGCCCACCTCGGCCTCCCAAAGGGCTGGGATTATAGGCGAGAGCCACTGCGCCTGGCTGCAAGTGAATTTTTTATTTTATTTCAGTTAATTTCCGTCTTCTTCTTCTTCTTCTTTTTTTCTTTTTTTTTTTTTTGAGACACACTCTTGCTCTGTTGCCCAAACTGGAGTGCAGTTGTGTGATCTCAGCTCATTGCAACCTCCGCCTCCCAAGTTCAAGTGATTCTCCTGCCTCAGCCTCCGGAGCAGCTAGAATTACAGGCATGTGCCCCCATGCCTGACAAATTTTTGTATTTTTCGGAGAGGTAGGGCTTTGCCATGTTGGCCAGGCTGTCTCCTGACCTCAGGTGATCCACCTGCCTCGGCCTCCCAAAGTGCTTGGATTACAGGCATGAGCCACGACATCTGGCCTGTTTCAGTTAATTTCAATTTAAATGGCCACACTGGCCAGTGTTTGTAATAGTGAGCAGCATGACTGTGTCCTCACTTTTCTAAGGCAGGCCACGACCACTCACAAGTTACTGTGTAGCCTGTTAATACTGTTTCAGTCTGGTAAACTGAAGCTCTGGTTTCAGAAAGAAAAGCACTTTTGGGAACAACAAAGACACAGGGGACAGGCGCAGTGGCTCACACCTGTAATCCCAGCACTTTGGGAGGCCGAGGCAGGTGGATCACGAGGTCAGGAGATTGAGACCATCCTGGCTAACACAGTGAAACCCCATCTCTACTAAAAATAGAAAAAACTAGCCAGGCCGGGCGCGGTGGCTCACGCTTGTAATCCCAGCACTTTGGGAGGCCGAGGCAGGCGGATCACGAGGTCAGGAGATCGAGACCACGGTGAAACCCCGTCTCTACTAAAAATACAAAAAATTAGCCGGGCGTGGTGGCGGGCACCTGTAGTCCCAGCTACTCGGAGAGGCTG
>NW_026652299.1:0-245030 GCF_009828535.3 Hylobates moloch
AGTTGTGGTATAATGAACTCTCATCAGATCTTTCATCACACCCATTTCATACTCTATGTTATTTAGATATTACTTCCCCCTGATGCTTTCCTGAAAGCTCCTGCAATCAGCTACAGGTCAGAATGTTCATCTCCCACACAGGACTCCCTCTGAGACTCATGGAAAAGCCCCTGACAGGTACTCTGGTTATAGGCTTCTGATGATATTGCTTAAATAACTTTAAGACCATGCACTTGACTCAGCGAAGATCTCCAGAAGTCTGGCTGAGAAATTGATGGGTTCATGACACTGCTAACCCAAGATCCAACAAGACTGGAATTGATTACATGGCACTGAATGAACTGATGAAAATTAATTATAATTTTATAGCTTTTTGGAGCATTGCTGGTTCTTTAATGTTCTAGTTTCTGGGTTTAAGAAATCTCTTTCTCTTAATCTAACTGTAACTTACAACAATTTAGTACATTATACTTTTGTAAACAGAAATGAGGCATTTATCTTTTTTCTCTGCCTGATTTCTACAAAATTTTGAAATTCTTACTGAATACTTTTATTTTCATGATGATAAAGTTGTTATCAAAGGTCCAATAAGAACCTTATAACAGGACATAATTGGAAATTTTGGTTATATTATCAAGGTTTTTACAGGAATATCATATTTAGGAAATGTGCCTAAGATCAGTTATGACCAGCAATTTTAAGGAAGTAAGCTTGACTTTTATGGAGACAATGCTTACAAAGCACTGTGAGAAATGGGAAAGTTCTTCAAAGTTTATAAAAAGTCACAGTTTCTTACTATAAGATTGCTATCCACTATTTTTACGTGTGTGTGTGTGTGTGTGTGTGCGCGCGTGTGTGTGTGTATTCCAAACCAGTTGTCCTAGCTTGCTCCAGCAGGCCTGGACAGAACTGGACAAGCCCCAGCCCGTAGTGCATGCCATTCCTAATTTGGAGGTGCTTCCTTAAGTATCCCAGGGCAACTTCCTTTTCTTTCTCTGTTCTATTCCCCTTACCTAATTAAGAAAGTTTTAAACTAATAACCAATCGGGTAAAGCACAAAATGTGAGGTCCTATTTCAACCAGTGGAAACTGGACACAGCACTAGGGTAGACACATCAGGTTATAAGTAACTCTGTCTCCTTTGTTTGGTGTGCTCTTGTGGCTGGACAGCTATTGAGTAGCAGCCTTTATGCAGAAAGTAAAGCTCACCTCGCTAAGAGATCATTTGTTCCCACGTTAATTCTTTTTTTTTTTTGGAACACCAAAAACTTCATTCCCAACAGCACCCTGAGAAAAGCCAGACTGATACCTAGATTACAGGGTTCACAGCCTTACAGGTTAGTAAAGAAGGTCATTTCCTGGTAGGCCCAGGAATTTAGGGATATTTTGGGGGCTTCAAGAAGAGAGGAATTCACACAAAGCTATAAGGACTGCAGCTGAAATCTGAAAGTATGTTCTTAGCTTGGCTTTTAGCCTGAATTAGACTTTTAAAAGTCAAATCTGAGATTCTGTATGAAAACTTCCAGCAAAAAAACTTGAAAGCACCTATGTGGTCATCTCCTGTTCTTGCTGCACTTAAGTAAATAATCAAGCAAAATCTAAAAAAAAGACTTATTTTTAAAACAAGAATAGTCTTACTTTGATTATGATCAAAAATGATGGTTACTACAGAGAGAAATTTTATGTTTCAATGGAAAACTATAACTTGGCCGGGCATGGTGGCACGTGCCTATAATTACAGCACTTTGGGAGGCCAGGAGTTCAAGACCAGCCCGGGCAACATGGTGAAACCCCGTCTCTACCAAAAATACAAAACTTAGATGGGCATGATGGCACGTGCCTGTAGTCCTAGCTAATCAGGAGGCTGAGGAGGGAGGATCGCCTGCACCCAGGAGGTAGAGGTTGCAGTGAGCTGAGATTGCACCTCTGCCCCCCGGCCTGGGTGGCAGAGCCAGACCCTGTCTCAAAAAACATTTTTTTTTAAAGGAAAACTATTAGCTATTGTGGACTATCAGATTCTAGTCTTGTTTCTTCTTTTTGGGCTATTTTTACCTCTTTATAAACTGGATCCTGCCATCTGATGAATTTTGTCCCACAATGATACTTGTGGAATAAGAAGCCAAGTATTGTCTCTCCTACTAATATATCTATTGTTAGTTAATTTGAAGGTCTCCAACCCTGGAACAAAGTTAGAAGAGGAAGGTTTTGCTCCCCATAATGCATAACCAAATTGTGGTACATTCATGCAATGGAATACTATTTAGCCATAGAAAGGAACAAGCTATCAACTCACACAAAGACATGAGTGAATCTTGCATGCACATTGCTAAGTGGAAGAAGACAGTCTGAGGAAAATACACACAGTGTGACCTCATTTAATGAGACACTGGAGAAGGCAAACTACAAAGATGGGAAGCCATTGGCTCCATGGGGTGGGGGTTTGAAACATTCCATATGATACTTTAATAGTGGGATATCTGCCACAATGCATTTGTCAAAATACGCAGAATTTCATGGCCAAATGGGTAAATCAAACTCTATTCAAATTAAATAAAATTACTCAGGATGTGGAGTATCCCAGGACAGAATACATCATGTGAAAAAGAATTTATGCTACAAATTACTATGGTTTGGATGTGGTTTGTCCCCGCAAAACCTAGTGTTGAAATTTGACCCCCAATGTGGCAGTGTGGGGCTGTGGGGCCTAGTGGACAGTGTTTGGGTCATGGGGACGGATCCCTCATGAATAGATTAATGTCCTCCATGGGGGTGAGTGAGTTCTGCTCTCACAGGAATGGATTAATTCCTGCAGGAGTAGGTAATTAAAAAGAGTCTGGCTTCCTTGGCTTCCCTCTTGCTTTCACTTTTGCTATGTGATCTCTGGTGTACCCCTTGCTCCCCTTCCACTTTCCACCATGAGGTGAGAAAGACTGAGACCGCACCAGATTCAACTGCCCAATCTCAGACTTTCCAGCCACAAGTATTGGGAGCCAAATGAACCTTTTTTACGTATAAATTACCCAGCCCCAGGTATTCTGTTACAGAAGCACAAAATGGACTAAGACACAAATGTAGGTAAAAACTCACTGAAGGTGCAGGGAAAATGGTGTTGACCTAAGTCACTTTGAAAATGAATAGAATCTGTAGGCTGAAGGTAAATGAACTATACTTCATCATTGGATTCCATTTTATAAAGTTCTTTCCAACAGAAGCAATTGTGAACAATTGTAAAACCACAGTATCTGTATCTGCAATAAAACAATAACTTACATAAGTGGCAGATGGTGGGAACCAGGTTTCTCACTGTTGAAGTGGGAGGTTACAAATTAGCAAGGCGAGAAGGCTAGAATGATTCATGTGATAGTAGATCAGAGGTGGAGACATCAACGTAAACTTATGTTTAGTTTAATATAGACATACACAGTTCCACATAGAAAACTTTATAATTAGGTGTGTGTAGGTAGGTTAGACACACACATATACTTCCTAGCATTGCTAATGAGGGACAAGATAGAATGTGCTTATTCAGCAGCCAGATGTAAGTTTTCCTACCATTCTGAAAGGAATCAGGCTCTTTGAAGAAATGTCTGATACTAGAATTGGGACAGTAAACATAGGAGCCAGGACAATCTTGAAGTATCAGAAAGTAAGTAAGTACTAAAAAAATTAAAATATATCAAAGAAAAATAAGAGCCAATAAAAACAGCTACCGATGGCCAACACTGGAATGAATTGTGCAACATAATGCTGCAGTGTTGAATACTAACTAAAGCTTAAAGTAATTATCTAGTTGTCTGTATTTGTATATATAGGTGAATAAGCAAATGGAGTTGCACACAAATCTCCTTTGCAAAAGAATTCCAAATAATTGATGTAGACACTCAGCCATCAAGAAGGTGGGGCCAACCCCTCACTCTATAAGCATGGGCTCTGCATAGTGACTTGCTCCAAAAGAACACATGCAGTATGGACAAGGAGGAAAAATAACTTCACAGTGGAGAAACCTGACAAATGGTAGCTCTGCCAAATGATTCAAGTTAACATCAAAGGTGACAGTTCACCTTGAGAACATGAAGTGACAGTGGGGGACATTCTACAAAATTCCTGACCAATCCTCCTGAGTACTATCAATGTCATCATGAGATGGAAAGCCTGACACACTGTCACAGCCAGGAAGAGCCTACGTGATGACTACATGTCATGCGGGATCCTGGATGGGATCCTGGGTCAGAGTAAGACAGAACTAAGGGAGTCCAAATGAAATATGAACTTTAGTTAATAATAGTCTATCAGTATTGGTTCATTAACTGTGACAAATTATGTAAGATATTAATAAGCCATGTGAGACACACTGATAGAAGATGTTAATAAGAGAGGAAACTAGCTTGCGGCTACATGGGAAATCTCTGCTCTTTTTTTTGACAATTTCTGTGTAAGTAAAAACAAAACGTGTAAAATAAAACTTTATTTAAAACACTGTTTTTTTGAACACTTCCTTGTTTAATTATTTATACCATGAATTACTAGTAATTGACACTGTTAACTAGTCCTGTTTTTTTAAATAAGAGCATTTATGACACAAAAAATTAAACAGTACAGACTGATACATAAATCAAATGTTCTTTACATGTTTTCTGTTACAGTAGTAACACATATGTGTAAACTTAATTATCATATTTTTTTCTTGTGCTGTGGTTGTGTCCTGGGTTCATTCTCTAAAATGCTGTTCACCTTAGACTGGGAAAAATAACCTTAGAGACTCTGTTTCAATTCATAGCTAAATATTTTCAAGAGTGACTTTGTAAAAATATGTTCCAATGGCAAATTTATTCATTGTGATGGGATCACTTATTCCAAAGACTTCTTGTCTTTATTTTGTTCCCATGCCTACATTTTAGCTATAATACAACAGAATCAAATATTGGCCACTGGGAAAAAACATTCAAAGAAAAAAAGAATGTGAACAGAACTTATGACCATGACGATTCAATGTTTTACCACAATGCTTTCTAAAACAGAAGAGTGTAAAAGGATATTCAAAGTCAATTTCCTCAGTGAGGCTTTGCAGAAAATGAGGAAACTAGAAAAACAAAAATGGCAGGACATTCTACAGGTGATTTTAAATGTTGCTATGTTTTATGGGAAAAAAATACTTTACCTTTTAAAGAATCACAAAGAATTATTGGAAACCCAAACTCTGGAATGTTTGAAAATTTAGTTGAGTTTCTATGTAATTATGCCTATATAGGTAGCCACGAAGTTGATGATTTTTTAAAAATCTGTGCCTTATTTGTGTAATAAAATACACAATGAATAATTAATGCTCAGAGAAAAACCTTATGAAGGGAAAATAAATCTTGGGGACCCAAAATCACTAAGCTAAAGGGAAAAGTCAAGCTGGGAACTGCTTAGGGCAAACCTGCCTCCCATTCTATCCAAAGTCACCCGTCTGCTCACTGAGATAAATGCATATCTGATTGCCTCATTTGGAGAGGGTAATCAGCAACGCAAAAGAATGAAACCATTTGTCTCTTACCTACCTATGACCTGGAAGCCCCCTCTCTGGCCTTCTCACCTTTCTGGACTGAACCAATGTACATCTTACACATATTGATTGATGTCTCATATCTCCCTAAAGTGTGTAAAACCAAGCTGTGGCCCGACCACCCTGGGCCCATGTTGTCAGGACCTCCTGAGGAGGCATCATGGGCACGCATCCTCAAACTTCACAAAATAAACTTTCTAAAAAATCTGAGAGCTCTCTCAGATTTTCAGGGTTCACACATGTAATGTAGAATGTCAGTGTTTATAAGACAGACATTATTCTATCTACTATTACAAATATGCTGTCAATTAACCTTAGACTTTCTCAAAAAAATAAGCAATGTTGATGAGGTACAAATATATTTAAACTTAAATAATGTTGCAAGTTTTAGTATGCCTACTTTTCAATTTTTCAATACTATTTTTACTACCTTAACACTGTAAGAAAAATGAGTAATTAAAACATTAATAAAAGTGTTTACAGTGGGTGCACGTTTCCTCCAGCCTCTGCTCATCCCCAGCTTTCATTCTAACTGTCCTGATGGTGGCTCTAAGCACCTCTCCTTTCTCTATACCAAGATGTCTCCCAGAAACAAACCCAAATCTTACCATATGTTATGGCACGCTATGATGATAAGCAGTGATGAGCAGCCGAAGCCTCAAGGAAGGGATGCTTTCATAAAAAAAGACTTGTAGAATATAACCTGTGAAAGCAAGGCCCATGACAGAGCTCCCTCATCAGCACACGGGGAGCAGACAGGAAGCTTTTGCCTCACATTCCTCAATGGCCTGCAGCCACATCTCCCAGGTCAGTCCTAAGGACAACAAAACTCTGGTCTTCACTGTGGACACGACACACTACCAGGTGCTCCAAAGCCATGGTGACCCACCCTTGGGTGGGTCTTGATGAGAACAAAGCTCTGGTTCTAATCCTAACCCTAACCCTGTCCCAAGACTTTGACCCTGAACCGAAACCCTGATTGATCCCTAAACTGGTCCCTAATTCTGACCCTACTTTGACCCTGACTTTGATCTTGACTCTGACCATGACCCCCACCTCTAACCATACTTCCAGCCCTGACTCTGACCCAGATCCTAATCCTAACCCTAATATTATCTTTACGATCTATCTCTAATCTTACCCTCTAGTGCTAAATAGCTGTACCCAAAAGCAGTTTTAAATTATTTCACTTCTTTTCCTTGAATTGTCTAAGAACATCCGACAGGAGATGTCATTATGTATTTTTCATTCCCTCTGAGTGGTATGGCTTCAGATAAGAAGTTCTAATACTTTGCAAGACATAAAAAGTTTGGAAGGTAATCCACTGGGTTGTTAGGGATGCATGTTGGCATTCATGATAGTCATTGGTGCTGTTCTCCATATATTTTCTGTCCATATTTTATGAATGCATTCTGACTGTTCCATCCCACCTACTTAAATTTTCCCATGGCCACATGACTTTTTTTTTGGCCAGTGGAGAAGAAATAACATGTGACTTTTTCAAGAGAAATCTCCAAGAAACAGAGCTCTATTCTGCATGCTTTTTTCTCTTTTCTATAGCAATGGGGATCTTAGTGATGGTCCCTCCTTGTGTCTGGATTCCTGTGTTAGGATGACACAGCACAGAGCTACCTCTCACCTGACCCGTGATGAGATGTAAATAAATGACGAAGAAGATTTTTGAGCCACTGAAATTTGGAGGTTGTTTGTCACCACAGTTTAACCTAGCCCCCATTGACTGATGCACGGCTGAAGAATGAGTCCGAACTGGATCTGGACAAGACATGTGAAGAGCGCTCCAGGCTGAGTAACATTCAAGTGTAGTCTCCAAGATAACAGTGAGCACGGTATGTTATTGGGGTGGGTGTGGGATAAATAAGGTATATCAGGTGAGAATAATAAGAAATGCAACTTTAAAAGACGGTGCTGATTTGGACTGTGGAGAGATTCAAGTGCCCTGCTTAGCATTTGAGAGTGTGATGGATGAACAAACTAAATAAGAGCCCAAAATGAAAGCTTGGGATAAATATCTGAGAGTGTCTAATATCCCAATTTTTCATCCAAGAATGGACAGAGTGCTTGATCCCATTCTAGGGAGACTTCCAAAAGAAAAAAGACCTGCATTTCTTCAACAACCCACACTGAGAGACTTTCCTGCACTTTTGACCTGTGGCTAACACTCCTCACCTTTCATTCTGTCATCAGTGTTTTGGGGAAACACCTTTAACTCTCTATGATTTACAGGTTATTAAGTGGCCATTACAATTCCCTCCAGAGGTGGAAAAGACTAATGATGATGGTGTCCGAGCTCACGGCAGCAAGCAGGCATGTGTGCTCAGCAGCCACGTGGCTCATCTGCTAGGAGCTTACTAAATACGATGTTCTACAACATTGCTTAACACAAGGGGAGACGCTGCTGACTCAGAGGGTTTAATTGTTCACCTACTTCTTTTTCTGCCCTCTTGGGCTCCTAAAATGAAAAGAACCCTGGGGTGATAAAGTGAGTCAAAGGGGTGCCAGCCGCATCACAGCAAAATAGATTCCTAAAAAATCCCTGGCCTAAGGTAACAGCCTTGGCTGGATAAGTTTGAATGTGCTGATAGTGGACACAGTAGAATGAAGGTGGTTGACATATTCATATTAAAGAACTTCCACCCAGACTGCAAGAAAAGAGAGAGTAATGGAGATGGCAGCAAGATTCCCTGCAATAAAAGCAGATGTTTTGAGATCAGTTATATTTGTTCTGAAAAAAATAAAGACAGAAACCAAAGTTTAGCCTGAGGCTACAATTAATTTGGCAATAAGCGAGAGGCACATATGGCATAGACAGATTTAAACACTTCTCCCTTATATTAATACAAATACTAAAATTACAAATAAATTGATTCCAAATAAAACAAATATTTAAAAAATTTAATGAATAAACACCGGAGTCTATAGTAGTATTTGAAGGAGATCTCACAAACAGGTTTGGTTTTTGAAGGTTAGAACTGGTGGTCTAGAGAATTCACTTCATTCCGGAGAGAGAAAGAGAGGAATTTCTTAGGTTGCTTCAGGAATGCGTCTAGCTTTGCCTCATCTTTGTTTGAACTATGGATACGGCAGAAGAAAACATGAGGATTTCACAGATTTAAGGTGCAAAAAGTCACTGGGTTCTCTAAGAATTCTGGGATTCTTCTGCTGGAAAAATAAGTTTGTTGAGAAAAAATGAGTTGGAGGAGGCAGTTATTGAAGTGAAGCAGAATTGTTTTTACTAATCTGCTTGTTAACCACTCTGTAGCGTGGAAACAAATTATTCATGCACAAGGTCCTCTTACTGTTCCTGTAATGCAGTGGAAAGAGAACAGTTTAGTTTCTCTCCCTCAGAACACAACCACTAGAAACATCCTACCTCAGATGAGTTATTGCCTAATTATTTTCAAAAGACAGTGAAAAATGATGGATGTAAATGTTTGCTACAAAATAAATACATGCTAGAAACAGAAGCATCTGGGTCACAGCTATATTAGAGCTACCTGTGTTCCCCTGTCACTGAGATTAAAACAAAAATGTCCAATGCAATCATTCATAGCGTGGGAGAGGGGAAGTTGAGGGATGGAAAGGCCAGTCATAAAAGAATTTCAGAATTTCAGTCCATAAGGAAGTGACTTTGTGCATTGTCTGTTACTGTGTGCAAGGTGAAGTCTGGAGAAAGAAAACGAGCAGTAACAAGGGCTCTTTTGTCCATCTCACCTCTCTAGATACCAAGTTTCAGACATGTTGCATTTTAATTGAAAGGTTGATATAATTTTTTAAAAAATAACACTTGTGGTGTTTGAAGTGACAAATGCTGCTGTGACAAAAAAGCAGGAAAAGAGAATTTTTTTTTTAAAAAAAAGCAAACAACAAAAAACCCACAAAAAAGCAAACAACAAACAAACAAAAAACAGAGGAAGAAGTCAAAACACCCTGGGCTGTGACTACTTCTAGGAAGGGGCTACAAGAGGCAGTTGGAAATTCTATTTGCTTTGCAACTGTGAGTTTTCTGGCCTGCTTCCTTTCTAAAGTATATTACTTTGTTTTTGGTTCATGAAGTTATCCCTTTCTGTTTTCTGGAACAGCTATGTATTTTCTTTATCTATCATCAATCTGCCTGCCTATCATCTATGCATCTATTTACTATCTATCTTTTCTACCTTTCGCTATCAAGAGCTTGGGTCAAGCAGGATATAATTCCAGTGTATGTTCACTCTACCATTTAAAACAAGAGCTCTTGTAGGCATTCTCCAACACATCATAAACCTGAGCTTTCTAAAACGGGTGTGGCAAACCACCATGCATGGGCCATGTGTGACACAGTCTGCGTTTGTAAGTAAAGTTGTAATGGGACACAGCCACATACGTGTGTTATATGTCTCTGGCTACTTTCATGGTATAATGGAAGAGCCGAGTCATTGAGAGAGGGACCATATGGCTTGGGAACTTAAAATATTTAACATTTAGCCCTTTGCAGAAAATATTTGCTGACTCTTGTTTTAAAAGATCTTTGTTTAGAATGCTACCTATTGCCTTCTGGGTAGAATCACAACTCTTTACCACAATCAACACAGCTTCAGCCCTGCTTCTATATCCAGCCTCATCTATTATTTCTGCTGCTTCTCCTTATTTTCCTTCTGGCCATGCTGATGGATTGTCAGCTTCCCAGATGTGCGAGAATCTCTCCTCCCTTCCCGACATTCTCATGCTTTCCCTCTGCCTCTCAAGAACTTCCTCTCCCATCTCTCATGACAAATCTCTTCTTCATTCTTTAAGATGCAGCCCCTTTGCTCCTTCCTTAAGGACGTCTGTCTGGCTTCATTTTGGGTGACGTGCTCCTTCTGCATCTCCCAGAGCCAGCCTGTGTGTGCCAGCTACGGCATTTCTTTGCCCCTCTGTGTCATATATCACCAAATCTGCCTAAGCTTGTGTGAGTCACTGCATGACAACTTCAGACTCCACCAGCATTGTCCACACTAACCACGAGGCTTAGACATTTGTCCAGTAAGCTCAGGGTTGTGGGGTGGTAGCAGTAACCAGCTGGTGAGCATCATCTCTTACATCAGAATCAAATCTGTAGATATCAGCCATTCATAAGTATTTGGAGTTTAAAATTAGCATAAAGATTTTCCTTAAAATAAGAATAAATGGCTTGAGTAGGCTTTTGGAACATAGGATATTTCTGCTGGTTCATTTCGGTGTTCAGTTTTCCCACATGAATCTAAACATGACTCTTAGTCAGCTCTTAGTAGCTGTGTGACCCTGGAAAAGTCACTCAATCTCCCTCAGCTAAATTTTGTTGTGTGAGTAATGAGAGTTGTGATTTGTATTTAGTGAGTAATAACAAACAAAAGGCATTTAGCTTTCTGGAACCTGGTATGTAGTAGATCCTCATGAAATACTAGCTCTGTTGATAAAACTAGACCGAAAGGAGCTTTCAAAGTCAACAACAGCATCATGCAGTGAAGGACGTAGATGAGAAGCTGCTGCTGCTGCTGCAGCCTGCAGCTCCTGGAGGCCCGTTTTGTCCATGATTTAGCAGGAACGCACTACCTTTCCATGAGGAGACACTTCCCACAGAAACCAAGGCCATTCTTTGAAGACAAACATGTTTTAATCATCTTTACATTATGTAATAGTGTAATAAAAATAATAATTTATTAATAATAATATAAAATTATTTATATTATTATGTTACGACTTTTGTACAGAGCTTTACATCTAGACATTCTGAAGTTGGTGGTCTGTGAGTGGCATCGAGTGATGACTGACACACTCTGACCTGGGGTAGAACAACACGTGTCCCTGCAGTTTGCTGAATTTCGGGGCGTCACCAGAGTGTGTTTTCCTATCCTCCTGAGTTTTGCCCACTTAAACAATGGCGTTGCTGTAATAAAGAATTACACTATTTATCAAAATATTACTTTGGAGATTACTGGTTCACATAGTTCATTTTCAAGTTTTCTTAAACTATCAGGCCCATAGCTAATGCCAGTGACTCCAAGGATGAGAAGGTAAAAAGGCCTTTTTTTTTTGGCCAAGACCAAAAAACTCCACATTTCAAACTTCACTGTCTCATGCTAGTCCCTGGAAAATTGGAAGTGAACACACTCCCCTCCCAGCCCAATCACAGCTCATGAATAACCAAGATCTCCTGCAGGTGACTTTGCCTTGGCTTTGTGAGCCTGGAGTTGCCGGCTGGCACTGGGCAGCAGGCAGCAGAGCTGGTGCCATTTCTCCGTGCTTTCCCCACTCTGTGGGGGACACAGGCACTTTGAACAACCTGGGTCCTGGCCTGGCGCTGGCTGGGAAGCTATTTGATGTCAGGCTCAATGTGGACTTCTGAGTTGAAAGGAGAGTATGGGTCACCCAGCCCCGCGTACTCATTTTACCAAGAATGAAAATGGGGATCTATTTCAGACATGAGAGTACACATTGTAAGGCTGTGCAAGCTCTCTGCACTTGTATCCACTCAGCACACACTTACTGAGTGCCGAGTGTCTCCAGCACGAGAGGGGCTCTAGTTCCCAGGGTCCCACCCTCCACAGAGAACAGCAGCACCTCGAGGGACAGAGGTGCAAAGAGCAAGGTGGGGGCCCTTCTACTGGAGAGGTGGCTGGGGGGGGATCCTTAGAGGAAGTGACAGCTGAGCTCTTCTCTGAAGGGTGAAGCTGAATTACTTGAAGCTTCTGGTGAAGGGGTGTCTGGGGAAGTGGAGCCTGTGAGCCAAAAGCATAATGACTTGTCCAGAGAAGTGTAACAAGTTCCATATTTTTTATAAGCCAAATCTGCACAGGAGTCACCAAAGCAAAGAGCAGGATCCTGGAGCCAGGGCCTTGGATTCCACCCGCTGGCAATGTGAATGTCCACTGGGAATTTTGGGGGGCAAAACGTGAAAGTGTTTCCCCTTAGCTCCAATTCTCTGTCTCTGTCTCTTTCTGTCCTTCTCTCTCTCCATTAAGTTTTGTATCATCACAAAAAACACAGATGTCTCAGATGTGGGGATTAGCAGCCTGCCTCTTTCTGGAGACTTAAGGGGAGCACTTTGGCCTCTGTGAGCTTATTTACAACAATTCACGAATCTTGCAAAAAAAAAAAGAAAAGTCATGGTAGCAGAGGTTAGAAAATCTCCTAGTATTTCTTCTGATACTTTGAATTTATGATAAATATGTTTAATCTTCATCTTCTGAAAAGTCACCAGTTACACAGTGAGGACCATAAAGGGAGTCTGTTTCTGTGGTTTGTGGCTTCAACAGTCAGCAGTTTTGCAGCAATAGTATTGCATGTGGGTTTTAGGCTGATGATGCTCAACAGTGGACAATTCTCTTCACCTGCCTGGGCCCCACCGCCAGCCCTTCCATACAGTGCAGGGTCACAGCTGAGCTCTCCGAGACACCTCGCAGGATCTCGGCTTCTGAACTATCAAGTGTCTTCTAGGTGAAGGCTTGGTCTCATAGCCTTTGTGGCTCCCTCCAGGTAACACCTGGTTTTCTGACCTAACCCTGGTATGTGTGTGACACACGTGTGAATGTGCTCCCTGTGGCAGCGCTAAGGACTCAGTCACCACAGATGCCAAAAGGGAAATGCAGTGTGCTTTTTTCAAACATCTCCAGTCTTGTATTATTTTTACCCATCAGCGCATTTGAAAAAGGAAAAAAAAAGGCCTCCTGTTAGAATTAAATCCCCTCCGGAGATAATGAGTATTTTTTAAATCTTTCATGTTTTTTATAGTCACATTTGCTCCCAGTTCCTGCCAGGATCCACTAGAGGCAGAGACACCCATGTATACTTGTGTGGCACTTGCTGAGTCGTAATAAAAACAGATACCCTGCCCTCCCGGAGCAAAACTCCAGTGCCGGGGCCGGCGGCAGCAAGTAAGAAAACCTCGGTTTCTGTATCTGCATCAGCTACACGGTGCTTCACACAGGAGGCATCAGCCAGTTTTCTCAGTTAAAGAGACAGAAAAAAAATGTGTCCTCACTACTTTTTGAATTTACCAAGTTATCCAATGTTTTAACTTAATTGAATGAATAAACTCCCTATGCATCTGGACACATTCATGGAAAATTCACAAACATTTCAAACCAAAACAGAGTCTTTTGCCAAAAGAAAATTTCTTAGATATGTGAATTTCACTTTTTTCTATCTTTTAGTGATTTTAATGTAATGAAATTGAGAAATCTGTGCTTCTAAAAGACTTTTTAAAGAGCATGGTATTTTTCCATTTTGAAAAAAAATTGGCAAAATATCTTCTATTATAGACAGAAGTTAATTGGCTAAGGGTAATAAACAGAAGATTAAAAAACGACCTCTATCCCGATATTCTGTCAAGGGCTACAGTGAATTACACACCCTGGCATGGGTTTGCATGCCACGTGCTAGAAGCCAGCAGTCATGCAGGCCATGCTCTCCCACACTTAGAAAAGAAGCCCATGATTTGCAGATGACATGATTGTATATTTAGAAAACCCCATCGTCTCAGCCCAAATTCTCCTTAAGCTGATAAGCAACTTCAGCAAAGTCTCAGGATACAAAATTGATGTGCAAAAATCAGAAGCATTCTTATACACCAATAACAGACAAACAGAGAGCCAAATCATGAGTGAACTCCCATTCACAATTGCTTCAAAGAGAATAAAATACCTAGGAATCCAACTTACAAGGGATGTGAAGGACCTCTTCAAGGAGAACTACAAACCACTGCTCAAGAAAATAAAAGAGGATACAAACAAATGGAAGAACATGCCATGCTCATGGATAGGAAGAATCAATATTGTGAAAATGGCCATACTGCCCAAGGTAATTTATAGATTCAACACCATCCCCATCAAGCTACCAATGACTTTCTTCACAGAATTAGGGAAAAAACTACTTTAAAGTTCATATGGAACCAAAAAGGAACCCGCATTGCCAAGACAATCCTAAGCCAAACAAAGCTGGAGGCATCACACTACCTGACTTCAAACTATACTACAAGGCTACAGTAACCAAAACAGGATGGTACTGGTACCAAAACAGAGATATAAACCAATGGAACAGAACAGAGCCCTCAGAAATAATACCACACATCTACGACCATCTGATCTTTGACAAACCTGACAAAAACAAAAAATGGGGAAAGGATATACATATAAATGGTGCTGGGAAAACTGGCTAGCCATATGTAGAAAGCTGAAACTAGATCCCTTCCTTACCCCTTATACAAAAATTAATTCAAGATGGATAAAAGACTTAAATGTTAGACCTAAAACCATAAAAACCTTAGAAGAAAACCTAGGCAATACCATTCAGGACATAGGCATGGGCAAGGACTTCATCTCTAAAACACCAAAAGCAATGGCAACAAAAGCCAAAATAGACAAATGGGATCTAATTTAACTAAAGAGCTTCTGCACAGCAAAAGAAACTACCATCAGAGTGAACAGGCAACCTACAGAATGGGAGAAAATTTTTGCAATCTACTCACTTAACAGTGGGAGCTCAATAATGTGTGCACATTGACATAGAATGTGAAATGATAGACACTACACACTTGAAAGAATTGGTGGCATGAGGCAGGTGGATGATGAGAAATTACTTAATGGGTACAATGTACATTATTCAGGTGATACACTAAAATCCTAGACTTCACCAGTACATAGTTATCCATGAAAACAGTGTACTTACTATTGCTGACTTATTACCAAGATCTTTTAAACGCTACAAATTAAAAGCCAGATGAAGAGATGCACAGGGTGAGGTATGTGGAAGGGATGCACACCTCCCATTCCCTCTCCAGATATGATCCTCCCAGTATCTCCTGTGTTGGGAGAGCAACACAGATGCTCTCCCAACCCTGTCCTTTATTACACAGGCAGATTGGTTACATCAGTGGCCATAGGTGATCAACTCAACCTTCAGCACCTCTCCCCTTCACAGAGACGGGAGAGGGGAAGAAATTCAAATCCTGTAATGACAAGGTTGGTTCCCTTGGCAGCCAGCCCCACTGAGGCTGTCCAGGTACCCCCAGCCATCAATCATTTCATTAGCATACGAAAGACACATCACTTCGTACATTCCCAAGGCTTAGCGCTCTGTTTCAGGACACTGTGGCAGAGACCACACATTAACTCTTATTATGTTCCAATAACCCATAAAATGGAAGAAAAAAATCTACACATTAGATACTTCATTAGTGTCTGTTATCCAGAATGTATAAATAACTTTTACAACTCCACAACAAAGACAACCAAATCTAAAAATTGACGAAAGACTTTAATACACGCTTCACCAATAAACACATGAAAAGATGCTTAACATCATTATCATAATTAAAACCATGAAGAGATACCCCTTAACTCACACAAGAATAGTTATACTAAAAAATAACAACTGTTGACAAAGATGTGCAGAAACTTGAACTCTTAAACACTGCTTGTGACAATATGAAATGGTGCAGCCTATGTGTAAACTAATTGGGTGTGTCTTCATAAAGTTACAAATAGATTTACCATATGACTCAATGATTCCATTCCTCGGTATATACCCCAAAGACCTGAAAACAGGTGTTAAAACAAAAACCTATATACTCTTTAAATGCGTCAAGGTCATAAAAACGCAGGAAAGTCTGGGGAACAGTTCCAGGAAAAGAAAACTGGATCAGAATGAAAAAAAAAAAAAAAACACATTATACTCCCAAGTGTGTCAGGAGGTAAAAGTGAAGTGAGTTTGTGGACTGAATTATCATGAAGGAACAATGCTGATTTCCTGATCTAGGGGTTATGTGGTAGTTACCTGGGATAGTATCCATGCTTTCCGTACAATATACCGGAGTATTCTGTGGGACACTGCAAATCTGGTACAGCGATAACTGTTGGGGAATCTAAGGGAAGAAACAAGTTATACTTTATACTTCTACTGGAAGTTTCCTAGAAATATGACATTATTGGCAAGTAAATTACTTTTTAAAACAACCATATCAATACCATGCCAGGAAAGCAGACACATCATCAAAATCCATTACAGAGGCTATAGTTCAGCCAAAGCTGTGAAACCCTTAAAAAAGTCTCAATGTCAACAGACTTCACTTAGTAGATATTATTACATTTATTAGTATTAGAGGCTACTGTGTGGATATACTAGTGTTAGGGCACGGTATGGATATTTAGATAAGTGTTAGGGAATGGTGTGGATATTGTATTGGTGTTGGGGAATGGTGCAGATATTACATTAGTGTTAGGACATGGTGTAGATACTATTACATTAGTATTAGAAGTGATTGTGTGGATTAGATTAGTGTTAGAGCACGGTTTGGATATTATTACATTAGTATTAGAAGCGATGGTGTAGATTAGATCAGTGTTAGGGCATGGTGTGGATATTATTACATTGGTATTAGAAGCGATTGTGTGGATTAGATTAGTATTAGGGCATGGTGTGGATATTATTACATTAGTATTAGAAGCGATTGTGTGGATTAGATTAGTGTGAGACCATGGTTTAGATATTATTACATTAGTATTAGAAGTGATGGTGTGGATTAGATCAGTGTTGGGGCACGGTGTGGATATTATACTGGTGTTAGAGCACGGTGTGGATATCATAGTAATGTAGGGCACATTACTACATAGTAATGTAATAATGTGATTATTATATTAGAGCCCACGGTAAGAATATATATTAGCAGTCACTGTGTCTTGGACGTTGACAATGATATTAGGGTGTACTCCAAACAGTGAGATTTGGGGGTTTTATTTTTCTAGATGAATTTCTTCCTCTGCTGAGTACTCTAAAGACTCACTCCTCGGCACTCAGGGCCGTGGACAGGAAGCTTTTTACTCACCAATGAAGAACACCAAGTTAACACGACCCTCGTGCTGCCCTGAGGAAGGTGAAGCTCCTCGCTGCTTCTGGCACCTCAGCGGGAAGTTGGTTGGGGCGGGATCGCGCGCCCTCTGGTGGCGCCATGGTTCAGCACAGACGGTCTTGCTCACAGTTTCTCGGCAGATGTGCGCCCCCTCCTGGCTGTCCTGAAATACCTATAAAATTCAATATTCAGTTTATTCAGTGTCATAATTTTGGAAATTCAAACCGAAATAAAGGCCACTATATCCATATCCTTCCCATAAATGGTGATGGAAGAATTATTTGGAAGCCATATAGAATAAAATGAGTGCATACACAAATTAAAACACAAAAACCTAAAACTTAAAGTATAATAATAAAAAAATTTTTTTTAAAACCTACTCAAAATAGTCCAGAGACTATAATTTCAAATGCAAAACTATAAATAATCTAAAGGAAAACCTAAGTGACACTGGATTTGGTGTTGAGTTTTAACACATAGCATCAAATGCCAATTCGTGAAAATACTGAGAACACAGACTTTATAAAACTAAATTTTCTACTGTGAAAAACCCTATTCAGAGAACAAAAACACAAGACACACTTTGAGAAGATATTTACAAAATACAAACGTGATTTTAAAAACTGTACTGAAAATACACAAAGAACTCTTCAAAGGAACACTAAGAAAACTAAAAACCCAATAAAACTGGGTAAATATATGAACAGACACCCAGCAAAAGAAAATGTATAGATAGCAGGCCAGGTGTGGTGGCTCGTGCCTGTAATCCCAGCACTTTGGGAGGCTGAGGCGGGTGAGTCACCTGAGGTCAGGAATTCGAGATCAGCCTGGCCAACATAGTGATACCCCCTCTCTACTAAAAATACAAAAAATTAGCCAGGCGTGGTGGTGGGTGCCTGTAATCCCAGCTACTTGGGAGGCTGATGCAGGAGAATGGCTTGAACATGGGGGGTGGAGGTTGCAGTGAGCCAAAATCCCGCCACTGCACTCCAGCCTGAGTGACAGAACGAGACTCCATCTCCATAAAAAAAAAAAAAAGAAAAGAAAAAAGAAAAAAAACAAAATATACAGATAGCACATAATCACACAAAAGGATGCTCAATATATCTCGCACATAATCACACAAAAGGATGCTCAATATATCTCATTAGGAGACTCCAAATTAAAATAATGCTGAGATATCACTGCACACCTAGTAGAACTGTGGGACTCTTAAAAAAAGCTCAACAATAACAACTGGAGATTGAAGAACAATAGGTACGGCCATTCATTGCTGGCAGAATGCATGAATGGGTACAGCCACTTTGGGAGATAGTTGGCAGTTTTTCCCAAAGATAAACAAGTCTTACCTTACAATCCAACAAATGCACCCCTAAATTGTATATGTTTAGACAGCTGCTTTGAAAAATTATGTTCAAACAAAAACTAGCATGTAATTATATACAAGCCACTCTACTCATAATGGCCAAAACTTAAAGTAATCAGAACGTTCTACAATAGCTGAATGCATAATCAATTTGAAGCACAACCATGCAATGGAATACCATTCAGCAACTGAAAGGAATGAACTGTCAATCCATGAAAAGAAATGAACGAATCTTGGATGTATGTTGCTAAGTAAAGGGTGGCAGTATGAAGATGCTTTACATTATATGACTCCATTCATATGACATTCTGGAAAAAGCACAACCAAAGACATGATCGTCAGATCAGTGACTCTCTGGGGTGGGTATTTGAAGTATTCCGTATGGTACTCCAGTAGTGGATATCTGACACTATGCATTTGATAAAACCCGTAGAATTTTAATGCACAAAGAACAAATCACAATCTACACAAATTAAATTATTTAGGATGTGGAAGTATCTAAGGACAAAATACAGACTGCAACCAAGAATCTAACTGTATTACCAATGTATGTTGCAAGTGGTGGGCCAAAGGTGCTGAGCTGGAAATGAGTAGAATCCATAGACTAAAAACAAAATGTACTATACAGAAACAGTGGACTCTATTTTATAAACTTATTTCCCATAGAGATAATAGTTAATTTTGAAACCACTATATCTGTAAAAATAAAAATAACCATGATTTTCCTCTATACTATCAACACTTCACCTTTAACAGCAAATTGTGGGGTGTGGGGGGTGTTTCCCACACCAACCAATTTTCCAACTCTCTGGAAAACAATTGGGTGTCCTATAATTCAACTACGACACTGATTACCTGGGTTAGTATAGACCCTACAGGTTAAGGGCTTAGTAACACCAGACTGCCCCAACCTCAGATGCCAAAGACAAGTAGTGAATCCCCAGTTTACCCAAACTTCTATATGACTTGGCTAGAAACTAGGCATTCCGACACCCCCTCTTCAGGTTTGATAATTTGCTATGATGGCCTATTGGAACTAGGAAATACTTATTTATGTTTACTAGTTATTATGGTCTCAATGTGTATACACCCCCCACCCCAAATTCCTATTTTGAAATGTAATCCCCAAAGCGATGGTATTCAGAGGTAATTGAGAGGTGATCAGATCATGAGAGTGCTGTCCTCATGAATGAAACCAGTGCCCTTATAAAAGTGTCTAGGAGCCCGTTTCCCCATTCTGCCATGTCAGGACATGCTAGAAGGCACTATCTATGACAGTTGAGCCCTCACTAGACATCAAGTCTGTCAGCCTTGATCTGGAACTTTCCAGATTCCATATTTTAGGAATTTTTATGGAAGCTTCATCATGTAGACATGATGGATTATTAACTCAATCTCCAGTCCCTTCACACCCTCAAAGGACTGCATGTTAAGCTAAAAGTTACAAGCTTCTTATCACGGCTTGGTCTTTCTGGGGACCATGCCCATCCTGAAACCATCCAGGAACCCACAGAGTGTCCTTATTAGAACGGAAGCCATTCCTATTATCCAGGAGATTCCAAGGGATTTACGAACTCTGTGTCAGGAACCAGGGCCAAAGACCAAATATTAGAACACAAGATGCTCCTAGCACCCCTTTTGTTCAGGAAATTATAATAGTTTTAGGAGCTCTGTACCAAGAACTGCAGACAGAGACCAAACATATATTTCTTATTAAGTCCCTACCTGGAATCTTGATCAAGAATTAATTCCTTGTTCCCAATGGTACAAGGGATGAAATAAATGGCAGATAGTAGGGGCCAGGTTCCTCACTCTTAGAGTGAGAAGTTACAGATAAGAAATGGGGAAGCCTAGAAAGATCTCTGTGACAATGAGTCACTATACATATATATGTATAAACTCACATTTAGCTTAATATATACACAGATGGTCCCACATAGAAACCTTTATAATTAAGTGGGTACATATAAGTTAGAAGACACACATATATTTCTTTGCACTGTCAGCTGTGAGGGTCATGATGCAATGAGCACATTTAGTGGCCAGATGTAAGTTTTTCATACCATTCTCTAACAAAGGAAATCAGGGGTCTTTGAAGAAATGGCTGAAACTAGGACTGGGACAGAAAATATACGAGCCAGGGTACTTTTGAAGTAACAGAAGGAAATTATAAAAAAAAAATACATGAAATTATGTCAAAGGAGCCAGTGGAAAGAGCTCCCAATGGCCACAGGTATAAACAGACAGCAACAAAATACTGTAGAATTAGATAACAACCAAAACATTAAAGTGACTATCTGAGTATCCATACTGCTATAAATAAATGATTAGATATGCAAATGGGCTGAATAGAAATCTCTTATACAGAAGAATTCCAAATACCTGATATAGACACTCAGCCATCAAGGAGGTGGGGCTAACTTCCCACTCCTTAAGTATGGGCTCTGCATGATGACTTCCTCCAAAAGCATACATAGAATATAGACATGGGAAAAAAAGTAACTTCACAGTGAAAAACCTGAGAACACTGCCTCAGCCAGGTGATAAAAGTTAACATTAATGGTGATAACACATCCTGAGAGCATGAAGTGACTAGAATAGCACTTGCAAACCAAAAATACAATTCAAAGGTCCTTCCCACAACCATCTCTCCACCAGGGGACACCAACGTTAACCTGGAAGACTGGTTCAGGCTATGAAGGGAAAGAGGTGGTCACATATGCCTCATTATGCCCTCCTCCCTTTTGGAATTCAGGAAAAGCCAATCAGCATTTAACATCAACACGATCTTAAATCTGATAAGAAACATTTACAATCTATTCTCTCTGAAGCCCACTACCTGGAAGCTTCATCTCCATGATAAAACCCTGGTCTCCATACCCCTTATCATAACCCAGACACACCTTTCTATTGATAATAACTCTTTCAACAAACTGCCAATCAGAAAAATTTTAAATGTACCTACAACCTGGAAGCCCTATCCCACCCTAATCCATTGGGTTGTCCCACCTTTCTGGACCGAACCAATATATATCTTAAATACACTCGATTGATGTCTCCTATCTCCCTAAAATGTATAGAACCAACCTGCACCCCAACCACCTTGGGCACATGTTCTCAGGGTCTCCTGAGGGCTGTGTCATGGGCCATGGTCACTCATATCTGGCTCAGAATACATCTCTTCAAATATTTTACAGACTTTTGACTCTTTTTGCGGACACACTACACATCTGATCTGCTTCCCCCAAACCACTAAACCCAGTCTGATTATGAGAAAAACCCCAAGTAAACCACAATGGAGAACATTCTACACAAACCTGACCAATCCTCCTAACACTGTTCCACGTCCTCAGAAGTAAAGTCTGAGAGACTGTCACAGCCAAGAAGAGCCTCAAATGATGACTAAATGTCGTATGGGATCCTAGATAGGATCCTGGGAGAGAAAAAGGAAGAACTAAGGGAAACCAAGTAAGATGTGAGCTTATTTAATAATATAGTAACATCCAGTCATTAACTATGACAACAAATGATATAAGATGTTGGTCAGGAGTGGTGGCTCATGCTTGTAATCCCAGCACTTTGGGAGGCTAAGGCAGGCAGATCACCTGAGATCAGGAGTTCAAGACCAGCCTGGCCAACATGGTGAAACCTCATCTCTACTAAAAATACAAAACTTAGACGGGCGTGATGGCAGGCGTCTGTAATACCAGCTACTCAGGAGGCTGAGGCAGGAGAATTGCTGGAACCTGGGAGGCGGAGGTTGCCGTGAGCCGAGATCGCACCACTGCACTCCAGCCTGGGTGAGACTCTGTCTGAGAAAAAAAAAAAAAGATGTTAAACATATCTGACACGTATTGATAGTTAAAAACAGGGGAAACTAGGTTGCATCTACATGGCAAATCTGCATTTTCTTCCCAATTTCTGTGTGAATCTATAACTAATTTAAAATAAAACCTTTATTTAAAAATTGTAATTTTTTCAGATTTCTGCTAAATTATTTGTACTAAAAATTAGTAGTAATTGACACTAACTACTGCTACTTTTAAAAATAAGAGCATTCAAGACACTGCAAAGTAAATTATGCAGACTAATACATAATTTCAAAGAAATGCCCCTTTCACATGTTTTATGTTAAGATAACACATACGTGTAAACATATTCATATCATTTTTCTTATGGTGTAGTTCACTCTCTAAGAAAGCTGGTCATCTTAGAACCAGGGAAAAAATTCACATTTTGGAGACTATTTCAATTTACGGCTGGACGTTTTCAAAGTATGACTTCGTGAAAAAAAAAAAAAAGTTCAAATTGATTCATTGTGACTGGATCACTTATTCTAATGAATGTTTGTCTTTGTTTCCCAGCATTCCTTTCAGCTACGATACAACAGAAGCAAATATTTGCCACTGGAAAAAATATTCAAAGACACTGTTAGGTTAATCTACAGCTGACGACAGTCAGTCTAGTCTACATAGCAAGCAGCTTCAAGATATGATTACTTAGCTAAGCGGGGAAATGGGATGTGACTGCTGCCTCATTCCCACGCCTCTCTGGACCTGATAATTTAGAGGAAGCTCACATTCGCAAGATAAAAAGTTTCTTTTCTTTCTCAGTATTAAATATGCTGTCACAATAGAAGAAAGCTTGACTGACTTCTTAAATGATGTGTTGAGACCGGAAACCTAAAATGATAGTTACCGAAAATAGTGCTAATGCCCTAAGTTTTAGTCACACCCTCACCTAGGTAAGAACCTAACCAAAAGGCGAGAACTGTTGAACAAATTACGGGAGGTCACTGTTTTGGTCAGAACTCCTGCATTAGGCCACACTGGGCAGGCCAAACCAGAATGGAGACACTCATACTGAATGACACACAACGAAGCTGAAACTTTAAGGAAGTAGATAGATCCCAAAAGAGCTCCCTTTTTCCCTGAAGAGATTCCAATATACCTGAGTCAGCATAAAGAAGTCCCCTCTGCTTTAATTCTTATCGAAACAAGTAACTTGAAGTAATCTGATATTAACAAATCAGTTGTTATTTTCTATTGCTCTGTTTCCGCCTTAAACAACACAGTGTTCTGCTATTGCCCAGAGGGCACTAAGACCAAATAAAACTTGTAAATGCCACACTGAAAGCAAATAAGTCCTAATAACTCAATTTACAATAATAACGAACAGTGACACCAATGCCCAAAGTTTTGATCAATATCTCAAAATTGAGAGGCTGGCCAAAAGGGAGGAATTCTTACATCAAACTACATTTGGGCTTTAGAAGCATCCCAAAGAGTCCTTGTAAAGAATCGCGGCCGGGTGCCGTGGCTCACGCCTGTAATCCTGGCACTTTGGGAGGCCAAGACGGGTGGATCACGAGGTCAGGAAATAGAGACCATCCAGGCTTACAAGGTGAAACCCAGTCTCTACTAAAAAAAAAATACAAAACAATTAGCTGGACGTGGTGGCAGCAGCCTGTAGTCCCAGCTACTCGGGAGGCCGGGGCAGGAGAATGGCGTGAACCCGGGAGGCGGAGATTGCAGTGAGCTGAAATCGCTCCACTGCACTCCAGCCTGGGCCACAGAGCGAGACTCCGCCTCAAAAAAAAAAAAAAAAGAAGAAGAAGAATCGCAACCTACTTTAGTATACAAACAAACTGAAAATCTGACTTGGGAATGTATCATTGTAACAAATAGCGGAGGTTCAGCCAATCACATCAGCCGAGTGTCAGCCAATGGCAGGCAGCCAGCTGTTCAAAACAAGTTCCAAGAAGGCAAATCTAGGCTATAACCAGGTCTGTAACCAATCCAGCCATCTCCATACCTCACTTGTTTTCTGTATGTCACTTTTTTTCTCTGGCTATAAATATAACACATGTTGTGTGGCAGATCATTCTGAACCATTTTTGGTCTGGATTGCTGCCTGATTCTAGAACCACAAAAAAAGCCAATTAAGATCTGCAAACCCACATTTGTTGTAATTTTGTATTTTAACAGTTGTGCCCTGCAAAAGACATTAAGCTGAAATTAATTAAAAATAATTTACGGTCATGATTAGGTCATAAAAAATTGTCAAACATAACAATTCTTCAAAAAAAGCTAAAAAGTATATTTTTAAAATATTGTTGATGGAAAAATGAGTGCAAAAGTAGATAGGAAAACTATGTACCAAACTAAAAACAGAGGAGAAATTAAAAGTCTAATAATTGCATCAAACTGGAAACCTAGAAAAAATGGGTGATTTCCTAGTAAAAATACACATTAACAAAATGGGCACTGAAATAAGGCAACTATGAATAGACCAATTAGCATAGAAAAGCTCGGAAAGGTCCTTAAAGATCTCCCAGTGGAAAAAGGCCCCAGGACCATCTGGGTCCATAGCTTAGTGTAAGCTGACTTAACTAAATGTGAGTTTACACTCGTGCATTGCATACATTTGATAGTGGTCCCATGAGATAAAAATGGAGCTGAAAAATTCCTTCCTAGCAATCTTGTCATAAGCTCATGGCTCAATGCATTACCTTTTATGTGTTTTGATACCATGAAAGGAAAATAAATCTCAGGACCCCCAAATCACCAAGCCAAGGGAAAAGTCAAGCTGGGAGCTATGTCAGGCAAACTTGCCCTCATTCTATTCCTAAGTAAGATAGCTACAAAGATAAAAAGCTACATACCTCACTCACAATTTGCCCACAAAGAATTTCCTTTTGGACAAAGGACAGACAGAACTCAAAGTCATCCCTCACCTGAGACCAATGCATATCTGATTGCTTCCTCTGCCCTATTGTTTATGTAAAAATGCAGATTCATTGAGCTGGACTAAATTGTGTATTCAGTGGAAGGCTGATCAAGGATTCAAAAGAATGCAACCTTTTGTCTCTAACCTACTTCTGACCTGGAAGCACCCCCACTTCCTGCTTCCAGTTGTCCCGCCTTACTGAACCAAATGACTGTACATCTTACAAGTCTCATGTATCCCTAAAATGTATAAAAGCAAGCTCTACCCTGGCCACCTTGGGCACATGTCGTCAGGACCTCCTGAGGCTGTGTCATGGGCGTGTCCTTAATCTTGGCAAAATAAGCTTTCTAAATTGACTGAGACCTGTCTCAGATATTCTGGGATCACAATCTACAATCACCACGGTGTTATGGTTGACTACAGCATTCAGTACAGAGACATGTTGTACAGGTTTGTGGCCTGGGAGCAATAGGCTATACTATGTAACTTAGGTGTGGAGTGGGCTAGCTACACCATCTAGGTTTTATAAGAACACTCTACAGTGTTCGCACAAAGATGAAATCACCTAAGGACAGATTTCTCAGAAAGTATAACATCGTTACAAGATGCTTGTGTGTATTTTAAATGGTCAAAGCCTAGGAGAAAAAAAAGAAACAACTCTTGTTATGGGTTAATAACAAAGCTTAATAGAGTTAACATATTTCATCTAATCTAAGATGCCAATGATTAGAAGACATTATTTTATGCACCATCACAAATAGGCTGCCAATTAAACCAACTTTCTGAATAACACACAAATGTGAATTTACTTCTATTAATGCCAGGAAAGTAAAATGAAAAATAAATTATGGTTTTGACGTGTTAAAGCAAATAAGGCGGGGGTTAGCCTGAGGCCTTCCCTAAGCAAACAGAAACCGAACTTGGAGGCATTTAAACTGACTTAAAAAAATTAACAAACCAACCACAGTCCACGCCAAAAAGCCTAGCAGCCGGTTGCTGGGGCTTCCTGCGTGATTCATGAACCATTCCTTTGCTGAAATAAACTCCGCTTAAATTTATTTTGCCTAAAATCCTTTTAACAGACAAAGTCCAGTATTTGCACTTACAATACGGTTGTAAAAACTCATATCTACATCTGCTCTTCGATATGTTTCGAGTACTTTAATACTGTAAGAAAAACGAGCCACTGGAACGCAAATAAAAGCAAGTCGTGGGGTGCGCGTCTCCCTGGGGCTCCCCGTGTTGCCCTCAGGGTTCCTCCCTTCTCTGTCCCGGATCCACCCCAAACAAACCCAAACTGGTCAAAAACTAAAAATTGAAACAACTCAGGTATGCTGTAACGATGAATAACAAAGCCACTTCATGAAGGGCCACTTTGTAAAATAAAATAAATACAATTTGAGAAAGTGCAGCGCAAGGCAGCGCGGCCTCCTCAGCGCTGAGCCGGGACAGAAAGCTTTTTCCTCACCTTTCCTCAGGCAGCCTCGGGGGCCATGAAGCCACAGCTTCCCCAGTCGTTCCTGAGGAGCTGAGGAGAAGGAGGCTGGGTCGTCCCCGGCCACGGCCCCAGGTGTTCCTATAGAGACAGTGGCGTCTCCCGAGTGGGTCCTGAGGAGGAGGAGGCTGGGTCCTCTCAGGTGTCCCTGTAGGGATGGCGGCGCCTCCTGGGTAGGTCCTGAGGAAGCGGCTCGGCTCCGCCCCCTGGAGGCGCGCAGGGCATCTGTGCCGGAACCCGGGCGCCTCTTGAGGTTCTGTGAGGCGGCGTCGCGCCCCCTGACGGCCGTCGCGGGCGGTGCAGGATGCTCAGGTGCTCGCGGTCGAGCTGTGGCCTCGCCCCTGCGGTGAGTCTCCGAAGTCCGCTGTTCTGACAATTACACGCCATGACTTTTGAAAAACCAGCTGAGGCCGGGCGCGGTGGCTCACGCCTGTCATCCCAGCACTTTGGGAGGCTGAGGCGGGCGGATCGCGAGGTCAGGAGCTCGAGACCATCCTGGCTAACACGGTGAAACCCCGTCTCCCAAAAAAAAAAAAAAAAATACAAAAAAAATTAGCCGGGCGTGGTGGCAGGCGCCTATAGTTCCAGCTACTCGGGAGGCTGAGGCAGGAGAATCGCTTGAACCCGGGAGGGGGAGGTTGCAGTGAGCCAAGATCGCGCCACTGCACTCCAGTCTGGGTGACAGAGCGAGACTCCATCTCAAGAAAAAAAAAAGCAAAGGAAGAAAGAAAATCAAGCTAAAAGGGAGATAAGAAGCAAAGTAGATGGCCAACTGACAAAAGTCAATTGACGTCCTATGTATCAGAAATTATGAAAAAATTGGAAAACTGGAGTGTGGCATTTTAGAAAAACAATACCATTTACAATGGCACCCCTCACAACTGAAGTTCTTAAGTACAAATCTTTAAAATAAACGTACAAATATGCATTCATGAAACTTAGAAACATCGTTGAATGAAATCAAACAAAACGTAAATAAATGCACAGATGTTCCTTATTCAGGATTTGTAGAGTCAATATTGTGAGGATGAAAATTCTTTCAAATTTGATTTATACGTTCAGTGAAGTCCCAATCAAATTCTCAGAAAACTGTTTTGGTTTTGTTTGTTTGTCTGTTTTAGAGGCAGGGTCTTGCCCTGTCACCCAGGCTGCATTACAGTGCTACAATCACAGCTCACTACAGCTTGGAACTTCTGGACTCAAGCAATCTTCCTGCCTCAGCCTCCTAAAAAGCTAGGACTACAGGCACATGCTACCATTCCCTGCTAATTTTTAAAAAATATTTTTAGACAAGGGAGTCTTATTATTTTGCCCAGGCTGGTTTTGAACTCCTGGCCCCAAGTGATCCTCCTGCTTTGGCCTCCCAAAGCACTGAGATTACAGGCATGAACCATTGCCCCCAGCCTTGTTTTTAAACCTAGAATAGGCAACATTGAAGACGTACAAAGAACTCACACATCTGGATCCCAACACATCAAAGAGCTAATGCAATGAAGACAATGTGATGCTGGTGAAGGAACAGACTAACAGATAAATGAAAATTGGCCCAAAATAGACCCAAGTAAATACAGTAAATTGATTTTGGCAAAGGAACAACGGGCATTCAATGGAGAACAAAATGTGTGTTTCACCATGAGTGATGGAACAATGGGAACCATATGAGGAAAAATGGACCAAATAGAAACCCTATAACTTATACAAAAATTTGTTCAAAGTAGTTCATAGGCTTACTTTAAAATGCAAACCTGTAAAAATTTTAGAAGAAAATGAACATGACCTTCTATTTCATGATGAGTTTTTAGTTACAACCACAGAAGCCAGTTGATGAAAGAAAAAACATGGATAATGTAAACTTCATTAAAAATAAAAATGTGTACTCTGACAACCTCCAGGGTGCTGAGAGCAGACCAGGGTGGGGCAGAGGCACTGCAGAATTTCCTTCCTAAATCAGGTGCATTTTAAGATGTGAAAGTGTTGCTGTCTTTAATTGTTCTGGATGTTGTGTTATTTTTTATTTTTAAGTTATTGCCACATCATACATGAAGGATTGTCCCTGAGGAATAACATAGAGATCTGCCATCCAGTTCCCCAAATCCTGGAATGACGACCCTGAAGGCTCTGACCACAAGCGGCACAGACACGCCTTTAGGACGGTCTTACTCTAGGCCTCGGCCACGCATTCGAAGCGCTGGCTGCGCTGAAGAGAGGTGGAGGCTTTTGACCACGCTGATGCTGAAGGCCTCGGTGACACAGCCTCCCATCTGCTGAGTGCCTGGCCCTGGCAGGGCACACTCCTATGGACTTCCCAGGTGCTAACACACTTAATTCTCATGGAACCTCTATTAGGTCACACCCCTGTTGTCCACCTCATGAAGGTGAGCTCACTGAGGGACAGAGAGGTTAAGTGATGTGCCCAGGGTCACTCAGAGGGCAAACAGAGGTCTCAGGTACGGACTGCATGCTCTTCGGGGTCTGAGCACTCAGGCCCTATGATGCCAGTGTGCACACTGCAGGCTGGCCCTGCCGTGAGCCTGCTCCCGTGAGAATTATGCAAGTGTACACACTGCAGGCTGGCCCTGCCGTGAGCCCGCTCCCGTGAGAATTATGCAAGTGTGCACACTGCAGCCTGGCCCTGTTCTGAAAAAGAACCATCACTGCAGCACAACCAGGGGGTCGGGCCCCCCTCTGTTCCTACACAGCCCCTGCACTTCCTCTGTCCAGTGTATTCTCCCTGAGGCCTAAGTCCATGAAAACAATGAACTCAGCACATGGTCACCACTAGGTAAGCTTTGTAGGGCATTTGAATGCTTAATTCAGTGAATGAATTAATAATGCAGTACTCAAGAAATAATGATGATGATGATGATGATGGTAACAGCTTTGAATTACTCTGAGCCAGGCACCAGGCATAGAACTTTCTATGGATTGTCTCAGTAGATTCTTACAAAGGATCAAATGCAGTAGGTACTATTTTTATCCACACTTTAGAAATGAGGAAACTGAGGTGCAGGTAAGTTGGGTAACTCCTTTAAATGAATGAACTAACACAAAGCTGGCCTCTTCCTTCAGAGAAAACATCAAAGCAGCCTCTCTTGGCTGTGACTAGACCATGGCCAGAGTCCTCAGTTTCCCACCTTGGGCATTATCGGAGTAGGGGCAGGGCAGCTGGACAACAGGGTGGGCCTCTCAGGTAATAGCACAGCCTCTGACCGCCTGGTCCCTGCTCTGAGCTTCCTGGGAGGCTGCTGGGGGAGGTGACTGGTCCAGGATGTGCATGACTTTTTAGTCTGTGAAGGGCCCTGCAGGAACAGGAACCACACACCCCACTTTGCACCAGCACCTGCCTTGCATTTGGCATCCAGCCCTCCTCTGGTTTAGCTGGACTTTGTGGGAGGAGGAGGTGGGGTAGTGGGAGGTGAGGGGTTGTCCCAGCACCATGGATATCTGTCTGTATCAGTGCCGTGAGCCAGGGTGCTCTGCTCTGCACGCTGTTTCCTCATGGAATACGTCTGGATTTGGATGTTGTTAGTTCTCCATCCCAGCTTCCATGGCCAGCAGCCCATCTGGTTGCTCTGACAATGCCATGGATTGGAGGCCACTATTCTGGTTGATCCCAATTTGGCAGCATCAGGAGAGTGTGTCATGAGCCATGGGAGGGTGGTTTACAGGTTTTACAGGTTGGCCTCACCCACCAGCAGATTCACTGGGGTTTTGACTTGCTGCTATATAAGTCATGTTCATTTTCTGAAAAACTTACTTTTGAGGGGCTGCCTTCTCTGCCAACTCAGACTTTCAAAAATGTCTAACTTGATTTGATGTCAAGTGATGTAATATGATCACACATAATTTGATCTTATTAACTTTGATGAGGCTCAATTAGCAAACATCAGGCACCATTTCCAAAATGCACAAACGTTACCAATGGGGAGACACCATGAGGTCAGACAGGACTGCACTAGGAGGCTTTGTCTCTCTAGTTTCCTCTCCTTGCAAACTATGAAGACCTGGTGTGCAGTCTACAGGGACTACTGATGTCCTTGTCCTAGGGAGGTGAGAAAGGCATCAGGTTGAGTTATGGCCGGCAAGCACACAGCAGACAGACCTGGGCAAGTCCCTCTTCTCATTGGGCCTTGGCATGCACATCTGCAAGATCAGGAAGGAGACTAGATGATGTCTGAGTCCCCCCACCCACCCTCTGTGCCAGCACAGAACTGTGTTCTGCTGCATCTAACTCAGGCCATATTCCCAAGACAACCCCTTCTAAATTTTGTGCTGTGCACTTAATTCCCAGATAAGTGAATACATCCATCCAACTTGTATGTTCACAGAAGTGAAAGGATTAAGGAATCCCTTGTGTCTAAGGTCAGGTTCATGGCAGATGCCAGGAGAATTCACAGCCATGGGCTCATCTGGGGCACTTTCCCACTGACCACTTGGACTTGAGCATTTGCTTTCTCCTTAGTAAACAAATTAAAGTGTAGTATTAAGATAATTCATCATGGAATAAAATGCAGATTTCATCTTTTTAAGCTAAGATGAATGAGGCTTCTAAAAAAAATCAAACTTGAGTAGGAAGCTGGACCCTGACATTTAGAAATAGTCTGGTGGCAAGTTTTGAGAAGCATGAGATAGAAGTGACTTGCCATCCAGGTGGCAATCACACCTTTACTTTCTAATCGGAGAGAGTTGCGGCTAGAGGTTACCACGGAAAATTGACCAAGGGAGCAAAGGGGAGGTCTGGGGCTCCCAAGCCTTTGGGGACCCTCAAACTTGGAGAGTCCTACCCTGGACTCCTGTTCTCTGCATGTCCAGTATACTTCAGCTCACTGCCCATTCCAGGACACCCCAGGACCAGGTGCTCCCACTGTCTTGACACAAGTTTCTCTATACAAAAGCCCTGCTTTGAGATGTTGTCAGTGGTCCCACCAGGGAGCCCAGCCTCACACCCAGGAAGGGCTTCCCAGCCCAAGATTCTGTTTCTGTTGGCGGTAACATAGGGTCTCCCCATTCATTCTACAAACGAAGAAGCTGAAATTGGGGTTGAGTGGCTGGCCAGTATTAAGAGACCTAGCAGTGGGCTCTGGGGTCCCATGACTAGTTCAGCAACTTTGGAAGACATCTCAACTCTCACAATCGGGGCACGTGAGCCCTTCCTTGGTGATTCCGTTTTTCTGGTTTGAAAATCCTCACAGCCTCCTTCAAACCTCCTGGCACCGGGGGCGGGAGGCAAGTGTCCCACAAATCTTGGAGTCATCACCCACCCTCAGATGGGTGGTGGAGAGGAAAGTGGTCAAAGTGATTGAAGAGACTCAGGTTTCAATCCTGCTCTGCCAGATCTTAATACACTATCCTCAGTGGCAGTTTCCTCACCTACAAAAATGGGAAATGAATGTCTCCATTACACAAGGGCTCAGATTTTGAGGCAATGCCCACGCCCTGCCCACCAAGGTGTAGCACTCAGTGGGGCAGTAGCCATGCGCAAGTCCCGGTAAGGATTCCGTCCCCATCTCAAGCTGCCTGTGAGCCTCCCCACCCCACACAGGGAATGTCCCATTTCCCAATTGCGAAGCACTAGGCTAGGCCCGTTCATCCTCGTGACCATACGTGAGAGGCTAGAACCCCAGGACTTCCAGTAACCTCTCCACACCACCAGGGCCAGCCTGGACTCCCTCCCCAAGGGATTAATCCACAGCCTGGAAGGACTCACCCCAAAAGAGAGATCTTTTCTCGAACTTGTCCCTTTGCCAAGTCCCAGATCTTTCAGCCTAAACCCAAACACCTTTGAATGGAGACCAGCGTTACTAAGGCCCTACACAACCACACCCAGCTGATGGATGACACTCTTTTGGGCCACCTGATAATGGCTGGCATCTGCCCCCTGCCTTTCTTCCCTGCACATTGTCCCCACACTGCCCAGCAAACCGAGGAGGCCCGTGGGGCAGAAGTGCCCTGAGAGCCAGCAAACCCCAGGATAAATATGCTGGTGGCTTCCTGGGGCAAGGTTTTGTCTTTGCACAGCAGGACTCAACATGTTTGATTGTGCTTCATATTCTCTCACCTGCAGGTCGTGTGTCTGTGTGTCTCTGTGTAATTCTTATAACAAATGATTTTAGTGAAAACATGAGTGAATTGAAATATATTCATAAATAATAAAATTCACGGTAAGTAAATCAAATAGAGTAATAAAATAGATCATAGTAATGAGGGCAAACATCGAGGATGCTGTTTCTGAGAAGTGCTGACATGCAGGAGATGACAGCTGGATGTTCCATCCGGGAGGGCTCCAGGTGCAAAGACCAGGGCAGGACCAGGTGCAGGACCAGGGCAAAGAGCCAAGTGCAGAGCAGGGCTTCTTTGAGGATAAGGTGTGCTGACTCATGTTCACCCTCCACTGTCATCACAGCTCCTGAGATCTTGACCTAGAAATAGAGTCCGTCTGTCTTCCTCTGTTTGAGAAGCCTACGTTCTTGTTACTACTGGTGCTAAAAGGCAGAGACAGGAAACCTCCTAAGGACCAAGAGGTTAGCATGTGAGAGGCCTGGGCCCTCTGTGCTTCCACAGCGTGCAGGCAGAAGAGCACAGGGAAGCCAGCAGCAGAGGAGGTGGTCACTGAGCCCACTCAGTCCTGTCCTTGTGGATCCCAGGGGCCCCTTGTCTGCTGGTTTATTTGGTTAATGGTGACAGAGCCTCTAGAGAGTTCAGTGAAGAATATTATTTAGAGGATGTGGGCAGCTCACAGAATTGCAGGACAAGCTGGCCGTTGAGGCTGAGACAGACAGGAGTGCAGGGGTCTGGAGAGCACAGCTCAGGGTCACTCCCTGGAGGCTCCCACCTCCACTCATCCGAGTTCCTGGAGAGAGCATCTGATGAGTCTGGCTCAGGTCATGAGTGCAGCCTTTGAAAGTTCTTAGCTGGAAGGGACAGGGAGCAGGGGTGTCCTCCTTGAAAAGGCAGATCATGTGTGACCCACAGAAGGAAGGAAGCTGGGCAGGCAGAAGTGCAGATTCTTGCAGAAAATACAAGGGTGCCTTTTTCACAGAGACTGGAAAATGCGTCCCTCCAAGACAGCCTTGGTGCTTCTCAGAAGGCCTTGATTTTGCATTACTTCATTTGTCCTGGACCAGAGAAGGGCTGTTCAACAACTCTGCGTCTGTCTGTCTGCCTGTTTATCTGGGGAGAACTATGGGAATACACACACATGGGGGTTCTTCCAAACCTTGGGGAGAGAGGCTTTGTGAACAGTGGGAAGAACGTGCAGCCATGGTTTTAAGCACAGGTATTTTACAGGTAGTCACTCTCTAGACACATTTCAAAATAAGGTCCACACATCTCTGCCCTAAACAGAAAAGACTGACCCCCAGTCAGTGTTTTATTTTCCCTGATGACTGCAGGCCATGAACTTATGGAACAATAAGGTAATTAGGCTCTTGGACCCAGGGAAGTAGCTCCATGCCACCTGCCTTCATTGGCTGAGCATTTTGGTTTCTCAGATATGCTACTCAGTTTCCAGTCTCTTCCTCCCTGCCAATGCCACCAGCGTGCCTCTTCTGCAAGCAGCAACCGCCTTCCACCTTCCATTCTCTACTCTTTAGCCATCATCTGGCTGGACTTTTCAGAATGGACTGCAAAGGAGAATAAACTGGTTGAGTCTGAGGGTGCACTCACGTGCAAAGTTGCAAGCTTTATTGTATCCATCTTGGCAGATTTTGGCTCCTTAGAGTTCTTTCTCATTTGGGGATCTCATGTGCCCTCTGATGAGGTGGGCTCGCTGACTGTCTGCACTGGTGGCATCTGGCAGCACCTTGTCACATGCACATAGGTAAGAACCTGGCTGCACCTGCTGCTTAGCCAAACGGGGAGCCCGCAGTTCTGTGTATCAGGTGATGTTTAATCTCTGGAGGTTAATGAACGTGAGGGAGCAATACTGTCTGGGACTGTCCACATATTGCGTCTGAGTCACTGAAGGAAAAGAATGCAGGGTCTGTTTGCTGGAACTGGACACCTCCATGAAAGGCACGCAGATCTCGCTTTCTACCTCTGGGATGGGAGTGTGCAGTTTCAGAATGAGACTAGCCTACACAACTGACTCTTTATTTGGGAAAGAGAAATGAAATCAGATGCAGCAATTTAATATCCACTAAGATGATATCTTAATCACAAACACTCTTCTGGTTTTTAGAAATGTGAATGTTATTTATACTAGGTTAAAAAGCCTGAATATCCAACAGCATGACACCGACTAAAGAAATCCTGGCGCACTCTGGAACCTTGCAGACCACTTATTGGCATGGGAACACGCCTACGCAAAGATGTGCATGGAAACTAGAAGAATGCAACACTGTAGAACAGATGTGACTAGGTGCATGATCAAGAGCACACAAGACCACGCCTGCCTCTGCACACACACACAAAACCGCACCTGCCTCTGCGCCACGCGACGGGACCATCGAGGAGCAAGTCTGGGGGATTCTGATGTAGGCAGCAGAGGCGTCACGTAGGGACCAGGCTTCCGTGGGAAACCACCATCTCCTTCCCAGCTAGATGCACTTCATGGGAAAGGAGAGCAGATGAAGGTCACGTAGGAGACGGAAGACCGTGCTCCCCAAGCCCACGGGCCTTTGTCCTCCACCCATAGACGGAAGCATCTTGTTAGATGAGGGCCGCCTGCAGCCAGGGCTGGAGGAGGACCTGCCACAGGGCAGGTGTCCGTAAAGAGCTGCTGACCGTCACTGTCCCTACCCGGGGGCCACTGGGGGGTCTGACGCATCTCACTGCCCTTTGTAAAGGGGTTATTGAAAATGTCAGCCCTCTAACAAGGCATAGGTTGGTTAGTTACAGGATTTAACATTTCTATTTTAAAAGGCAGCATTGAACAGTGTCTTTACAAAGGATTTATAAAACCTCCATATTCTTTGTCACACAGATTGACTCATGTGCAATGCAGCCATTTAATGAAACACTGGCATTTACCAGATGTAAACTTATTAGCAGATGGCAACTACAGATAATGTGCTGGATGTGCACATTTATTTATATGAATATAACCATCTCTCTAGATGCATCAAAGGATGCACAACACGAGATGCAATTCATTTCTACAAGTTCATGGTCAGGTGGTCAGGACAGGGAAAGAAGCGGAAAAAACTTTAAATCATGGTCCTTTATTCTTAGACACCTTTACCCTATATACACAAGGGACATGCATGGTTGAAATAACGGAAACAAGGTGGATAAAAGGAAAGTAACTTAAACTGATTTACCCAGGAATGCCCAGTTCAGGTGCTGCAGAGAAGAGCATGAGAACCGGGTGTCTTCAGGACAGGCGTGCATCTAGGAGCAGAGTGGGCGTTCGTCAGCACGGAGAAGCAAGGCCTGGGTCGGGGGACACTGGGGCTGCTGTCCCAGAGGCTGGCAGTGTAGCCCTGAACCCCCAAGACTTCACTGAGTCTCCCCTCAAACACCGTACAGGATCTCCATGCCCTCGATGGCCCCTGATGAGCCACGGTACCCTCAGGTCCTGGTGAAGGAGCTGGTGCTGCCTCCTCCTTTCCCCACATGGGGTCCTGCAGCTCATCCCCCACAGCGTCAGATTCCCTCTACGGAACCTGCCCACAGATGTCTTCCAAGACCGGCAATACGGGGAGGCCTGTGGCCCAGACCCAGGAGGAACCAGCTGAGAGGCTCCGTGGAGGCATCGCTGATGGTGTAACCAGAATGAAAATGCCCACTACTGTTCTGCTCCCTGAGAACAAGTGTCAAGCCAGCATGAGTTTCCAGTGGGAACTTTTCCTTTTCTCCCCATGTTGGTCGCTGTTTTAATGGACATTGCCTGGCTATTAAATCTCCCTATGAACTCACTTTGAAAATTATCTATTGCATTGGGCACCCTTTCAGGAATCACTGAGTGTTAATTTTCTCAGTCTGAGTGATAATTTATGAGTCAAACAAGGACAGATCTGAAGCCAGAGGCTGCTCCTGTTGGGAAATCCCTGAGGATGATGTTCCGGGGAAGCCTCCAGCCTTGGGAGTCCCCTGGAACTGAGCCAGCCCAGGTCATGAAGGGAGCTGGTGCCAGACACTGACTGGGGACCTGCTGGCCTCTGGGCAGACCGCTCTGTCCATGCACTTGGCCTGCCAGGTATTCCTGTGCAGTCATACCAAGTCCTGTGCTCAGAAGGGCCCCAGAGCAGTTTAAAGTTCTGCTGCCGCCCCTGGAAGCTCATGATTTTGAACAACAACAACAAAAAAAACCCACGTTTTCCACTTGGCCCCACACATTATGTGGCCTGTGCAGCTGTCAGGCTGTGGCCACGGTGCTGGCATCTCTCACACAGTGAAGGCTGCTGGAGTCCTGGCTGACCTGTTTTAACTCTTTCGAGAGGCCCACACCTAAGCTAAACACTCACGTACCCCCTACGCTGACTCCCCACACTCTAAAGCATGAATCTGCCCCTTCAGCTGGGAGAGGGTCCTCGTGTCATCTGTGTTTTCGGAAAGAAGGTCAAGGGAGCCTGGGTTCTAGTTCTTCAGTTATCTAGAGTAAGGGTCTTACCTGTTCACAGGTCCCTGTGGCTGCTTTACAGAAAGCAGGAAGTGGCCACTTCAGCCACATGGCTGCATTTCCAGCTCAGTCCAGGCAGAGCTGCACCCTGCCTTGCACCTCTGCAGATTCTGGGGGAATCCTTAACTGAGCCAGGGCGAGTCCTGGGGGCACACTGCCCCTGTGGACACTGCCCCTGGGCAGGCCGTGAATCTCCTCTGCTCCCACACTCTAGAGTTCAGCAGGTCTCAGGGGCTCTGCCTGCAGAGCACACTGCCCTTCAACCAGGTATTCATAACTTCCCCAAGACCCAGGCTTGCTGAGTCACTCAGTTACCTGAACGTCTTTCACGAAGGGATGACTGTGCTGCTCCGTCATCCTTCTTTTTTGTTTGCGAGGCCACAGGGAAATCTGGGTACTCTGGTGAAAAAGCAAATCCAGTTTCTTCTTCTTCTGCTGCTGCTGCTGCTGCTGGTTCTTGTAAATGTCCTCACTTGGTTTCTGGGCAGCAACTTCCCTGACTTGCCTGGGGAGTGGATCTGAGCTGCATTTACCAGGCCACGCCCAGGGGAGTGCGGACAGGGGAGGCGCAGGAGTGACGCAACTGTGTGAAGAGAAGACTGATGAAGGCCCATGTGGCACCTCAGGTAGGCTCTGCACTGTCTGGACTACGGTCAGGCCCCTGCCTGAGCCAGCCCTACTCTCCAGTGTCCCCAAGGAATCCCTGAAACTAGCTTCTCATGGAGGAGACAGACGACGCCGGAGGTCCCCTGGGCCCAGAACAAATGGTACAACATGGCCCCTCTGTTCCCCAAACTGGTCTCAGCAAACTTTCCCCACAGCTTGGATCTGGGCAGGTCACAGGGCCCAAACCTCAGGACCAGCAGTACTGGACCAGGTGGGCTAGAAGGGCAGGCAGAGCTGTCTGACGACATCGTGCCAGGCAAGGGGTGTCCAGGCAAGGGGTGTCCAGGATGCTGTCCTGAGAGCCTCTCCAGGGACAGGCGCCCTTAGGGGCAGAGAAAAAGGCAACAGGGGAGACCAGAGGAGTCTGATGCAGATAAGGAGGGGCTCTGTCCAGTGATGTTTCTCCGCCATGAGCTCTCCCGAGGGCATGCAGCCTGCTTTATAGGCGAACCCCATTGCACGGTGAGAACACGAAGCCTTTGGAACTCAGTTCCCTAGAACCTCTTCTCTCCCTGCATAGTCCAGCCCCATTGGTCCCTTCTGGTCTTGAAAGTCTTTGTTGGAAACAAACCACAAGGCCAAGGCCAGACCTGCCTGCCCTTCATGCCCGCCCCTGCGCAGCAGCGAGTGTGGACTCTGCCTCCCCAGTCCCCCGAACAGTGAGTCCCCACCAGCCCCTCCAGGGACATAGTGCCAGCTCTACAGTCCTCCCATCCCTCTGTCCATTCTTCTGCAGGCAGGATGGGCACCGTGGCTGGAGGAAGGCTCCTGATCCACTGCTTTGCGGGAATCTCTGATTTAGCGCTCCCACCACAGGAAACCCAACAGAGATCCAAAGCTGAGTACTGATTCAGAGAAAGAACATTTCTGCTAAGCTTAGGGCCTCAGGCAGGACAGGTAATTATCTAAAGTTGACAGAACAATCAATTTTCTGGGTCTGAAGTTTACAAACAAAATCCCTCTCCTTTGAAGTCAGATTAGCCATGGAAACACCTTCTACATTGCCTGCGTAAATGGTTTGTCTCTGCAATCAATCTCTCTATTCTTTAAAACAGAATTAGGATAATTTGCATAATTGCTTCTTGTCTCAGAGAAATCTGACGGGGAGCCTGTCTCCAGATAACCAGCAGCCTGGGCTCCAGGCTGGGTTGTTTCCTGAGGCCAAACCCAGAGGCAGCCTTGCATAAGGCTCCAGGCTCTACAGCCAAAGGCTCTAGGTCAGAGGCTCTGCCTGGGGCTCCTGCACCCTCCCTGCCAGGGCGGCAGTGGGAGCCACATCCATGAAAACCTCTGGCTTAGGGACCTCAGAATTCCCACCTCTGATAAGTCAATGAAATGAGCCAAAGTTGGTAAAAATCTGTGAACAAACTGGCCTACAGTGGCTAAAACCAGAGGGAGAAAAATAATGTGATAAACCCCCAAAACCAGCCATTCTGGGAAGTTTCAGGGGCTGCTGCGCTCCTGACTCCTCCCCCGCCTCCTGGAGCTGCCCAGGTGAGCAGAGTTTTGAGAGCTGGTACTGAGACTCTGTGCCTGGAGACGGACACTGGGCAGGAACCCTCAATTTTCCTGTCCTTTTTGCGCAGTGAGTCAGAAACAGATTCTGGGGAAGCAAGCAGAGGGCTGCCTGTCTCAGAGGCAGGAGCCCCGAGGATGCCAGGTGGGGAGATCCTGCCTGTGCCACTCCCAGGGAGGGCACACGCACAGCAGGCCTCTCAGCAGGAGCTCAGGGGTGGAGCAGAGACCAGGGATTCCGTAAGACTTCCCACTGCTCCCCATTCCCTAAGGCGCAGCAAAACGTCTCCGCTTCCATGAGGAGAGTCCAGACGTCCCCAGCTTCCCCTACAGACAGAAGGCCTGAGGCCCCGGGAAACCCACGTGCCCGCTGGAAGTGGGGTGTAAAAAAACAGAAGGGACCCGTCTGGAAACAAAACGAGTCAAGAACCAGACTCACCACTGCTTCAGAAAATATGGGAAAAGCACAGTCAGCAAGCCACGAGGAGGGCCAGCGTCTGACGGACAGGGAGACTGCAGACCCCAGGAAGCGGTGGAAGTACACGGATTCTCTACGATTTCACATGGCTGATGCTCCCGACCTGGTTCCCCTTCGCTGATGCTCCTCCTGTGCTCCACGCTGGACACTATCCTGCCAAGCCACGCCCTCTGCTGGCCGTCAGTGAGGTGGGACCCACCACACTCTGGCCTCTTTCTCCACCCCTCTTGCTACTGTCCATTTGCAAAGATCTCAGATGGCTGCACCATGTGTTCTGACCAGAGGGAGACTGCAACCACCTTTGCAAAGCTTATGACAGCGAGGGGAGTCACGCATGACTGACTCCACCTTGCCTCCAGCCTCACAGGCGGGCTGTCCTGCTCACGCTTGGGCACAGGCTAAACTGATCCGGGGAGAAATTTAGTTACAGAACAGCAATAGTCCCTCCCTAAAACTAAAGCCCTCCTTCCTTGGGGACCAAAAACGAATGAAAGGCCACGTGATTAGGACTTCGGGAGGAGCCAGAACTCTGCTAAAATGTAGACATAGTTTCCATAATTCCTTATTGTTCAGAAGTCATATGACTAGAAGTCACACAATTTGTGCCTCCTCCAACTGCTTCTGTAGATAACATCACTACTGTAGGGCCTGAGATTGGTCTTTTCAGCTGTTTTCCAGATTTTTGCATTCTGCTAACGACTGACCCTACCCAGACCCATGGCTCATGACTCAACTGGTCCTAGGCACTCCCACCTCCCCATCCAGAGGCAGACTCAGTGAGAGGATCGTTTTGTGCACCCTGTGATTGCATCCCTAACCAATCAACAGCACCCACTCCCTGGTCATCTGCCCACCAAATAATCCTTGAAAAACCCGAACCTCCCGTTCTTCTGGGAGACTGACTTGAGTGGCAGCTCCTTCTCTCACATGGCTATAGCTGCGTCAGTTAAACCGCTTCTTTAGTGCAGTACCACAGTCTCGGTGAACTGGCTTTGTCTGTACAGTGGGTGGGAAGAACCCATCAGGCAACTGTAAGACAGTTCAGCATGCTTACTCATCGCACTGGAAATAAAACCTACTCGTAGGATCAAAGGGGCAAAGTTGTCCCATGTTATTCCCTTTTGGGGAGTTATCTGTTGGGTGTTTCTGGCCTACTGCAAACTAGGATAAAGCAGAGGTCCTCGTGCGTGTCCTCCAGGACCTCATGCAAACACCTTGTCCTCCATGAAGAACCCTGGACCTGCAGCCCTCCTCTCCTGTGACCTTGACAGTAACTTCATCCTCATCTCAGCGTGCTGCAAGCTGAATGTGCTGTGTTCACTTGCTGCACCACTGCCCCCATGCACACACACTCCTGCAGATGAGAGGCACCAAGGCAGAGAGTGAACTTTTCTGATTTGACGTTCCCTGCAGGTTCGTGCCTTGACACGCCACACAAATACAGTGTGCAGACACCAGTAAAAACAGAGAAAGGGTGGGGACATAAAGGCCCAGACGTAAGAGTGGGTGAGAGTGCACTCTGGTTCATTTCACTCTGCATTGACTCCCAAGGTGAACCTAGTGAATTCTGCCTCAGAAGCCCTGGCTTCCTTGTCTCTGACACTGAATCCACAGTAGCCATGATCCATGTTTAGTGGATTACCAGTATTTTGAGGAATGTTAGTATCATTCTACAAAAAATATTTTAAAAATTGTTTTCTATAATCAGGAAATTTCAGGAAACCCTGAGTAACAATGATTGATTACTGCAAAACTTCTCTGAAGCTTTCCCAACCAAATGTGTGCTCATCTCCAAGGCGAAAATAAAGTAGGGAACCTGCCCCAAATTTATGAGTCAGTTCAGCACTTTTCAGTGAACAAATTGGTGTTCTGTCAAGTGCAATGTGGAAAAGGTCATACCGAGGGTCATTTAACTGGCATGTCCAGCGCAGTGCGGAAAAGGGAACACTCCAGGGTCATTTACTCGGCAGCTTCCCAAGGCTGGCACAGGCATCTTACTTCTCCTCTGCGTTTCCAGCGCCTTCATTAGGCCTGAGACCTGGAAAAGGCCTAGGAGATCTTATTAACAGTGACATAGGGATAGGAGTAATTATGTTACAGTAATAGTTGGGTTTTGCATATTCTAAGCTTGACTCAGGCAAAGGCCAATAGAAATGGGCAAGTATGGACTATTTCCTGGTCTTAAGACCCGGGCAACATGGAGCAGCCGGCTGAGAGTCAAAGGTGGCCAGGGAGTATTTGCCCCCAGATGCCTGCACTGGGAATGGTGAGGTCAGTGTCCGGTCCATCGCATGCCCAGGCATGAGGGAATGGGGCATAAAGCTGATCATCCCCACCAAAGCCAGGGGAGACTTAATGGTCCTGAGGCTAAGCTTTGAGAAGGTCAGCAAATGGCAGAAGTGGTAGGATTTCCCCCACAGGCTTCACCTGGATGCACTCCTATATCCCTAAGGGCATTCCCTAGTAAACTGTTGTAAAGGAGCAGACACGGAGATGCAGAGCCTAGTGTGGCAGGATGGGTGATGGGGCAAGGTGTCCCCAACCTGAACAAGGAAGGCCAGTCTGATTCCCCGGGTCTGCTGTGCTCGGGAGATGCGGCCCCTCAGCCCCTTGCTTGAACTCCTTTTGATGAGGTCAGCTGCCTCCCAAGAACAAGCTCTGGCAGCCTGAAAAAGCGTCCAGCACAGCCCTCAGACCACCCTCAGCCTTTCCCCAGACACTGGGCTGCAGCAGCTGAGGTGAATGCAGAAGATCGTTCATTAAACCTACAAAGCGAACTGTCTGACCCGGCTGCAAGAAGGCGATTTCACAGGGTCCTGTTTTGGGGAGGTTAGGGACTTACCTGAGCTGTCAGTGGAAAAAATGAGTCTCATTGAAGTTGAAATGGCAGAGTCAGAAGCACTGAGGTCCAGTGCTGGTCAGCCCATGCCATGGACAACAGAAGGACTGTTGGAGAAGAGGAGGAGACGTGAACAGTATGCAGCTTCCCGCGCTGCCACGCACACCACACGCATTGATTGGGCCCCTCAGTCCTCAGGCAGCCTCCAAGGCAGGCTTTGCCATTCCTGTTCCCATTTCACAGTTGAAGAAGTGAGGTTCAGAGCTGTGAAGTAACGGGGCTGGGGTTCAAGCTGGGCTGTCAAATGCTGAGGTACAGCCCCTGAGGACTTCATAAAAGTCACCCACTGTGGGAAGAGCTGCCACGGGGCATCATCTGTAGCATCTGGAAGGAACGCCAGTGATCCCACAGTCCCACAGTCATTTCCCTGAGATCTTAGGTCTCAAATGCCTTTGAAAATTCATTTTACACGGCTGTCTCCTCTGTTGTATTTCGACTCCCAGGGCATGGTGTATGTGCTAGTTGCCATTTCTGGCCTCAGCCTACTTTATGTAGGCACCGAGTAAATGCCGAATGAATCATCACACTTGGTCACTGAGCTTTTTTTGAGAACTCTGACTGGTTGAAGTAGTTACTACTCACTCTGGGAACTTGAAACAAAAGGTGACTAAATGACAGAGGTTGGGCCTGAGAGCACAGGTTGCATCGTGCTGGGTAAGGTCCCCTGTGCAGGGCACCAACCCTCACCCACTCACTCACTCATTCTTCCTTTCACTGGACTCTGTCAACTGGGGGTTCCCACGTGCCAGGCCCTGTGCAAGATGCTGGGTACACAGCAGTGAATGCTGACAACGGTCACGATAATAGTGCTTACCATGTGCGATGCTCTAAGACTAACACACTTCACATCTAGGCACTCACAAACACGCAGCTATGCTCATTCAATCCGCTTCACAGCCCCAAAGGCAGGCACCACGTTACCCATCTGACTGATGGCAGCAACTTGCCGAAGGTCACACACTAATGAATGCCTAACGAGCTGGGGTTTCCTTCCTTGCAGGGCTCACAGTCCTATAGGGAAAATAAACAAAAAGCATGAGAAATAAAAACTGGAAATGAAGAAAATAAAACCGGGTGGGAGGACAGGCATTTGCAGAAAGGGAGGTGGGGGGGTGACATGCAAACCAGGAACTGAGTCATGGAAGTGACCCTATAGTCCTGTGGGAGAGTGCACCTGAGCCCAAGCTGGAGGGCAAGGAGCTGGGTGTATCAAAGCAGTGAGTGGTCAGCCCCACAGACGTGAGGAGCAGGGATGGGAGAACTTGAGACGGGAGACCAGCAAGGGAAAGACAGGCCCACACAGGCAAGGCCCACTCAGGAAGGCCCACATATGGCTGGTGTCTCCGCCATGAACTACCTTCTGCCAGGCTTCATGGACCACCCCACAAGCCTCCCTGAGGCCAGGGCCACATCCAGAAACTTCACAGAGAGCTACACCCTTCACGCTGCTGTTTTAACTTCACAAGCTGTGGTGTGAAAGGGAACTCAGCAAAGCATTCGTGTAATTTCATTAACTTTCTCATCTTCTCAGCTGGGCATCTGCAGTTAATAATGTGCGTTTGAGGAAAGAAAAATAAAAGGCATCAAAGGCCAGGTCAGAGACAGGGCAGGGACGGGAGCTCTAGGCCAGTGGGTTGTGTTTTCTGACGTGTGCTCCAGCTGCTGTCAGCTGACTCTAGCCGGTCCCCAGGCCCCGACTCAGGTGCCACCTGGTTGAGGACCTCCAGGGAGTCCTGCTGTGAATGAAAACCCATTGTGATAGGGGCATGAGTCCCCTTTGCCACTCCCTCCTCACACGGCTGCTTTGGGTTGGGGGCGTGACAGCCTCCTGCTGAGCCACAGCCCTGCCCCGTTTTGGGTGGGACAAGTCCGTTTCCATCTTGGAAGAACCGTCCACTCACCAAGGCGTTTGGCAGCTACATACAAACAGAACTTGCAGTGAAATGTTGGAACGCCCATCCTGTCCCACTCCATGTGTGATGGCGTCTGGAACCCTTTCCAGCAGGTCTACTCAACATCAGTACAGCAATCTGGGCACAAGTCTCGGCCCTGCCCTCAGCCGGGGCTGTGGGCACATCTGGGATGCTCAGAGGTGGGCAGGCAGGTGTCATCTCACAGGTGCAGATGTCGAGGCTCTGAGGACACTGTGACCACCCAGCCCACACACGATGGCGGAGGGAAGATCCTGGCCATTTGTGGCCCACCCAGTTTTCCACCTCCCTCTATTTTCCCTGCATCCCCCTTCCTCTGCTCCTCTGCAGAGCATGGAGCCCCTTCCACACGTACAAGAGGGGCTGAGTGAGACCGTGGCTGAGAGAAGGCTGCCAGGCTGTGCCCTGTGGTGCAGCGGGTCTGGAGCGCGGGGAGGACTGCAGCGTCTGCAGGTAGGGCACCTGCCATGAGCGCGTCCTCTTGCTGCTGGGTTATACTCGTTGGTGAAGTCTGCCCCTTGCTGGAAGCCCTTCCGTGACTCCTGTCATCCTCAGAAGGGTGACCCTAGAACTCCTGAGGGTGGCATTCAAGAAATTCCCAGCACCACAGATGCTCAAACTGTCTCCTCTCAGGGTCCAAACCACAATGCTGAAATATCATCTCACCCCAGTTGTGATGGCTTTCATCAAAAAGACAAAAAATAACCAAGGGAACTCTTGACACTGTTGGTGGGAACGTAAACCAGTACAGCTACTGTGGAAAGCAGCGTGGAGGTTCCTCACAAAACTACAAACAGAACAGAGGTAGGAGGTGGGACTCGACTCCAGAGGTGGGGCTCGAACACCAGACCAAATTAAGGACGAGCTAAAACAGGGCTGGGGCGGAAGCAGCTTTCACTCAGACACGCCCACCAGTGCCGTGGAAGTTTATCATTGCCATGGCAACACCGGGAGGTACCGCCCCTTTCCATGGCAATGAGTCCATGACCCAAAGGTTGCTATGCCTTCCTTAGAAATTTCTGCATAAACAATCCTTAATCCGTGTGAAGTTAAAAGTGGATGAAACCTGACTGCAAAACTGCCCCGAGCTGCTCTTCTCTTCTTACAGGGCACAGAGGGTAGCCCTGCTCTGCAGGAACGGTCTCAGAGCTGTAACGTTGCCTCTTTAATAAAGCTGTTTTTGGCCGGGCGCAGTGGCTCACGCCTGTAATCCCAGCACTTTGGGAGGCTGAGGTGGGCGGATCACGAGGTCGGAAATTCAAAACCAGCCTGGCCAACATGTTGAAACCCCGTCTCTACTAAAAATACAAAAATTAGCCGGGCGTGGTGGTGCGTGCCTGTAAAATCCCAGCTACTTCGGAGGCTGAGGCAGGAGAACCGCTTCAACCCAAGAGGCAGAGGTTGCAGTGAGCCGAGATCGCTGCACTGCACTCCAGCCTGGGTGACAGAGCAGGACTCCGTCTCCAAATAAATAAAGCTGTTTTCTTCTTCCTTTGGCTTGCCCTTGAATTCTTTCCTGGGCAAAGGAAAGAACCCTTGCGGACTAAACTCCACCTTGGGGCTCACCTGCCCCACATCAGAACTACCATAAGATCCAGCAATCCCAACTCCTGGACATTTATCCAAAGGAAAGGAATCCGTATATCAAACCAATATCTGCAACCCCATGTTTATTCACAATAGTCAAGACATGGAATCAACCCAGGTGTCCAACAGCAGATGACTGGATAAAAAACGTGGTATATACACACAGTGGAATACTAGTCATCTGTAAAAAAAATGAAGTCCTGTCATTCATGGCAAAATGGATGGAACTGGAGGACATTATGGTAAGTGAAATAAGCCAGGAACAGAAAGTTAAATACTGGATGTTCTCACTCACATGTGGAAACTTTAAAAAATGTTGATCTCATAGAAGTAAAAAGTAGAACAGAGGATGTTAGAGGCTGGGAAGGGGAGGGAGGGGACGGATCGGGAGAGATTTTTTAAAGGATATGGAATTACAGCTGGGTGGGAAAAATAAGTCCTATGGTTCTTTGGCACTGTAGGGTGACTATAGTTAACTATAATTCATAGTCTCAAATAGCTAGGGGAGAAATGATCATTTTTGAGACGATGGATGTGTTCGCCGCCCTGATCTAATCCTTGATTCATTCTATGTACTGCAGCATCCCTGTGAACCCCACGAATATGTGCCATATTGTGTCAACTAAAAAAATAATAAAAAGTAATTGAGAACCCTAATGAATATTGTTTATCTACTGACATTTACCATGTTAAAGATGAAAATGGAGAACAATTTAAAATCTTAAGAGTATTAGTCTCTAGAGGGACAGGACTAATAGATGTATACATGAAAGGGAGTTTATTAAGTAGTGTTGACTCACACGATCACCAGGTGAAGTCCCACAGTAGGCTGAGAGCTGAAGGACAAGGAAGCCAGTCTGATTCCCAAAACCTCAAAATTAGGGAAGCCGACAGTGCAGCCTTCAGTCTGTGGCCAAAGGCCCGAGAGCCCCTGGCAAACCGCTGGTGTAAATCCAAGAGTCCAAAAGCTGAAGAACTTGGAGTCCAATATTCAAGGGCAGGAGGCATCCAGCATGGGAGAAAGATGCAGGCCGGAGGACTCAGCCTTCCACATTTCTCTGCCTGCTTTTATCCTGGCCATGCTGGCAGCTGATTAGAAGGCGCCCACCCAGATCGAGGGTGGTTGGGCCTCTCCCAGGTCCACTGACTCAAATGTGAATCTCCCTTGGCAACACTCTCACAGACACACCCAGGAATAATCCTCTGCATCCTTCAATCCAATCAAGCTGACACTCAGTATTAACCATTACGTTAAGTAATTAACTAATTAGCGAAAACTAATAATGAATCCATTATGCTAATTAACATAATGGATTATGTTATGTTCATAACATAACATGTTATGAAAATAACTATGTTTTCTTTAGAAACTGGTGACAGGAGTAGCATTGTTTAGACGTGTGAACGCTCCTGCTGCCTGGCTCGTGGGAAACAAGTTTCCCATGTGGAATTCTGTATTCAGTCTGCAGTGACATCACACGTCAGCTGCCTCTGCACACTTGTGAGAGAATGGGAGTGGAAAAGGCACTCAGCACTTCAGTCATACGAGGAAACCTGTTTGACCTAACCGTCAAGCAGATGACAGTAAGACGGGAGCCAGCGTCACTTACAAATCTTTAAGTACTCTCCATAGAAATCTTTAGTTCACATGATGTATTACAAATACCTTATCCTAGTCTCCGCATCATTTGTGGAAGGGAAAGTTTAGATTTTATTATTATTTTTTTAAAATTTATTATAGATATATATTATTAAATTTTAGTCAATTTTATTAATCTTTTGATCATGTGATTTTTCTATGTATTTTGTGAAATCCATGGAATGTATTCAAAATATATTTTCTTATATTTTCATATAAAGAGTCTTGCTATATTTATAAAGTTTCTCAGTCCACCTGAAAATAACCTTTGTGTATGTCTTGAAGAAGAGATCTAAAGGTATTTTTTTTCCAAATGAAGAGCCAATTGCCCAAACGATTGGGCAATTTATTTATTTTCTAATAGACTAAGTTTCGACACATAAGAGGGTCTTCTTTGGTGCTCTGTACTCTTTTCCATTGGTCTATTTATCTCTTCTACAAAGATATCATGTGGCTGTAATTGCAATGGATTTATATGGTGTGTTTATATCTGGTATAATGTATCCTGAACTTACTTTTTCTCCTTTAAAATTATCTTGGTTATTCTTGCCCGGTATTGTTTTTGGAGCCAGCCAGTCAAGTTTTAAAAAACACGTAAACAGATGCATGTGAACGTGTCCCCATGGGTGTGTGCTTGGTGGGAACTGCATCGAATTCATCACCGTACTTGGGGAGACTTGATCACTCTACCATGCAGGTCTCACCACACCTCCCCATTTATAGACATCTTTAAAAATATTCTTCACTGATATTTTTATTTTTTCCTACAGTTATTACACTTGTCTTACTTGATGTATTCCTAGGTAACTGATAAATTTGTTGATGTCAAATGAAATTGTTTGCTTTTTATAATTATGAATTGGGTACTGCTGATAGTTTTGTTTACTGGTCTTGTGTCCAGTTGAGCTCTCTTATTTGTTATGACCTTTTAAAATGTAGATTTTCATAGTGTCATTAAAGAATGACGATTTCCTCTTATTCCTGACCCATTGTTCCACATATAGTTCATTTTCTTGCATTATTGCACAGGCCGGTAACTCTACCGGAGGTTGCATAGAAAGGGTAGATCACTCTCACATGTGATGGCTGCTTTTTCTAGTCTGTGATTTAGATGCCGCTCTTGCATCAACTTAGCCATGGATTTTTTTTTTTTTTTTAATGAAGTCTCACTCTGTTGCCCAGCCTGGAGTGCAGTTGTGCAATCTTAGCTACTGCAGGTCTAAGTGCTCTTTATAAACCCCAAGTGCAGCAGGTGGGAGGAGACTCTGGCTATGCACAGAGTTTGCTGGTGGGAGGACAGAGCCAGGAACTCTGTGTATGTCAGTAAAATGTTGGGGTGACAGTCACCTGGGGGGAAGCCATCACAGAGGCACTGACATGAGCTGTGTGCATTGGGCAGTCTCTCCACCTCCATGGGCCTCAGCATGCTGTCAGGTGTGAGGGTCAGTGGTCCCCGTGGCCTACTGCCACATTCATTGAAATGCTACATGTCCAGAATATGCTATTTATTGGGGGGATAAAGGGAAAGAAATATACTTTGCACATATTTCATACGGAAGACAACAGTGATAATGCTTCAGTTAGTGCGTTGGAGATGCCAGGTTGATCGTAAATGAAACTGTGCTGGGATCTCAGCTCTGCACCATAATTGCACTAAGTCTTTTGAATAGAAATCACTTTATCGAAGTTGTGATTTAGTGAGGAGAGATTGCTAATGCTTTTTGCAATGGAGTCTGTTGCCTTATCACATCACAGATTTTGTTACAAATGCATGCCAGGTGACCGATCAAGTGGTGAGGCTGCAGTAAGTCGCCTGGCTGGTGTAGAGGAGTGTAATTCTAACACTGCCATCCCTGTGGTAAGGGGAAAGGTTGCTTCTCTGTGAACAGAGTGGCTGTGTCCAGGTTGCTGACCCCAAGGACGTGGGTTCCAGTGGACACAGTGAGCCAGGCTGTGGGTTACACAGCATGTACCATGATGGTGGGCTCTCTTCCTCTTAGGACTCAACGGGCCCAGGGCCCTCTGGAAGCTGTCCTTCTGCTCTGTTGAGGGGTAAAGAGTCAGTGAATCACCCGCCATCCTTCTAGTCCTTACTCAATTTCCATCCAACACTATAGATGGGGCCTCGTTATACAGATGCAGAAACAGAGACCCCGAGAGAGGTCTGGCCAGACTGAGGCCCACAGTGAGTTCGTGATAAGGTAGGACCAGAGCCTGGGTCTCAGGCTCATGGTGCTCTCTGTGACGCCACTAGGTCAGTCCTCTGTAACCTGCTTCAAGGGAAACAGGATGGGGCCACACTCCCCGCAGCTCGGTCCGACCCTGTGGGTCTGTGGCCTGAGAGCAGGACACACGCACCAGAAGAGGTGACCCAGAGCCTGTGGTCCACTCTGAGCCCGTGTCCCCCACCCCACAGGCAGGGGGGCCACTGCTTCCTGATTAAAGGAAAGGTGAGTTACTTAGCACTCATTAACTCATGAAGTCAAAGGTAATCAAGACCAGATTGAACTTCCATCCAATCGACTTAAACACTCTCATGTTTAAAAATTCGTATGGGAAAAATAATGCAAGAACATAATTTTTAAAAAAAATTTTTTTAAAAAGAATGTGCAAAAGTGGTGTAAAACTGCTAATTGTTCTTGATGTGAGCTGCAACTTCGGCCTCACTGTGGCTGCTCCCTGACGGATGCTGAATGGCGGTGGGGCTTTGGAGCTCGCTGAGGGTTCCCGCCTGTATCCGCTTTCCCTCCAGTCACATCATTGTAAGAAGGGAAACTGCCCCCCATTCCCTGCCTCCCTGCTTCCTTTGTGGTCCCTGGAAAAAAAAAAATTCCACGAAGAAACTAGTCTGTGCTGCCGGGGTAAGGACAGTGTTTTCCCTGGAGGAGGTCACACTGGAGGGACCACAGAGGCACTGAGGTCAGCTCACACCCTGCTCCAGTGTCTGGGTAATGGCCACAGAGTGAGCTTGGGGTTCGAAATCTACTGAGCACTTTTCTGTAAGTGCATGATACTTCAATGACGCATATCAAATTATATTATCAGAAGCCAAACGTGGTTTGTTTCCGTTGGGTTTTCAAGGTCTATTTTATTCCTATCCCTTCCTTTTTCTTGACATTTTCTCCTCTTCTTTAACTAAAAAAACCTCTACATGTTTGAAAGACTCTCAGGTCTTCAGGATAAAATGGGAATTGATGCTTTAAGCTTTGTCCCTTCCTGCAGTGGGGTTCACAGTCCCCTTTCAGAGACCTGCTTGGTCAAGGGTAGTTACGGGAGTTTAGCGTCAGCTTGGGCAGCCTTCCCTGCTTTATGAGGTGACCCGCTGGGGACAGATCACGTGAACACACGTCCTTATCTCTGACGCCCTGAGGCCTTAAGCTGCAAGTGCAAAGGGAGGACGTCCTGTGAAGTCTGGGCTGGCGCTGTCCTCAGGTGGGAGGCGGCAGGGATGCCCACAGCGCCCGCTCCTGGTGCCTGGCAGCTCAGACCATAGCTAGGATTTATCACAACACCTAGGAAAATTCTCTAGGATTTTTGCGCCCAACTCACACTCTCTCCATCCAAGACTCAAACAGTGTCCCCCACCTTATGCCCTGTCACCCTGTTCTCTTCTGCATCCAGCCTCAGTTGTTCCTCCTGACCCAGCCCCTGCTTCAGCCCAGGACCACCTGAAGCCTCCCCTCTGGGTGCCAGCACTTCCCTCCGTCACAATCTGCACTCCTGCTTTTTCTCTCCTGATTTCCCCTCCTGGCACTCCTCACCATCTAGAACAGTGTTCACTTCTGTTTTGCTGTGTTGTCTGGCTGTCCTGTATGTGCCTGAGCTCATTAGGGATATTGCAACCCTGTACCCGGGAGAGTGTCTGGCAGAGAGCAGGTGCTGAGCAAATAGGCAACACGTAAGTAAGCAAGTGAGCCAGAGAGTACAGGCAGCACCCATATGCCACAGCTTCCCGTGCGGCTCTACTAGAATCACTCTGCTGCACGGCCAAGGCCTCCCCTCCCTGTGTTGGTGTCCCCAGCTCCATGGCCAAGGTGTTGCCTCCTGCTGAACGATTCTGAGATGCCTGAACACCATGTGGTTAATCCCAGAGGAAGGTTTCACCGTTGGAACCAAGGCCCTGGCAGGAACTCAGAACGGGGCCTTTGTCAGCTGCCCTCATCTCCCTTTGGTGAGAGAGCACATCGAAGGCCCAGAGTCCACCCATGAGAGCGGCGCCGGGCAACACACGTAACTGCTGAATGAACGAGTGAACCATGAACAAACTCTGGAGGGAGAGTCCGTAGGGCTGGCCCGGTCTCCCAATTGCCCTGTGCTGTGAGTGCTGGCCCCCAAGGGGTTCTGCTGGGCCTTCTCTGACCTCCTCAGGCTCAGCAGCGCCGGATCATGACATCCCCACTCATGCCAGCTCTCCCTGGGTGAGTCTCTCAGATGGTTAGTGCCAACAATCCTTGACTCCAGCTCTGTTTCTTGTGTAATTCAAAATAAGCACAACCCTTTATATCTGATTATTGTCCCCATTTTAACAGGAGGAAAAGCACAGACAGGTTTAGTTACCTGTCCAGGAGCACACAGTGAGCACTGGCAGAGCCAACATACTTTTCCCCAGTCTGACTCCAGAGCTGGGCCTCTAGCCAGGGTACCCCACACACCGTGCAACACGGCGGGGAGAAGGTCTCTTGTGCAATGTGAGGCTGGGTGGGGTGAGCCAGGCCCGACACACAGGCCAGGTGGAGAGGCCCAATGTGAGGCCAGAAGCAGGGGCACCTCCAAGGAAGATCGGCCCCAGGCTGCATGCCTGCGCCTCCTGGTCTCCCCAGACCTCCCCCGACAGGCAAGGCATGGGAAGGCTACGACTGACCATGGCAGGCTGGGTGCTGGGGGCCCAGGGAAGAGGTGGGGGCTGTACCTCCACACAGCCCCCTAGGCAGTGGCCTTGGAGATCTCAGCAGCAGCAGGGCTGTGTCCCTCCCTGCACACCCACACTTCTCTCTGGGCACATGGTGCCTGGGCAGGCAGAGGGTCTCTTCCTCTTGCTGGCCACTCCTGGTGTTTCCCCAGTGCCACCCCTCTCCAAGGCTCTACGCCTGGGTTTCAGAAGGGAGGATGGTGTTACTGCAGTCTGGAGGCCCCTGTGCCAAGGTCTTTCAGGACCCATAGGATCATCTTGGAGAAGAATCGTCTGTGCACACACAGCCACATGGAGGCCAGATGACTCTGGGTTCAAGAGATGCCTTTAGGGATGCATCAATCTCCAATGATTTCCCAGTCATTTCAGAGCCAAGATGAGAATCCAAATGCTTGTTTACTGCAGTGAGCTTTCAGTTTAGTTTCTTATTAAATATAACTATGCATGATAGGCAACCCCATTCCCACTCCAAAGCTGCAAGCATATTGCAAGTACCAGTTTATCTGTTGGGTAGGCAGAGGCGTTTAGCAGCATCATTTCAGAAGTGGAAGGAGAGCTTTCCCCACACTGTCCTGCAGGAAGCTTGGCAGAGCCCAGATGCACTTCCTGGATGCTGCCCAGCATCATGGCAGGAAAACGGGTTCAGAGGCACAGGCTGAGGCCTGGGGGACTCCACAGACAACTAGGACAGCTCTGACGTTTGCTTCCCTCTTGCCCACCTGCTTTGCAAGGATGCACAGAGAACAGCAGTAACATGCACGAAAATGAACCACACCCTGTGCTGGCGTCCCACTTAGCTGGTGGGGTCTATGGTGAGAGAATTGGCATGTATGTGTCCTGGGCCAGCAGCTGTCCTCAGCATGGACACTGAGCTCAGGTCCAGAGCAGCTAATTGATGTCAGCTTTGTGAGTTGCCTCTGACCAGCCAATCTGAGCAGCATGTTCATTAGAACATCTTTGCATTTGGGGGAACCAGAAGTGAGCTGATCTGCATATAGGCCAGCCTCTCTGCATAGGGCACAGCTTATGTGCAGGCAGGCCAGCTTATGTACAAAGAGCCCATTATGTGTGCACGTGGAACAGTCACTCTGCAAATAGAGCAGCTGTCCCCACATGGGCCACTGCTTAGACCAAGCTTCTCCAACCTTCAGTCTGCGGGCTGCATGAAGCCAGATGCAGCTTCGAATGGGACCCAACACAAAATCGTAACATTTCTTAAAACTATGAGACTTTCTTCACGATTGTTTTAGCTCATCATCAGCTATCATTAGTGTTCATGTATTTTATGTGTGGCCAAAGACAATTCTTCTTCTTCCAGTGTGGCTCAGGGAAGCCAAAAGATTGGACACCCCTGATCTAGATGCAAGATGCTATTTTGGAAGATGGTGTTAGTGATAATTATTTCAATCCCTGGCAGGGGGCCCTGAACATGCCACTCCTCTCAGAGTTCCTGCAGTCTTCCCAGGGGTGGCACCTTCAGCTTGTTCTGTGCCCATCAGCATTATCAGTCCAGTGCTTGGGCACCTGTAAGGCATCTCCTGTTCATTCCAGGCTGCCAGGGTGACAGAGGCTTGTGTTTTACGATGTACCGAGGGTTTATTCTAATTAGGTATGATAAGATGACAAACATGGAGACAACTGTCTTGAAAGGAGAGTTTATTATTTACGGTTCCCAAGAGGAGGGGGCGTGGCCTACCAGGCAAGGCCATGCGGGAAAGCACCAGCTCAGCCAGGAGGCAGCAGGAGTGGGGGGTGAGCAGGCCTAGAGCCTTTACCATGGGAACGAGCTGGGGAGGTGGGGTGATCAGCTGAGCAGGCCTGGGGCTGGACGTTCCAGCAATTGTGGAGGGCTCTGGGCTGCAGGTGTGACCTCTAGTTGTCTGGTTCCTGGCCCTGGGTGATCTAGCGTAGAGAAACACTGGCCTGGGAGTGCAGGAGCCCATATAGGAGGTGGCTGGGGCCAAGGGCTTGCATTGGGCGGTTTGCACATGAAAGGCACACTCACCAGGGAGTCCCCAGGAATTAGCTACCCCTGGGAGAGGTAGTTCCTTCTCTGGTCAGTGACGCCCCAGGATGTCAGAGCATCACAAAATACAGAAATTTTAAAAATATGATTAATACAACTTAGAGGAAGCATATGGGGTTTTGGGGATGCCGTTCAGACCTCACACTGGTCCAAGCCTTCTGCCTTCCTGGGACTTCTCCACCTGTCCACCAGGTGACAATGGGCGACAGAGACTGGGCCTTGGGGCATGCTTCTTCCCCCACACCCCTGACCCCACCAGAAAACACCATTTGCTGTGTCATCTCTGGGCAGTGGAGGTCGTACTGTGGGAGGGGCAGCTCTGTTCTTGGGCTCCTTCTACTGGGAGCCCTCAGGCTCAGAGCCCACATCCCTCCCACCTCCCATCTCCGCACCTTCTCCTGTCATTATTTAAATGAGAGTATTATGCAAATGTAATGCAAAAATGTAGTTCAACAAATCTGTTCTTATCCACACAGGGGCAGCTAATTTATGGAGCTCAGACTCAGTCTGAGTTCCTTCTTTGGGTAATGCTGTTTTTGGAACCCCAGACAAAGTAACAGCAACTCCAAGATTGTCACAGAAGGTTCCTTTGATGACTCCAAGCTCCCCCAGACCTGGTGGAAACTCAGACTCCTTGGCTAACGCTGCCATGGGAGTAGAGCCCACCAGAAGCCCCCTACACATGGGGAGAGCTGGGACCCACGCCCTACTGGCTAGAAACTGGTCCATCCTGAGGGACCTGAGTCAACAAGGGGCCGGGGCTGAGCCGGGCCCTGATGGGCACCCGGGACCTCATGGGGGAGCATCTGGGCAGGGCTGGGATGAACGAGGAGACACCGGCAAAGAGGATGTCGAGAACAATTCCTGGGGAGAAAATTATGGTCTCACTATCTCCTTCGAAGTGGCCTGATCTCGAGGAAGCCGGGAGCAGAGAAACATAATCGGAGCATCTCGTGCATCAGGTTTTCATACTGACCATGAAGCACCAAGTGGAAGCAAGCCTCGCGCTGGGAGGACGAGGCTCTCGGCGTTTCCTTGTGGATTTATTTGCTCAGCATCAGTGCCCCGTCAAGCCACCCAGGGGACAGAGCTTCCGGCTCAGGGACCACGGCTGGCTCAGCACAGGCAGCCTCTGGAGATGAGCGGGAACCAGCGGATGCTGGCCACGATGGGTGGCAGAGTCCCAGGTGGAGGTACTTTATAAAGAGGTTGCTGGTTTTATTTTTCTCTAAATTGTTTTTCGAGGAGCTTTTCCATAAGCCCAGGCCCTGGGTTCACACCATCACTGGGGCAGAAGCCTCGTCCCTGCCTTGTCTGATGGGGTCTTTACACCTTCCTCGGTCACTGACGCCGGGTGCTATTGTTCCTGCTGGGCCAATGTCTGGACGGGGTCCCGAGCCTCATTCCATGGGCGGTGGCTCTGTCTCCAGGTGGGGCACATGGAGGCCAAGTCCCAGGGCGAGGCCCACGGTGGGTCTGGTCTTACTGGTGGTGAGTCAGCCGGGCCGGCTGAGAGAGAAGAAAATGAGCGGAACCAGGAGCACGACAGGTGGAGGATGGGCAGGAGCCAGGGCGGCCTCCTCAGGTGGAGATCTTGAGGGCCATTTCTCATCCACATCCCTCCACAAATCTGCCCACGGCTCCCGATAGCCACGCTCTGCAGGACCTGCCCTTTCAAACTCCAGGGCAAGCTCCAGATGTCAGCACACTCACCATCTAAAGGGAGCTTGCTTAGCAGTGAATAAGTGCCCGGGACCCTGTGGGCTCAGGAGACCCCCATGTGGCTTTCCTGCTCCCTTGGGTAGGGGAGGCTGACGCCTGTGGGTCTGCACCAATCTGCTCCCCATGTCCCTCCTCACCTCCCAGGCCCCTTCCCCCACGTGCCTGGCCCCACTGCCCACCCGCCAGGTGCTAGCCTTGGAGTTTGGGGGAATGTGCTTTGCTGCCATTTCTGAACCTGAGGGAGCTTATCTTTCTTCTGAGAGCCCTGTTCTAGGTAGGCGAGCTCCTGTAGACTTTACTGCCATTTGTTCAAGGTCTAATTATGGAAGGGACCTTTAGTGAAAAGAGCTTGGTGCTGAGGTGTAATTCTCTGAGCACACGGGGCCTGAGAGCAGCCTTGCAATGACAGGATTTTCCGGCTCGAAGAAGCTGTCCCCGAGTCCTTTCCACTGGTCTTGGAAGGGAACAGTCTGTGTCTCGGTGATGGAGGGTGTCTTTGTGGATAAATGAGGCCTCTTTGTGCACGGCCTGCCCAGCAGAGGCCACAGGCCGGAGACATGCAGATCTTGGACACCTTCCACCTCTGGGGTCAGGGCTGGGACCAGAGGAGATGCCGAGGCCAAGACTAAAGCCCCCCAAAGGTCTTCTGGGCAGCTCCCCATTCAGGGCTCAAAGTCTCCCTGTGATCCCTCCCAGAGGGCTCTGCCTGCACTCTCAGGGCCAGGCACAGCCCCCACACTCTCCTCCCCACACCAGTTCCTCTGCCACCCTCATGGGGCCCAACCACTCCCTGCAGCTTGGGAAGTCCAAAGCGCCCCCTTCCCTGAGTGACAGGAGGGGCCCCTGAGCCAGGGCCTTCGAACAGCCGTCCCAGGGCCTGGGGTCTGTGGACGGGTCACGTCCTCCCTCCTTCCTTTCTGCGTTCCCATTTCTACGAGGAGAGGGCTGGAGACCCTATCCGGCTCTCCAGGTCTACCTCCCAACAGCCTTGGAGGGGCATCCTGGGGGGAGATTATGAACAGGATGGGACGCTGCTGTCTTTGTGGAAGCCCAGCCTCCTCCTCAAAGACCCTGTGATCCCGTCTGACTTGTAGGTGTCCGTGTCCCCCTCCCCACCAGGCTGTGAACTCCTTGAGGGTAGGGGTCCCCCCTCCAGCTCCTTTCTGGGACCCAGAGCTCACTTCAGGGCTCAGCACGAAGTAGATGGCCTGAGATAAGCAGACAAGTAGATGGCACTGCTGCCAGGCCCACGGGGATCACAGAGCTGCCCACGTGCTCCACAAAACACACAGGCACTGACGTGATGGCACGGCACCACCAGGCTCTTTCAGGAGGGGACTCAGAGTGCTGAACTGCCCCATGCACGCAGTCGTGAGGAAAGAGCTGGGCCTGCTCAGCTTCTCCTAGATGTGCAGAGAACACAGTGACCAGAGCTCCTGGCAGTGCCCACCTGAGGTCAGCCTGGGAGAAGGGGGGCCTTGTCCTCAATGGCAGTGGTTCGTGTGCACTGGCTGTTTCTGGAGTCAACAGAAAAAGATCCACTTTTTAAGTAACAAACAGAGGCGTCTCTGCTGCTTGACACAGAGCAATGCTAGGTGTTGGGTGGTCAGTGGCCAGGACCTGGGTCTGGGGACAGCGGTGCCCAGTCTAAGACAGAGGCCAGGCTGGCCACATCAGTGAGCAGCAGAAGGCCCCCCGGAAAGCTGTCTCTGGTCCAGCAGCGAGGAGCCTTCACAGGTAGGAGCCACCAAGCGCAGTGACCACGTGTTCTGCTCTCCAGCCTGTGTCATATCCGAGGGGCACTTTGCAAACTCTCCGAGGCCAGGAGGCCATGCATCCTCTTCACCTCCTGCTCTGGCCATGATTTCCGTCATCCCCGATCTGACCCTCACCACTATCAGGCACCCTGAAAGGGACAGCGTTCAGGGATGGTAAATGCTAGCCCCATGGGCAGGGGCTTTCTGGCCTGTGCCATGTGACCCTCCCTGCCACAGCTGCCTGGATCTGACCCAGCTCTGCCCATCAGAGCCCTGGGCCAGGAGTTTGGACTGGGGGAGCAGGTCATCAGTCACACCCTTGGCAGGACCTGACCTGGGAGCCATCTGTGTGTGGGGAGCTGCCTCATGCCCCTGTGAACACAGAAGGGCATCATGGGGCTACTCTGAGGGCTGGGCTCAGTCCTGAGGTCGGGCCCAACCTAAGCTGGGCAGCCCGGTGTCAGCTGCAAGAACCCTCTTCATCTTCCTCATTCCTACATGACTTTCTGGTGTAGGCCATGGGGTCGGATGGGGTAAAAAAACACAGGCCCCATTCTATCCCTCTGCTGATCCACACGTGGACATATGTACACCCAGGCCTCCCTGCTCACACCCATGGCCAGGAAGGCAGGCTCAGGCCAGGGCTCTGAGATGCCAGGAGGGTGTAGAGAAGACAGGTGGCCCTTTGCCCCTGCAGCCAGGCAGCACCTGTCCACCCCGAATGCTGCAGCCAGCTGGTTCCAGTGTCTGTTACTCAGCTAGTGCGTTTGCCAGTGCTTTTCAGTGTCACCATCGTGGCAGCCTCTGCCATTGAGAACAGTTTAACACAGGAGAAAGAAGTTGCAGGGCCCTATCCCGGTAGAGATCTGCCTTCCCTGCCAGCTGTACCCAGCGCGGCCGTGGGAACTTCAGAACCAGGCTCCCAGAAGGATGAAGAGCGACCGACCACTGCTCCCTGGGGAAAAGCATTTCCTTCCTTCTCCTGCAGCCCTCTCTCACCTTCCTGGGGCAGGGAAGGGATGCTGATGTGCTGAGACGGGGTTTTCTGCCTGTTAGAATTACTGCGGAAAACAGCTTCCTGTTTTCGCAAGGAAACAACAGGCTTCATGGCAGCAAGTTGTGTTTTCAGGGGCTCCAGAAAGATGTCAGCCTGTTATAAAAGAATCAGGCCAATGCTCAGGACCCGTCACTAAGGAATAAGCCAGCAGCTCTCCACGAGGGGGCACAGCTGGCTTCCCTTCTCACCTCCAGAGGCTGAGGCACCTTGCTGGCTTGAGGCAGCCAGGCCCCAGGCGGGAGCTGCAGTGCAGGGGCAGGCCCGGGGCCCTGATTATCATGGGAGGAGAAATGCATAGTATATTTGTGCCCCCAGAGTGACGCTGGAGAAAAGACGCCCCAGGTCTCTCCCTTGCCCCTCTATTCCCCACCAACCCAGCTGCCCCGGCAGAGGGACAAAGGCCTGGTGATGCCTCTGTCCTGGGGACAGTGAGTGATGGGCAGGGGCCCAGCGGGTTTGTCACCACTGGGATCAGACACAGGCAGACTCCCAGGTATCCGATAACAAGTCTCACGACCAGCAGGGGGTAAGGGGTGTTGGGTGTGTGTTTCTGTGCTTGTGTGTGTGAATTCCAAGGATCTTTCTTAAATTCTGGACACCTGGGGGGCCAGGGATGCCACTTTCCACCGTTTCTGAGAGCACACACTCCCCCTCCTCTCAGCCCCTCCCTTCTTGCTCCACACTCCCGGTCCCTTCAGTTCAGACCTGGAGGAGTCGCCCCTCCTGGAGCTGCTGAAGGGTGGGGAGGCAGCTCTCTGGACAGAGGAGCAGGCAGGGAGGGTGCTGTCCCCTGCAGGCTGTTCTGAGGGGTGGATTCTTCTTGCTGCTTCTTGGGAGACTGCATGCCCAAGGGAGCACAGTCATGCCAGCCTCACGTGACTTGTCTGAAGTCACAGCCAGCTCTGTAACCTGCTCCGTTGTCATGAGGCTCTGTCCTTGCTCTGCCCCCACCACTCTGAGCCTGTGCGTCCTGCACGGTGCACACAGCTCAGCCTCACTTGAGCCCCACTTTCCAGAGAAGCCAGGAGCAGACATTCCTCTCAGAGCTCTCAGTGCCTGGTGGGGCAGGGCCCTTTAATCACGCCAGGAAAGACAGCAAGGACGTGAGTCTCTGCTTAGTTATTATCTGGGTCTCTGTGGTCCAGCTGGGGAAGGGATGGAGGCGGCATGTTCCCTGCTGTGGCCAAACAAGGCCGCTGGGCCCCGGATGCTGGCCTGCCAGGTGCTGTGGGGTCTGCCCCGTGCATCTCGTGCAGAGGTGCTCCCCAGGCCCCACTGGACCACGGCTAAGGCTGAGCTTTAATTCGTTTGTATAAAAGCAGATTTCAGATGTACTAACTGAACAAGACGATGCTTTTAACAGTCAAGAGTGGCAACAAAAGAGCAAGGGGCCACGCCCCAAGGTCCGACCTGAACACCTCCCATAAGTGACAGCAACACAGGAGACTTAAGGGTAGGAATTCAACGGACACGTCCTTCAGCCAAGATGTGGCATTTCTGTCTGTAATATGAACGCATCCTTATATGATAGCGGTTAGTAAACACCCCCCATTCCTCAGGTGGGGACGGTCACATGCTTGCAGGGCGATTTTCGTATTACGGGGCTGAGACCAGTGAGGCAGTGATCTTGGAAGCTGCCATTAGTCACAATCTGGGCAAGCAGCTACTACAGTGTGCAGTGTTACCCCTCAGCTCTGGGGTTCTTTGAGCCCCGCCGGCGTGACCTTGCTGACCCTCTCTGATTGGGGCCAGGCTGTGGGTGTTCCCGGCCATCGGAGCTGCCGGGGGACCCCGAAAAGCAGCTTTTCCAACTGTGTCATCATAGAGAAAAGGAAGCCGAGGCCACTCTCCACAGCTGGGGGCACAGTCAGGTGAGAATTCTAATCCCTTGAGCCTTTCCCCGCACTCTGGTCCTGAGCCAACGCTGCTGACTCACTGGTGAGGTCCCCCCACCCTGACCACCTCAGTTTCTCTCCCTGCTGTGCTGGTGCCCTGAGACCGGTCGCTGCTGCATCGAGTCATAAGTGCTTCTGAGCACAGAGAGGACTTCCAAGCACTGTGCGGAATCACCAGCAACTTTCAGAAAACAGACGAATTGCTGGGGAAGCTGCACCATTCATGCCCTGTGGTTGAGGGAGGCCGGGGCCATCCAAGGGGCTGGGGAGACTCGGGGATCCAGGCCCAGACAGAGCCTGTTCCCAGACAAGAACCGTGGGTGGCACCCTTCACTCTCTCCTCCCATGGAAACTGCATCCAAAGCAAGAAACTTCCATTTGAGACCACACTGCACAAGAAAGGGCCATTTTATTCTGAAATGGCCCCTGGAGAAAGAAGGGAAGCAAATTGCACAAGGGGGCGTCCATCTCCTTCTACCCGGCCACCGTCACTGCGGTGCTTGGCCAGGCTCCCGGTGACGTGAGGCAAAGGTCTGTTGGCAAACCAGCCCACACACTCCCTCCACTGCAGACGGTCACCCAGAGCTGGGAGGGGCACTAGGGCCCTGAGCCCGACCTCTACAGGCACAATGAGTATCATTGAACACCTCTGACCACGTCTCATCTTTTCTCCAAGATGCACTCTAACGCTGGGTCAAATTAACAGTAAACAGCGTCTTCCAAGCTGAAAACAAGTGCATCTCTCTTGACATTCCGCATCAGCACCGTCCCTCACCTCAGCTGTGTGGAGGCTGGACTCTTGAGACAGCAGCGCCGCTCAGAAGAGAGCGAAGGCAGCGGCCAGCCCTCTCCTGCCTGTGCACTCGGGGAATCTGCCACTCGTGACCTGGCCTGGCTGCAGAAGGCACCTTCCTCTGCTCTGACCATGGTGGAGCGCGGGGTCTCCTGGGATGGGCATTTCTTGTTTCCTGGGAGGTCAGGGGGCATGAGCCGCACTGAGCAGTGGAGGGCCTGTGCCTGGGCAGAGGGGGGGACAAGGACACTGGCAGCACCTGCCAGCGGATATACCCGTCACGCACCACGGCCCCAGGCCGGCAGATGTATTCATCACACATCACAACCCCAGGCCCGGGCCCGCTAACTACTTCCCTGCCGAACAGTGCCCCATGGGGAGGAAAAATGCCAGGCACACTGTGCACAGAGCACACTGCACCGAGAGCTGGCACCCCACAACTGTGTGGGTACAGAGTGGGGCGGGAGGAGTACCCACTCACGAGGGGACCTCTAGGGTCGTCGTGACTGTCTGCAGCTCTTCCTTCCTCGTCCATTTCAGAGCCTCCCCGCACATGAGGACCCACCATCTTCCCTTTCCAATTGTGCCTGTGGGAGGGAGGAAGGGAGTTGCAGCACCAGGGCCATCTCTCAGCGTGGGGCACATATGGTGCGCCCTTTGCACGGTTCTCCCTCACTACCGGTCCATCGGATGACTGTTGGATTCCTCAGCAGAGGCGCCTGCAGACTTGGTGCCGGGCACCCATCGTGTGTGTGATGAAGGCGGCACAGGGACTGGCTCTCGGCCCTCCCTCCTCAGTGGGTGAAAGTCCACGGGGGTGGAGTGGGGCTGCCACGGCACAAGCCTCTCGCTGTGTCATTGTTCTTGAAATCCGCACCCACTTCTCACTCAGCAGCTGGGGCTGGGATGGACAGACCTGGCAGAAATGCTCAGCACTGGGAGAAATGAGCAGAGGTGCATGGAGACGGAGGGAGAGACGTGCTCCAGAGGTGCAGTGTCCTCCCCGCAGAAGGGAGAGAACGAGCACCTACCTACCGAATCCTGGCTCTGCTGAGACAGCCACAACATTTACAAAGGTTTATCTGATCTAATTTCCATCTGGAGTAAAGTTCTTTTAGGCAGGTCACTCGGAGCAAAGTGGCTAAGTGGGCACTGAAGTAACATCAGAACTTTGGTTTTTTCTTTTGTTTTTTTGGACGCACTGATCATTCCATGCATTTATGTTTTCAACAAAGGGCAGCTATTATTCAGCTTGCTCAGTACCCACCTTGCCCCATCCTTTCTGGAGCCAACGATACCTTTCTTTTTCAGGGAGCATCCTCCGAGCCCCACGCTGGCCTCAACCAGGGAAAGTGCTCTGCTACCCTCTCCGAGGACGGTTGGTTCTTGGGAGGGTCTGCCCCACACTGGGCCAGCCACGAACCTTCCTTGGGAATTTCTGATTTAGAACCAACAGCCAAGACTCATCCACCCCTGGGGTGACCAATACACATTACAGACCAGGAGCCAGAGGACTGGTTGATTTAAAACAGCAACAAAACTGCGTCTGGACCAGCAGCTGCAACTAGAGTGACCCTCGGTTAAGTTTTTGATGATCCCCAGTCCTTCTCCGCTGTCTCCCTTCTGTGCAGGCCGAGGGGGTGAACTGTATGGAGATGTGGTAGGAATCCCACCCCTGCCTCCTCAAGTCTGTGATGGTGACCCTCATCTCTGCAGTCCTCCAGGGATGAGGTATTGTGTTTAGTTTGCTATTTTCATAGGAAGACTCAGTTCCAGTGGCCTCTGGTTGGCCTTTCTGACCATAACAGCCCTCGCTCTGTGGCCTGGAGTGCCGATGTGAGGATTTTGCCCATTGTTGAATATGTCAATTCAAGTCATGAATTTGGGAACTGGGGAAGTAACCACAGGGTGGACCCAGTGGGCCCCGCTGTGCATCAAACCTGAGCCAAAACTCTGCTGACCCAAAAGTCCCCACCCTGACCGTGAACCACAGTGACATTTGGGGTTTCCAGGAGCTGGTGTCACTTCAGAGCCAGTGTCCAGTAACGCCTGGAGAGTCTGATCAGTTCCCTTCCGCAGCGGAGACAGCGGCCACCGTGTCTTCAGGGAAGGCTGGGAGGAAGACGAAGCCTGTATGGTTTCACCAGGTGGCAGTGTGGTGGGTCTGTGAACTGGTTTAAGTCTGAGAACTGAGATGCTGTGACTCTGTTGTGGTGACATGAGACAGACTTCTGTTCGTCCGGCCCACAGCATGGATCTGTGGCCAATACATTGGCTAAAATATTCCTGTTAAAACAGGTCGGGGAATTCCAGCTTTCTGCTCCAAACATCCAGGAACTTCTCCATGCCTCCAAGTGGCCTACAAGGCCCCGCCGGCCCTGCCCCCTTCCCTCTCAACTCCGTCTTCCTCAGCTCATGGTTCTCACTGGCCTCCCTGCTCCTGGAATGATCCGGGTGTGCTCCCACTTGTCCCAGGCCCAGCTCGCCTGGCCCTCGCCTGTCTCCGTCTCCGTGCAGGTGACAACCTCTTGGGAAGACCTTCCCTGGCCATACCTTTGAACTTGCTTCCTGCTTTCACATTCTCTACCCCTTTTCTGCTTTACTTTTCTTCAAAGCCCTTATCATTGCCTTGTACACCGCGTGTTTTAATTATTTAGTTTATTGCCTGTCTCCTCCCTCTGAAATCTTAGTCTCCGTTGTGTAGGACATTTCCCGGCACATGCTCAGAATTTTTGGTTATGATTGAAGGAATAACATCAGCAGTGCTGTTCTTTCCCTCAGTTACTATGTTTTGAGCTTGTGGCAATCTATAGAAGTTAGTTAATGGGCCTTACAATCCTGATTTGGAGAAAAGGGGGTGATGACAAGGATGGACAAGGTGTCATATATCAACACGGCCAAGCGCCGACGCTGCCTGCTCCTTCCCCGGGTCACCGGGAAGAAGTCAGAGGAGGCTGCTGTTCGTTAGCCCACGTGCTTCCTTGGGAGCTTGAGAAGCTGCTCCCCTGGTGCTGCCCCTGGGTGCTGTTTGCCGGGAAACTCATGGCCTCCGAGATGCTCCACTGCGCCGGGTCTGTCCTGGATCCTCCCTGCAGGTCAGATCCATGTAAGGAATGCTGGAGGGCATTGCAGTCTGGCAGGAGCTCACTGTGGGGAAGGAGAGGCTGGGCTGGGTCCCGAGCCTGAGCTGTCAGGCTCTGCAGCCCTCCTGGTGCTCAGTTATCAGGCTCACTACCTCTCAAAGGCATCTCTTCTCTATGTGGACATTTGTCTCTCACAGCTGCAAGATTCTGACAATAAACTTGCTCTCCAAATTCCTAAAAGAATTGGTTGCTCAAGTTTAGCCAGCTAAGACTTTCTTGGATAATGGCATAATCTAGAAGGATATTTAACAAACTCGTTTAAACTGGAAATTATTGACTCTATGGTGAGTCAGGAAAAACCACGTTCAATGCACATTCACAATATTCAGCAGCAGCGCTGGGCCTTGATGCTGCAGGGCAGTGCAGGGATTAGAGATCTGAGAGGTTTCATGACGCTTCTCAGGGGAATACACGGGTTCTGGCTTCTTCCAAGAAAGCTCCCTCCATGCCAGCCACCACCTTGTCTCTGCTGGGGAAACAGTGGGTTCAGGGGGCCCTCAACTGCAGGGAAATTATTGAACCTCCCAGTATCACTGCATCTCCTCTGGGTCTTCTTTTATTCCTTCTTTCCCCTAGAAAACACCTTCTGACACACTCCTGCTGTGCCTCTCTGTCCCCTGCTGTGGCCAGACAGCGAGCAGGAAAGAAATCCAGTGTCTGGACTGTTTGCTGGTCTGCAGAACCTGTTCTCTCGCAGTGTCTGTTTCCAATGCAGATTTTCACAGTCCCCTAAAGAAACTTAAAATTCCATCCCCAGAATGACTTCATTTCCTGATACCCAGCCCAAATTCACGTGTGTTTGGAGCCGACGTGGCAACACAGCCACTTGGGTGGGGGTGAACATCGCAGCCCACCGTTCTGCAGTTCAGATTTGGGTTTATCTCAGGACTTAGTGCAACTGTGCATTTGGCGAGATCTTTCTCTTTTGTAGCCGTTGCCACCAACCTCATGATGTAATTACTTGCGAGGGTTTGAGGCCTGGGAAGATCCCGCCCTCCTTGGCTCTGTATTCCTAGGTAGTGCATTGACTAGTGGATGGTTAATTTTAGGTGTCAACTTGACTAGGCTGAGGGAAACCCAGATAGCTGGTAAAACACGCTTTCTAAGCGCGTCTGAGAGGGCGTTTCCAGAAGAGATCAGCCTTTGAATCAGGGGACTGAATAGGGAAAATCCACGCTCCCCAAAGTGCTGAGGGCCCAGACAGAACAAAAAGGCAGAGGAAGGGTGAATTCTTTCCTTATTCTGGATCTGAGACATCCATCTTCTCCTGCCCCCAAACATCAGAACTCGGGGTTCTCGGGCCTTTGGACTCCGGGACGTACACCAGCAACTTCCCTGGTTCTCCAGCTTGTGATGGCAGCAGGACTTCTCATCCTCTGTAATCACGTGAGCCAAGTCACATGAAAAACCCCCGCTCATGCCTCTCTCTGTGTACATCCTATTGGTTCTGTTTCTATGGAGAACTCTAATACAACTGGCACAGACTAGCTGCTCAACAAGTGTTTTATTTCTGAATGACTGAGATGTTTGAGTAGCTTCCAGGCTTACACACCTGCGTTTCCATTAAAGCCATTGTTTAGGAGGCCGATGGCAACAAAAGGCTGAAACGTGGCTTAATCAGGGGTTGTTGATTTGAGTTATACCACGATGTGTTTAAATTTGTACTATGATAGGGATTTGTTGCAAGAAGTTAGGAATGCCGGCCTCTAAAAGCTGGAAAAGTGTATTTTGTTGGGGAGGCCTGGCAGCCCCGTGTCACACACAGGAGGGACGACACAGGGGAAGCGTTCGTGACGATGAACGAGATGTTGTTCCAGACGCAGGTCTTCGCCTTGTGTGTGCATAACCTCATCCTCATCTCAGTCGACAGCAACTCAGGAGGAGGACGTCGTTATTAACTGTATTCTTTCATGTACAGAAGCTGAGGCTTGAACGTGAAAATGACACAGCTGTTAATGGTCTTGCTGGCATTGGAGCCAGGAGAGAAAACTCCCTTGGTAAAGTCTCCCAGCTGAATGGGGAAATGGGAATATATCCTGCATGGCCCAAAGCGACAATGGCTGGACGTGGTCACAGTCCTCGAGGGGGAGCTGTGTGGTGGCTCAGCTGTGGCCATGAAGACACAGCGGCCTGGAGGCTGGGGGTCACTGGGGATGCCGGCTGGAATGTTTCTGCTAATAGCTGGAGCTCCAGAGCCTGTCCTGGAAGAGGGACGGGGGCCTGGTCCTGGGAGGGTTCGTAAACCGGCATCGGCACATGTCAGGTGGAGCTCTGACGTCGGGACCCTGGCGTGACTCCAACAGACATCACACGAATGGGGCAAGAGGACCAAGCCTCCCCGCGGTACAGCTGCTCAACCGTGTGGGGGGAGCTGTGGTGAAACACAGGACTCGCTTAGAAAGATCGCGAGAGAGAATCCACCCACGGAAAACCTGGAGAGTGTTTTGAAACTTTCTACAGGAAACCTAGGAGAAAAGGGGTCCTACTGAGTGATGGGAGGGGGCGCAGGTCAGGGGCCGCATCGGAAGGCAGTCGTCTGAAGGGATGCACGGATTCACGATGGAGGTGCTGAGGCAGCCACAGGAGGTGGTGGGTGGGGGCCGTGGGGATCGGGTGGGGAATCTAGAGCTGGGACACTCCGGTTTTGATGGAAGGAGCATCGCCTTAGGAGACAAAGACACAGATTCGAGTCCAGGCCTGGAGCACCCTTCAATCACCTTTAAGCCCTGTGAGTTTCTGCGTCTGTGAAATGAGCGTAATGATTCCCACCTCACAGGGGCAGGGGCAGGGGCAGGGGCAGGGGCAGGGGCAGGGGCAGGGGCAGGGGCAGGATGCTGTGAGATTGTAAGGGTGGGTGTCCCTCGTCACATGGAGTCAGCAGCCGGCTGGGCTGGGGGAGGTGTTTCTGTCCTTAGGTGTCACAGGCTGGCTCTCGTGCGTCCTTCCTTCCACTTCTCCCCACCTGCATCCACACAGAGAATGCACTACCTCTATCGAATGCTTGCAAGGGGCCACTGTTCTCAGCATTTCACCTGTCAACCTCACGTAAGCCTTAAACGGCCTGTGATGAGGCTCTGATAGTGTCTCCCTGGGCCTGCTGGAAGGCCCAGTGCTGAAGGACGACTGGGCACCCCGGCTCTATGGACGGTCACAGGCTCCCACCTGGACAGGGCGGACCCCCCCTCTCCCTGGGCCTTCTGGTGCCCTGAGCCCCTACTGCTCTCTGCCACAGACTTGGGAGGGAGCATGAGCTGCATCCAACAGGCCGCAGCAGGTCCCAGCCTCTCAGCACCCAAGACCAGACAGACGCAGTGCCTCGGCTGCAGTAAAGCCCTAGCGACCAGGGTGGGCATGGGGCACACCTTGCTGCTGTGGCACTGGAGGTCATGCCGCTGCTTGTCTTCACCATTCTACCCAGTGTCCTGCGAGGACTTCGTCCTCAGGTGGGTCACAAGTCTCCAGTCCATTAATTAACCAGTCGGAAGTGAGTCCCGGTCCATCCCTGTGAGGAGCAGGGGGACTGGCACCTCATTTCCTCATGGACTCGTGGCCCTACACAACGACACGCCCGGCCTTCCTGGACCCATGCACTCACTCCAGAAGGACATTTGCTTTGAGCTCGCCTGGTGGATGGGGTGCCCCAGAACATCTAACCATCTGTTGACATTTCCACCATCAGAAAGTTCCTCTAGGCAGCGCCCAACCAGTGCTCCAAAGAGGTGCAGAATCTCAGAAATTATGTGGTCCACAGTCATCAGCTAACAACATTTATAGGACCTTATTAGCCACCAGCTTGGAGAAGGCCAGTGTCCAGAATAAATCAAATCCTTCAGAATTGTCAGACGGTGGCGACTCGGTCAAATCTCTGTCAAAAGATGCTCTGGCCAAAGTCAGCAGAGAGCAGAAGGGACTTGCTTTTGCTGGTGTCTCAGCAAGACCACACAGGGAGATTTGCAGGCAATAAACAATGTTGCCTAAAACTTCCCCATGAGGTGGGAATTGTTTTTATCCAGATAAGAAGGTGCCGGCCCAGGGGAGGTGTGGGTGGCGAAGCCAGGGATGGATCCCTCACGTGGCCTCAAGAGATCAGCACCCAGGGGTCAGCTCTCTCCACGACACGCCGAAACGGCTCCACGCCTGTGCTGGTGTTTTTAGAGGAACCCCTTTCGTGTGTTTGTTTCCTAGCTCGGACTTGGGTCAAATGGTCTATTAATTAGGGTAGATTTAGTCACTCCTGACATCAGCTCGTGTGGTTCGAGCAGCCCAAGGGGAAGAGACAAGGCCTCCTTTATGCAGACTCCGCAGTGTTCACAGGACTGGACACAGCCCTGCCCTGCTGCCGTCTGCCATGCCTTTGCTTCCTGGGTTTCATTCCTCGGTCTCTACCTTGAATATAATAAGATCTGTTTGTACATTTTCCTCTTGTGCGTTATACCAAAGGAAAAGAGAAGACAGTAGTTTAAAGCTCCCAACATTTTTCATGTTCTGAGCCTTAGGTCTCCCACACGGTAGAGAATCAACAAATATCAGAGGACCCCAAACCTGGCCCAAGATGAAACAGATTTGAGGCTCCCAGGGATCCCTCAGAAGGCTGCACCCAGGCCGGCCACACGTGAAAACATGATGGCTCTTTTCTTCTCTGTTCACCGTGGTTTTATCAGACAGAGCTTTAAACTGGTTTATTCAATGACATGGAGTGGTTCTCTCCTATGTCTCTGCTTGTCCAGTGTGTGACAAGAGTTGAGAAGTGGGGAGACACAGGAGGCACATTGAATGCAGGTGGTCTCACCCGCCTCCCTCAGGATGCACGTCTTGCCTGTCTAGGCTTGGCCTCCTCTGCACTGTGTGCTCCTCTAAATGAAGCGTGACCCTTCTTCCCCCACCTAATTGGTGTTTCTCTGCCCCCATGAGCTCAGCAAGTTGCTTCCCTGACACACGCAGGTCCTAGCCTGGAGGAGACAGAGTGACAAGGCCGAGGGGGGACGAACACTGGCCTGGCTTTCGGGTCCACCTTCGCCTCATGCAGATGCTTCTCTATCCTTTATGATTGAGACCCTGGAGCAGGGGATCACCTAGTCTTGATGACCATAAAGTGGAGAAGGAGCAGGGAGTAGTTAGGGCCATTGCCGCAAGCTCCTGGCGTCCCTGACAGTGAGAGAGGCAGGACACTCGCCTGAGCTGGGCCTGAGGATGCTGCTTTCTCCTCTGCATGCCTGGGGTCCAACGAGGGTCATGGGACCCAGGAACGTCTCTGCAACCCTATCTGTAAACATCCAGGAGCTAATTGTGACCTGGAAGTCATTCGGAACTCAGCACAGAGGCCTTCAGAAGTCCCTGCCTTCAGATAAGGGCAGGTGCTGACTCTCCCACTGGCTAGCACTGTTAAAACAGACTTTTTTCTATAGCGAACATCATAACAAATGATGAAATACTCAATAACTCACCCTAAAACGGGGAGAAAGGGAAGGGTTTCTGTTTTTGTTTTCATCTCTTCTAGTCAGCATTGGGCTGGGAGGTTCCAGCCAGTGCGAAGAGATGAGGAAAAGAAAAGTAAACATATTGGAAAGAAATAAGTAAAATGATCCTCAGTTACAGGTGAAATGAGGCAAATCCTAAGGGATCCACAAAAAATCAACTTGAACCAATAAGTGAATTTAAAACATCACAGGACACCAGGTCAATATATAAAGATAGGTTGTATTTCTATACACTACTGATGACTAATTTAAAATGAAGTAAAAAATACTATCGGTAATAGTAAAATCAAATACTTAGGGATAAATTTCACAATATGTGTGAAAACCTCTACACCAAAAATTATCTGAGAGATGTATCTCTAAATATACCATGTCTAATTCTTCACAAATTGATCTAATCATTCAATGAAATCTCAGTTGGAGTCCCCGTGGCCTTTTCCTCTAAATTAACAGGATGATTTAGAAGTTCATAGAGACGTGAAGGTCTAAGGGCAGCCACAGCCATCTGGAGAGGAATGGCACCTTCAGAAGAGTTGTCAAGATTGATGACGGAGCTGCAGGGTTCGTGGCAGATCTTGCAGCAGTAAGGCCATAAAGAAATAGGTCACTGGAATAGAGCAGAGAGTCCAGAAATAGGCTGACAGGCACCATCCCATGATTTTCAACAAGGGGCCAAAACCGCAGGGGAAAAATGGTACTGAAATAACTGGGTATCAGGCCAGGCGTAGCGGGGCTCGTGCCTGTAGTCCCAGGACTTTGGGATGCCAAGGTGGGAGGATTGCTTGGGCCCAGAAGTTTGAGACCACGTGGGCAACGTCACAGGACTCTGTGTCTCCACACAGAGACATAGGCCAGGCATGGAGGTGCACACGAGGCAGGAGGATCCCTGAGCCCAGGAGTTTGAGGCTGCAGTAAGCCGTGATCACAGCTTGGGTGATAGAGTGAGATCCTGTCTCTAAAATATAAAATATACAAATAAATAAAACAAAACTGGATATCTACATGAAAAGAAAAAAGAATCTTGACTCCTCCTTCTCATACCTTCGAAACTGAGAGGTTAGCCAAGGGTTTCATAGAGAAGACACAAGCCATAAAGTAAAGATTGATAAACAGGAGTGTAGCTTACGAGGGAAACGAGAGTGACTTCGTGCTGGAGAAACCCGGCCGTGAGCACGCTCTGCCAGGTAGCCGAGGTCGGCATCAGCAGTGAGCCGGGCCGAGGCGGGCCCCCCTGACGTGGTGGGATGAGAAGCGCCTCACCTCTGCTCTTGCTCCAAGGAGCCCACGGCCGGAATCTGATCATGAAGAAAAGACTTCATACGAATCCCAACAGACAGACACTCCCCCAAACGCCTGAGCCCAGCTTCTCAGAACTTTCAAGATCACAGAAAACAAGGAAGGTCTGGGAAACTGTCACGGCTCTAGGGAGACATGATGAGCAAACGTCACACGGGATCCTGGACGGGATCCTGGCCCAGAAAACGGCCACCTGAGAACACGGAGGAAACCAAACGAACTGTGGGCTTTAGTCAATGATTATGTAGCAACGTTTGTTCACTAATTCTGACAAATGTACCGTACTAATGTAAGGCATCAATAATAACGAAACCACGTGAAGTATATGGGAACCCGGCACTATCTTTATAACAATTCTGTAAACTCAAAATGGCTCTAAAATAAAAAACTTCATTTTAAAAAACCAGCCACAGGGGAAGGAGGGAGATTGATAAATTGGACTTCAAGAAAATGGAAGTCATTGGGTGAAAATGCACACAACAGGGACACCTGATGAAAGACCTGCATGAAGAATGTACAAGCAACTCTGGAAACCCAGCAATCAACAGACTACTGCCCAATTCCAAAACACAGGCAAAGACTTGAGCAAACACTTCGGAAGATACACAAACAGCTGATGAGTTTGAGAAAAGGTGCTCAGCCTCGTATAGTGATCAGGAAATGCAACTGAAAATCTCAGTGGGACGCCCTGCACGCCCGCCAGGGTGGAGGTGGAAAGGCTGACAACAGACAGTGAGGCTTATGCCGAGCAACTGCATCCTCATCGCCTCTGGGGAGAGCCTGGAGTGTGGCCACCACTTAGGACGATGGCTTGGAAATATCTTAAATCCAATGTATTTCCCCATGCTAGTGATGCTGCTCATCATGAGGGTGAGCACTCATGGGCTGGGGATGCTACAGGGTCCTCGGTGCCTGCCCATTTCTCAGGACAGGAGACTGAGGTCTAGAGGGAGGCAACAGCCAAGGACGCCCCGGATCCAACGCCTCGCCCAAGCCACCACGGCTGCCTCCTCCTCTGGCCGCTCCATCTCCCCCACTCCTTCTCCCCCTTGTCGCCCTTCTCCGTCTCCCACCCTCCTACTCCTCTCCCTCCTCCTCCTCATTCGTCGTTCTCCTCCTAGTCCTCCTTCTCCCCGTCCTTATCCCCGACTCATTCTCCTCCTTCTCCCCAACTCCTCCCCCTTCTTCACCTCCTCCTTGTCCTCCTTCTCCCTCTCCTCCTCCCCATCCTCCTCCTTGTCCTCTTCTTCCTCCTGCTCATCCCCCTCCTCCTCTTCCTAATTCTCCTCCTCTGCCTCCTCCTTGTCCTCCCCCCCCCCCCCGTTGTCCTCCTCGTCTTCCTTTTCTTCCTCCTCTTCTGTCCCAGGGCTTTCAAACTCTGGCTCTCTAACGACATGGAAGAGTTAAAAGGAGTGGCTCAGCCAAGCCCCGAGACTCCTACTTGATATGGGCAGTTTGAAACCACTTTCCCGTGACATTTTTCTGTGACAACTCTTTTCATGGAGAATGAAAAGACTCTCGTTAAGCGTTGCTGTTCAGAAGTGTTGGTGGTCGTTGCTAACACAAGATCCAACAAGGTAAATGCCAGAAGCCATCTGCAAGGGGTAATATCTTATTCTGCTTTTGCATAAATGATGCTGCATCCCTTTATCTCTCTGCTGCCGGCCTTCAGTGCTGACGGTCTGTGCGACCCAATGACTGGTTCCATCATCTTGAGGAAGGGCTCTTTTGAGGCTCTGTCCTGTTTAGCAGGGGAGACTTCAAAGTCTCAGCAGCCTGGTCATGGAATGCTATGTCAGCTCTTTCCAAAGTTTGAGACTGAGATGGGCAGACCATTTTAAAGACACACTGCATCTAGCCTCCCATGACAGAGCCTCATGGGAAGGGTGGTGAGCAGGGTCGTGGGATATTCTATCCTGAGCCTTCCACGTTGGGGCTTCTTGGAGACAGGGGAGGACCACGGCCTCAGTGACTGGCCATTGGCCAAATACACCATTAAAATGCCCTTCTCCAGGGCTGGGGACCTGACCCTCCCCGTCTGTGGGGCCCAGCCCACCTGCTCCTCCCTAATGGCTCCTGCTGGACAGGGAACAGCCTGGCACCAGGTGAATCATCACTGACTCTCCTTGGGGAGACACGAGGGAGGTGGTGGCATGTCCAAGAGCCCAAGGTAAGAACCCAGTGCCCTGCAGGTCTTCCAACGTTTCCAGCCATAATGGCCATGATCACCACGGTCTGGACTTTCTGAAGAAAGTCTTTTCACAGGCTCGGCCTGCTGGAATCTGACCTGTGAAGGCTTTGGGTCAGTCGCAGGAATTATCAGGCATCTGCCATGCCTGGGAGAGTTGGACTCGGGAGGCACAGGGCCTGCCTGGCGTCAGGTGCTGAGGAAGGGATGATAAATGCACCCCCTCTGTTTTGTCCCTTTCTCACGGCCTCTCTGGCCACCCTGTCCGCCTGTGTCTGTCCTGCCCAGCCCTTCTCTGACGAGCGTGTCTTGGTGCTTTGTCTCTGCTCACCCTGGGCTCGTCGCTCTAAACAGCAGGAAGTTCCACCCCAGGCGACGTGTGCTGTTGTGACCGAAGGTCTCAGGGAACAGAACTGAGTCTGAGTGGGTTGAGCTGGGAGTTTTGTAGCTGTAGGAAGCTGAGATCGCAGCTTCATGATGCAGAGAGAAGACCTTGTCTCAGCTCAGTGGGGAAGCCCCTTGTTGACTCTAGGCAGGGGGGGTTGTACCGCTGCCTCTCCCAGCAGCAGGCTCCCAGGAGGCAGTGCAGTCACGGGGCCCCGCTGGTAGAAGCCTGAAAAGTCTATCGGGAAAACCTCAAAGGCCACCAGTCCTCCAGGTAGCTGCTGCTCCAGCTGTGCTCACCTGGAGTGGAGGGGCAAACGGCACCAGGGGTGGGAGAGGTCAAGGCAGAGCCTCTGCCCCATTCTAGACCAGCTGCACGAGACGACAGCTCACACCAGCTGCCCAGAGGCACAGCCCCTCTGCCAGGCTTCAGCAGGCCACAGCTTGACCTCAAGGCCCTCTCTTCCCATCCCACCGCCCCTCCCTTCTGTGACAGGAGGACCAGCAGGTCCACTCTGAGCCCAGCTGAGGCCCGACCTCCTCTACCCCAGCCCTGAGAATCTTCTCCAGCTGGGATGGCTGTTGTCTTGTTGTCCTGTTGCCCTGTTGCCCTGTTGTCCTGTTGTTCTGATGCTCCATTGTCCTGTTGCCCTGTTGTCCTGTTGCCCGTTGTTCTGTTGTCCTGTTGTCCTGTTGCCCTGTTGTCCTGTTGTCCTGTTGCCCTGTTGTCCTGTTGTCCTGTTGCCCTGTTGTCCTGTTGTTCTGTTGCCCTGTTGTCCTGTTATCCTGTTGTCCTGTTGTCCTGTTGCCCTGTTGTTCTGTTGTCCTGTTGCCCTGTTGTTCTGTTGTCCTGTTGTCCTGTTGTTCTGATGCCCTGTTGCCCTGTTGTTCTGTTGTTCTGTTGCCCTGTTGTTCTGATGCCCTGTTGTCCTGTTGTCCTGTTGTCCTGCCCTCCCAGCTCCTGACCACACAGGGGCTTTGCTCCCATGCCAGCCTCTTTGGGGAAAGTTGGGGAGGGGGGCCCTGCTCCAGGCTCTGGGACCTTTGGCTTGGGCTGTAACCTGCATCCAAGGAGAAGAAACACTAAAGGTGGGTTCCCACCAGATGTGGGCATGGTCAGCAACATCAGGCCCCCAAAGGTGTGCACATCCTAATCCCACGAACCCGCGGGTACGTTACCTTACATGCAAGAGGGGCTCTGTGGATGGAGTTGGGATAAGCGTCTAGAGATTGGGAGGTTGTGCTGGGTCATCCGGTTGGGCCCTTATGAGAGGGAGGCAGCAAGCTCACAGAGCACCATGGAACAGCAGCTCAGACACGGCAGAGGCCGCGCAGCTGTCCTGTGTGCCGAGCAGCTGCAGAGGTCGGAGGCGGTGCAGAGCAGGTGTTCTGCAGCCTCCAGAGGGACCAACCCTGCTGACTCCCTGGCTTTGGCTCAGTGAAACTCATTTTGGACTTCTGACCTCCAGCACTAAAAGAGAAGAAATCTGTGCTATTTTAAACCACTACATTTGTGGTTTCTGTTTCAGCAGCAGTGGGAGAGGGCGAACTGCTCCACGGGGCTCCCCTATGTCACCCTGGACCCAGTAATTAGACTCTTCGGGTGGAAAGCTCCAAGGATCAGTGAGGTCTTGGGGGGTAAAGAGGTGAACACAATGATTGCTTTATCTCCCTCAAATATACAGAAAGTGAACTCCATCAGCACACATGGGCCGCAGGGCTCTGTGGGATCCCAGGGCCCCCTCTGAATTGGGCTTTTGCTTTCCTGTGGGAGCAGCTTGTGCTCACTGGGGGAAGGCCAGGTGCCAGTTCATCTGGTCAGCCCCCATGCAGCCTGTTGGAGCAGTGGGCAGGTGGCCAGGAGTTTGCCCCACGTGTTTCTTTCTGAGTCTATTGTCCAGCTGAGAACTTTCTACTTGATCTGTGCAGGATCTCTGAGCAAGGCTGACCACTGCCCAGGCCCTGCATCTGGACCCACAGAGGCCTCGCTGCCCAGACGCCGCATCCCCAGTGCCCCAAGCTCCACCCGTGGTGTCCCTTTTAGCTTAAAGCTGTGATCCTTCCCCTCTGCCATTGCTGGCAGATTTCCACCCAAGGCCCAGACAAATTTCCATCGGGGGCTTGAATGAGGCTTGCCTGGAGCAGAGATTTGAGCAGAACCTGAGGAAGCACAGGGTCCCCCACAACACGGGTGCTGGGAGATGCTTCCTCTGGGCTGCATCCTGATGGGGCCCCGCTGGGATGCTCAGGCCAGTGGGCACTTCGAAAGGTCCCTCCACTGCTCTGCTGAGGACAGTGATGATTCCTCAGAGTGACCACTCAGGTCCTTCCTTTTCCCCAGTGCCCAGAGCCATGTGCTGCCTGGGGATTCTGCTCGGTTACTTGGGACCCACCAGTGCCCATGGCAGGAGCTGCAGGCTCAGTGCAGCATGGGCCTTGGGGCCTCGAGGGAGTGTTCAGCCACCCATGAGGTGACCCACCTGCCCCAGGGCCATCAGGCCACCAATGGTAGGGAGAGGTGACAGAGGATGCAGGTGGCTGTCTGGGCCGTGTCTGCCTGGGGTGTGGGAGATGTCAGGGAACACAGGCCCCAGTCGGATGCAGACTCAGCTCCTAGTTGCTTTTGTGCTGATGGAGTGGTGACCATGGACGGCACTGACACCCAGCACAGGACGTGTGGCCGCCGTCCACCAGAGCCTCTCTGCGGACCCGTGCCTGAGGCACACAGACCCCAGCATCTGAGCCCGCCTGTTGCTGGTGGGGGAGAGGGTACCGCAGGTGTCTATCGGGGGCAGAGGGTAGACAACAGCTCCTTCCAGAAGTCACTGCCCATCCAAGTCACGAAGCTTCCCGTCAGTCCCCTGCTGCCATTGTAACCGGCATTGCTCAAAACAATGCCTTTGCCCTCTCCCAGCTCTGGAGGTGAGCGGTCTGGAACGGGCCTCACTGGGCTAAAACCAAAAGCTATCAGCCAGGCCTGGCCTCCTGGAGGCTCCAGCAGCGTCCCCTGTTCCACTCCTAGAGGCCCCCACGTTCAGCGCGTGTTCCTGGACCCTCCAGCGGCTGCCTTCCCAGTCACGTGGGCTCCCTCTGCAGTCGGATCCCTCTTAGGACACATCATTGCCCGGGCCTCACTCAATACTGCAGGACGCTCTCCCCATCCCCAAGCCCTTAATTTACCCACGTCTGCACAGATCCCAAGGGTTCTGACGTGGACATCTCCAGGGTCACCACAGCATCCCCTGGCCTCGAGGGCTGACCAGCTCAGTGTGGGAGACGCCAGGGTCTGGGGTGGCCTCGTGGCCTCCAGGCACCCTCTCTCGTCCGTTCTCCATCAGGCGCCAGGCAAATCTCAATCCCCAAATCCCTTTGGCACCGTGGCCGTAAAGACAAAACCCAGCCTGGGCGTGGCCCCCACCTCCGCGGCTGCAGCCCTGCCCTCCCTGCAGGACGCTCCCCTCCTGCTGCCAAGCCCAGACCATGGCCTCAGCTCCAGCTTCTCACCGTTCCCAGGTTTTGCAAACTCTCCTGGGCCCCGTGTCTCACCTGCTTCTCCTAATTCTTACGTGGAGTCATGGAGGGTCCCCATATTGGGTTTTAGGGTTCAGAAGCAAACCCAACCCCGCAGGCTCCTCTCCTGGGAAGACCCCTCCCTTCCCACTGCTCTGCGAGCCTGCAGGGCCCACGGTGGCCCTGATCTGACAGCATCTCTGCCTGGTGCGGAGGGAGCCGTGTGTGAGCAGCCTGCAGTAATCATCTCACGCCCTCCCAAGGCGATGTGTGTCTATGTCCACGTGTGTCTGTAGGTGTGAGCGTGTCTGCATATGTACATCTCGGTGTAGACATGTGTGTGTCCGCGTGTCTATGTTCCTGTGTGTCTGCGTGTGTATATGCGTGTTTACATATGTGTCTCCGTGTCGGTGTGTGTCTCTGTGCATATCACATGTGTTTCTGTGTGCATGTCCATGTGTCTGTGTGTGTCTGCCTGCACGTGTCTAAGGCTCACAGGACAGAAACCACAGCCCCCCTTCTGTCAGGGCCATGGGGAGGTCGGTGTCCTGGAAAACACGTCCCCCACGGGTCTCTGACTCACAGAACCACTTCCTCATGCCCTCTCCGCCCCCACAGTTGGGGAGCACAGGCACCCACAGCTCAGACCCACAGCTGTGACTCACCCACCTGCTGGTCTCCAGCTGGGCCACTGCCCAGGAAGGGTAGCTGAGGACGGAGAAGGAGCCCACAAGCAGGCAGCATCCCAGGCAGGGTCTCTCTGGGCCTGCACACAGCCTGCTGAGTGGCCCTGGGCAGCCCTTTCCTCACAGGACCGGAGGCCTCCAAAACCCTTTGTGCCCGAGGCCCAAGAGCACTGGGAAGGGCCTGTGAGGCTGGGCAGCCGCGCAGGCCTCCCACCCCGGCCAGTGCTGGCCAACAAGGGAGCCAGATGGCATTTCACTGGGTCTTGATCTGCACGTGTCCGAGTCTGCAAACTGCTTCACATCTGTCTCTCCTGAGGGAGATGCCCCTTCACGTCTCAGGGTCTTTTTCCCATTCTTACTGATTAATAGAAATTCCTTACATATTCCTGAGGCCTACCCTTTGTTAGTTATGTCCCCTGTGAGTATCTTCTCATTTTTAGCTTCTCTTTCGTTTTCTTTGATGTTATTTTTGACCAATAGTTTTTTAAATGTACTCACATTTTATCAGACTCCTATTTTATAGCCAGGGCTTCTTACAGTGTATTTAAGAAATCCTTCCCTACAGCCAAGGTCATAAATTGTCGACCTACGTTTTCCAGACAAACTTTTAAAGAAAAACTCTTACGTAAGTTCTTGCCCCATCCGGGGCTTTGTGTATGTTGGGAAACAGGGATCTTATTTCTTTTTCCATATGGAAAATCATTTTCCCACACCCAGTGATTGCTCTGTTCTTGCGGGAAGGGAAACTCCACAAGAGAACAGGGCAGCAGGGCCCCAAGGAAGGACGAGTGAGGCCCAGCCCAGATGCCCGCCCCAGGAGTTGTGAAACTCCAGGATGAATTCAGCATGGAACGACTTTAATCCATTCTAATCTGAGGATAAGACTCAGAGGAGTCTTTGCTCCAGGTGAGGGTTCAGTTTGCACAATTAGCTAAATGCTGTCAGTACCAGGCTTTGGGGTTTTCTGTTCTCCTTTCACAGAACAGGGCAGGGCAGGAAATGCAGGCACCAAACTGAAGGGGGTGTGCGTGTGTGTGCTTTGCTATGGGTGTGACTGTGTGTGTCTCCATATGTGTGTCTGTGTGGACATTCAAGCATGTGTGTCTGTGTCTGCACGTACACACGTGTGTCTACATGTGTGTGCATGTGTGCCTGCATATATCTGTATAGCTGTGTGCATGTGTGTCTCTGTATGTGTGCCTGTGTGTCTATATGCATCTCTGTGTGCACATGCATCTCTATACGTGTGCCTCTGTGCATGTGCATGTGTGTTCATGTGTGCACATGCATGTCTGTATGTGTGCACGTGTTTCTGTATGTATGTGTGCACGTCTCTATATGTGTATGTAGCTGTGCATGTGCATGTCTGTGTCTATATGTGCACATGTATGCATGTGTGTATGTATGCCTGTGTGCATATGCATGTTTCTATGTGTATATATGTGCACATGCATGTCTACGTGTGTGTGCATGTTTCTGTATGTGTGTGCACGTCTCCATATGTGTATGTAACTGTGCATGTGCATGTCTGAAGGTGCCTGCATGTCTGTCTATATTGCACATGCGTGCATGCGTGTGTGCACGTGTGTTTTTGCATGTGTGTGTGTATATGTGTCTGTGTATAAGTACATGTCTACATGTCTGTATAAAGGTGCCTGTGTGTACATGAGTGTATGTGTCTCTGGGTGTGTGTGGTACATGAGCAGGTATAGGTATGTGCATGTGTGTGAGTGTCTGCATGTCTGTATGTGAGTGCCTGTGTGCATGTGTGCATGTGTGTGTGTCTGTGTGTCTGTGGTTGTGTGATGGGCTGACTTGGTGCTGTGAGGATAAAGATGTGCTTCTCCAGGCCCTATGAGGCCCCACCCCCTGAGCATAGGGAGACCTGCCCTTATGTTTTGTGTGGAGAACGGTGGGTGAGGGTGGGCACTGGAGTGCAGGCGGCGGGGGCGGTCTCAGCCTGTGGGGTCTGCAGAGGGGATGGGGCGTCGGCTCCAAGCCGTGCTCTTTTCCCTTCGGAGGCAGATTCCACTCCCTAAGCTGGAGTTCAGTTCTGAGGCTTTGGGTCCAAAACCTTCTCCGTTGTAGGGTCAGGAGCAGGGCTCCAGGTCTGGGGAGCTGGCTCCTGTCTCGTGCAGATGTGGTGCCTGCCTCACCCCATTCTCTGCCAGGACACTGCAGGTTCGGAGCACATCAGGGACTGTGGCTCCCACCTTCCCTGCTCCTAACTCTTCTGTCCTCCCAGGCACCCCCTACCTCCAGCCCTGGGCTCACCCCAACCATCACTTCCGGCAGGAGAGTCCCCATTTGTGGTACTAGTTCATTCATTCATTCAGAAGGTCCCCGGCCATCAGCCAGCCTCAGGGCGGAGTGCAGCTCCACCACTTCCGGCCAGGTGATCCTAGTCACGTTCATGAATCTCCCAGCCTCTGATCCCACCTCTCTCAGTGGGGCAACAGCACCCAGTGCGCAGGGTGGCGGCCAAGGGTGGCCGTGGAGTGAGGCACTGGGGAGGGCTCCTGGGTCCTGGGCATCTGAACTGGCTGCACTCGGAAACCCCAGGGCAAATCGGGCAGAGCAACAGTGCGTCTGCGGCAACGGTCCTGGGCATTCACTGAGTTCTCAATTAAATCAAAACCCCCTTCCACAGAAAGCCCCTCTCCACACTCAGAGGAGGCAGAGAGGCTGGAAGTGTCTCTTAATTAACTGTTTACTGCAAAATGCCTTTCACCTTCCAAGCTGCAGTCTTAGAATTAAACCCAGCATTCGAATGCAATCATGAAGACAGGGGAGCTCCTCTGTCAGCCAGCAGGACACGATGAAAATCCAATTAAGTTGTGCATTTTAATTCCCTTGCCTGCCTGGGCTCATTGCTGGATGAGGCAGAGGGAGCATGCAGTTTTCTGTAGTTTATCTGCACAGCCCAGAGGCAGGTGTTTTACCCGCTAACAATAAAACCCAACAGAGCTGTGACCAAATGGGTGAAAATAGCAAGTCATTAAAAACAAGCATCTTGAATGCCCATCTTTCAATAACGTAGACGGAAAGTGCTGGAATAAAGAGATTAGGGAATTAATTGTACTGAGGACCCTCTCACTAGCAGACCCCAGGGCAGGAAAAGTTTCTGGCCACCTGCCAGGATCATTCGATGGGATTACGTGGGCCCCAAGAGAAGGGACCTGGCTGGACACCCCTGTTGGTTCAGCAGGGAAACCAGCCCAGATTTTTGGAACCTGAAAGCACTGAGGCCTTAAATCATGAGACTGGGCTTGAAAGAAAGGCACAAAAATAAGAAAATAAAAGAGAAAGAAAGAAAAGAGAAGGGAGAAAGCCAGGGCCCTCGTAAGGTTCTTGGTCTCCCGGGGAGAAGAGGGAAACCCACCTCGGTTCATTTCCTAGAACTCGATGAGAAAACAGAGGTTCCGTTTTCACTTGATTAATTTTTACATTTAAAATCTGATAGTAAGAAGAAAAGGGTATGTTAGAACTGCAAGAAAATATACGTAGTAACTACAGATGTTATCATCCAGTAACCTGGGACTTTGAGGGCAGGACATGCCCAGGACAGCAGTGTACGAGCACCCTACAGAGTGGGCTGCCCCTGAAGGGCCACCCACACCAGGCACAGGGGTGGTCAGCAGCCTGTGCCCTCACTCCTCCTCCTTCCCTGGGAACTGGCAGGACCATCGCTGCTCTGGGCTGGGTGCTGGCCTGGCTCCTCACGAACACAACGCTGCCAGCTCTGCGCCCCTCAGACTCTGCTGGAAACGTCCCGTAGGAGAATTCTGATCCCTGCCTCCAGGGATGGGGTGTCCACGGCACGACTCCAGGTATGAACACACACAATTTAGCGTGAACACATGCCTTTGGTGTTCTCTAGGACTGGACTGGGCAGATTAACAAGGTACCTTCAAACAGGGGTGCCCAACCTCAGCCGCGGACAGGTACTGGTCCGTGGCCTGTTAGCAACGGGGCCGCACAGCCTCCTGTCGCACCAGCGGCAGCATTAGATTCTCATAGGAGCATGAACCCTGTTGTGAACTGTGTGTGTGAGGGATCCAGGTTGCGCGCTCCTTTGAGAATCTAACTAATGCCTGATGGTATGAGGTGGAACAGTTTCATCCCAAAACCATCCCCCAACCCCACCCTCATCCCACAGTCCGCGGAAAAATTGTCTTCCACGAAACTGGTACCAAAATGGTTGGGGATGGCTGCCTTAAAACACAAGACTGATTTACAGTAAAGGAGCAACAGGCACTGAAATTCACACCCAGGAGAGGAGCCCTGTGACCTAAAGGAACACAGTCCATTCCAGTCCTTCGGGAAGCAATCAGCGCTTCTTAAACGTGACGCAGTTCTCACCTAGTCCAGGGGCTATTTCTCCTCCCACTTTCCTGGAGGCACACCGCTGCTGGGCTCTAGGTTTCTGACAGCTCAGCCACTTAAAAGTAGGAAATCCAGCTGCCTAGGACCCATCTTGGTGTGTCCTTCACTCAGTGTGACCTGGAGGTTCCTTCGCCTTGTTACGTGAATGTTAGGGTCTCACACCCAGAGTGCAGCAAACATTAAAACCTGGCATTATGAATGTGGATTCCTCCACAGGATAGATTCCTAAATCATGGTGTACGATCTAATTAAATGGAATATTAAAATGAATGAGCTAGAATTTATAAATCAACGTAGATAATCTAAGAACAAATTAAATACAGGGACATCAGCAAGATGGAGAACTAGGAAGCCCCAGGGAGCCCTCGTTCCCCCACCGAGACACTGGTTAGCAATAATCTATGGGCAGAACAGCCGGTGTGAGAACTCAGAATCCAATTAGGAGGTTGCAGCACCCCTGTGAGTGCAAAGCCCAGAAGGGCCACAACTGAGCAGATAAGAAAAAAAGTCACAGCATTTTGTGCCCTCGTGCCAACTGCTCCCTGGCACGATAGGAGCCCTCAATGCCCTCAATGCCTGGCTTCTCTCTAGAGAGGGAGAGAGAAGAGTGGAACATGCATCCAATGTTCTCGCTTTTCACGGAGCTGCCCATGGGACTGGTATCTGCCTCACCTGACTCAGAGCACTGAGGGGAACTTGCAGAGCTTGAATGTCGGGTGAGGGGCTGCTGAGGGCAAAGACGAGCACCTTCGTTCAGCACAAAGGAGCCTGCAGAGCCACAGACACCAGAGGACAGAGGCCTCCTGAAAAACAGGGGCAAAACTCCAACCGGGAAATTACTTACACAAGCCCAAAGAAGATGCATCCCCAGAAAAGGCGGAGAAGTTCCAGAATCTCTACCTGGGCTGATTAGTGAAGGTACAAAGCAAGTTAACAAAGACTGCAGGAAGTCCAGTTGATTTGAAATGCCCAAATATCAATACAAGATCACAAGGCATACAAAAAAACAGGAAACCAAGGCCCAGTCAAAGGAACAAAATATATCTCTGGAAATGACCTAAAGAAACAGAGATGAATTAACTGACCATTCAATATAACCATCTTAAAGATGCCCAGTGAGCTAAACGAGAACATAGACAACTGAACGAATTCAGAATATGATTTATGAACAAAAATGAGAATATCAACAGAGATAGAAATTATACAAAGAGAACAAAACAGAAACTCTGAAACTGAAGAATAATCGAATTTTAAAAATCAATAGAGGAGTTCAACAGCAGACTTGATCAAGAAGAAAGAATCATCAAATTTGAAGAAAAATTATCTGAAATTATTGAGTGAGAGGAGGAAAAAAAGCATAAGGAAAGCACTGAGAGCCTACGAGACTCACAGGAAACCATCGAGCAGAATCACGGAGGTATGCTGCAGAGATGCTGTGGGTTTGATCCCAGACCACTGCCATCATGTGAATATCACAACAAAGCGAATCACAAAATATTTTAGTTTCCCGGCACATGTAAGAGTAATGATTATACTACACTGTAGTCTGTTAATTGTGCAATAGCATTATGTCTGAAAAAAAGTATATACCTTAATTAAAATACTTTTTTTGGCTAAAAATGCTGATGATCATCTGAGCCTTCAACAAGTCATAATTTCTTCCTGATGGGGGCTCTTACCTCAGTGTTGACGTCTGCTAACTGATGAGCGTGGCAGTTGCTGAAGACTGGGGTAACCGTGACAATTTCTTAAGACAACAATGAATTTTGCTCTTCAGTGGATTCTTTTATCTGCAGTATGTAATGTTGTTTCACAGCATTTTACCCACAGTAGAACTTCTTTCAAATTTGCAGCCAATCCTCTCAAACCCTGCTGCTGCTTTATGTAATATTCTGAATCACTTGTCACTTCAAGAATGTTTGTCTCTACAAGGAGTAGATTCCATCTCAAAAAACAACTTTCTTTGCTCGTTTGTAAGGAGAAACTCCTCATTCATTAAAGCTTTACCCTGAGATTGCAGCAATTCAGCCACATCTTCAGTCTCCTCTTCTCATTCCAGTTCTCTCACCGTTTCCACCGCATCTGCGGTTCCTTCCTCCATTAAAGTCTTGAACCACCCAAAGTCACCTGTGAGGGTTGGGATTAAATCCCTCCAGACTCCTGTTCATGTTGATAGTTTGCCTCCTCCCATGAAACAGGAATGTTCTTAACGGCATCTAGAGTTGTGAATTCCTTCCAGAAGGCATTCCATTTCCTTTGTCCAGATCCATCAGAGCAATCACTATCTATGGCAGCTATAGCCTTAAGAAATGTATTTCTTTTTTTTTTTTTTTTTTTTTTTTTGAGACGGCATCTCTCTCTGTCACCCAGGCTGGAGTGCAGTGGCGCAATCTCAGCTCACTGCAAGCTCCGCCTCCCGGGTTCACACCATTCTCCTGCCTCAGCCTCCCGAGTAGCTGGGACTACAGGCGCCCGCCACCACGCCCGGCTAATTTTTTGTATTTTTAGTAGAGATGGGGTTTCACCGTGTTAGCCAGGATGGTCTCAATCTCCTGACCTCGTGATCTGCCTGCCTTGGCCTCCCAAAGTGCTGGGATTACAGGCGTGAGCCACCGCGCCTGGCCAGAAGTATACTTCTTAACTAATAAAACTGAAAGTCAAAATTACTCCTTGATCTATGGGCTGCAAATGGATATTGCGTTAGCAGGCATGAAAACAATATTAACTTAGTACATCTCCATCAGAGCTCTTGGGTGACCAGCTGCTTATAAACGACCAGTAATATTTTGAAAGACATTTTTTTCCTGTGCATAGGTCTCGACAGGGGGCTTGAAATACTCAGTAAACGGCGCTGTAACAAATGTGCTGTCATCAAAGCTTTATGTGCCATTTATAGAGTGCAAGCAGAGCAGATCTGGCAAATTCTTAAGGGCCTTAGAATGTTCAATATGGTAAATAGGCAATGGCTTCGACTTAAAATCGCCAACTGCGTGAGTGATTAACAAGACAGTCAGTCTGTCCTTTGAAGAATTGATGCCAGGTATTAACATCTCCTCTTTAGCTCTAAAAGTCCGAGATGGCATCTTATTTCAATAGAAGGCTGTTTCGTCTGCATTGCAAATCTGTTGTTTGGTGTAGCTGCCTTCATCGAGTAGCTCAGCTAGATCTTCCGGAGAACTTGCTGAAGCCCCTGCTTTAGCATTTGCTGCTTCACCTTGAGCTTTTATGTTATGGAAATGGCTTCTTTTCTTAAGCATCATAAACAGCTAACTTCAAACTTTTCTCCTGTGGTTTCCTCACCTCTCTCAGCCTTCACAGAATTGAAGGGAGTTAAGACCTTGCTCTGGATTGGGCTTTGGCTTAATGGAATATTGTGGTGGATTAGATCTTCTACACAGGCCACTAAAACTATCTTCACATCAGCAACAAGGCTGTTTTACTTTCTTATTTATGTGTCCACTAGAAGAGCACTTTTAATTTTCTTAAATAGCTTTTCCTTTGCATTTATAACATGGCTAACTACTTGGTGCAAGAGGCCTAGCTTTCAGCCTCTCTTGGTTATTGACACACCTTCCTCACTAAGCTCACTAAGATCACTTCCAGCTTTTGACCGAAAGAGAGATGCGTGACTCTTGCTTTCACTTGAACACTTAGGTCATTGTAGGGCTATTAACCTAACTTCAATATTATTGTGTCTCAGGTAATAGGGAGGCTCAAGGAGAGGGAGAAAGGTGAAGGAACGGCCAGCTGGTGGAGCAGTCAGAAATACATAACATTTATCAGTTCAGTTCACCATCTTATATGGTATGGGCAAGGTGCGTGGCACTCCAAAACAACTGTAATAGTAACGTTAAAGATCACCAATCACAGGTCACTATAACATATATAACAATAATGAAAATTGTTTTCATTATTGTTATATATGTACCAAATTATTGTTATAAATATACCAAAATGTGACACAGAGACAAGAAGTGAGCATGTGCTGTTGGAAAAATGGCACTGGTGGACTTGCTGGATGCAGAGTTGCCACAAACTTTCCATTTGCAAAACAAAAACACAATGTCAGTTGTGCATGGTGGCTCATGTAATCCCAGCACTTTGGGAGGCTGAGGCAGGCAGATTGTGTGAGTCCAGGAGTTTGAGACCAGCCTGGGCAACATGGCAAAACACTGTCTCTACAAAAAATAAAAAAATTAGCCAAGCATGGTGGTGCACACCTGCAGTCCCAGCTACTTGGGAGGCTAAAGTGGGAGGATTGCCTGAGCCTGGTAGGTGGAGGTTACAGTGAGCCGAGATCACGACACTGCACACCAGCCTGGGAGACAGAGCAAGACCTCATCTCAAAAAAAACAAAAACAAAACAAAACAAAAACCCACAATGTCTGTGAAGTGCAATAAAGCAAAGCACAATAATAAAAGATATGCTTTTGCACACATTATGGGAGTTCCAGAATAGAGACAGAAAGAGGTGAAGGCCTATTTGAAGAAATCATGGCTGAAAACTTCCCAAACTTGAGCAAAAGAATGGACGTAAGAGTTCAAGAAATTCAACTAGAAAAAATCCAAAGAGGCCCATTATCATCAAACTGTCAGAAGTCAAAGGCAAAATGAGAATCTTGAAAACAGCAAGAGAAAGGAACTCATCAGCACAAGGGAGCTCCCATAAGATTATAAGTGGGTTTCTGAGCAGAAACTTTGTAGGCCAGAAGGGACTAGAACGATATATTCAAAGTGCTACCAGAGTAAAAACTGCCAGCCAAGAACACTATATCCAGCAAAATTATCCTTCAAAAATCATCCCAAATAAACAAAAGCTGAGAGAATTCAATACCACGAGATATTTCCTACAAGAAATGCTAAAAGGAGTTCTTTGAGTTGAAATAAAAGGACACTAGACAGCAACCCCAAACTACATGAAAATATAAAACCCTCTAGAAAAGGCAAATAAATAGACAAATGTAGAATCCTGTACTATCATAATGTTAGTGTATAAATCACTTTTAATTCTTGTATAGAATTTAAAAGATAAAAACATTTTAAAATATCATGGAACTTTGTTAATGGTTACACAATATAAAAGATAGGCCGGGCGTGGTGGCTCACGCCTGTAATCCCAGCACTTTGGGAGGCTGAGGCGGGTGGATCACGAGGTCAGGAGATCGAGACCATCCTGGCTAACACGGTGAAACCCCGTCTCTACTAAAAATACAAAAAATTAGCTGGGCGTGGTGGCAGGCACCTGTAGTCCCAGCTACTCGGGAGGCTTAGGCAGGAGAATCGCTTGAACCCAGAAGGCGGAGCTTGCAGTGAGCCGAGATCGCGCCACTGCACTCCAGCCTGGGTGACAGAGTGAGACTCCGTCTTAAAAAAAAAAAAAAAAAAAAAGATATAATTTGCGACATCAATAGCCAAGTGTAGAGGAGTGAAGAGGTAAAAGAGTACAGTTTTTGAGTGCAATTGAGGTTAAACTGCTATCAGTTTAAAATGGATTATTATAACTTTAAGATATTTTATGTAATCCCATGGTGAATATAAAGAAAATATAGAAGACATACAAAAGGAAATAAGAAATCAAAGCATGTCACTATAATTTTTTTTTTTGAGACAGAGTCTTGCTCTGTTGCCCAGGCTGGAGTGCAGTGGTGCAATCTCGGCTCACTGCAACCTCTACTTCCCGGGTTCAAGTGATTCTCCTGCCTCAGCCTACTGAGTAGCTGGGATTACAGGTGTGCACCACCACGCCTGGCCAATTTTTGTATTTTTAGTACAGATGGGTTTTCACCATGTTGGTCAGGCTGGTCTCAAACTCCTGACCTCGTGATCTGCCCGCCTTGGCCTCCCAGACTGCTGGGATTACAGGTGTCAGCCACTGCACCTGGCCTATAAAAAATTTTAAAAGTACAAAGGAAAGGAGTAAGAAGGAAAAAGGAGACAAAATAGTGATAAAACATACAGAAAACAATTAACAAATTGGCCATAGTAAGTCTTCCTTACCAGTAATTTCTTTAAATGTAAATGAATTAAACTTCCTAATCAAAAGACATAGATTGAATTGATTAAAAATAAAAAGAAAACAAGATCCAACTATATGCTGTCTACAAGAAATAAATAGGAACACAACAATGGTAGGAGACCTCAATACTCTCCTTCCAACAATGGATAGAAGAACCAGATAGAAGATCAGTAAGGAAACAAAGGACTCGAACAGCACTATAGACCAACTGGACCTAACAGACGTATATCGAACACTCCACCCAACAGCAGCAGAATATATAATACATTCTTCCCAAGGGCACATGGAGTATCTTCCAAGAGAGACCATACGATCGGCCACAAAACAAGTCTTAACAAATGTAAGAAGTTTGAAATTATGGAAAATATATGTTCTGATCACAAAGGAATGAAAGTAGAAATCAATAGCAGAAGGAAAACTGGAAGCTTCACAATTAGTGAAAATTTAAAAACAGACTCTTAAGAAACCAAAGGATCAAGGAAGATACCACAGGGAAAAATAGAGAATATCTTAAGACAAATGAAAACAAAAATGCAACATACCAAAACTTGCAGGATGCAATGAGAGCAGTATAAAGAGGGAAATTTATAGCGGTGAAAACTTACATTTAAAAAGAAGATGGATCTCAAATAAACAACCTAACTTTATATCTCAAGGAACTAGGAAAAGAAGAACAAGTTAAACACGAATTAGCAGAAAGAAGGAAATGGTAATGATTAGAACAGAGATAAACACAATAGAGAATAGAAAACAATACAAAAATCAACAAACTGAAGAGCTGGATTTTTGAAAAGATCAACAAAATTGACAGAAACTCTTAGCTAGATTAACTAAGAAAAAAAGAGAGAAGACTCAATTAAATCAGAAATGAAAGAGGCCCCTTACCACTGATGCCACATAAATAAAAAATATTATAAGAGAATATCATGAACAACGGCTATACACCAATGAATTGGGTAGTCTGGAAGAAATGGATCAATTCCTAGAAATATACGACCTACCAAGATTGAATCAGGAACAAATAATTATCTGAAAAGATCTATAACTAGTAAGCAGATTGAATTAGTCATCAAAAATCCCCCAAAAAAGAAAAGCCCAAGAACAGATGGCTTTACTGGAGAATTCTACCAAGCATTTAAATAATTAACAGCAATCCTCCTCACACTCTTCTGAAAAGCTAAACAAGAGGAACACTTCCAGCCTCAATGTATGAGGCCAGCATTATCCTGACACCAAGCCCAGACAAGAAAGCTACAGGAAAAGAAAGCTACAGACTGATTTCCCTGATAACTGTTGATGCCAAATCCCCAACAAAATACTAGCCAACCATATTCTGCAGCACATTAAAAGGATTATACACCCTGACCAAGTGGGATTTACTCCTGGAATGGAAGGATGGCTCAACATATGAATGTCAATCAAGATAATCTACCACATTATCATAATGAAGGACAAAAACTACACGACCGTCTCAATTGATAGAGAAAAAGGGCTTGAGAAAATTCAACACCCTGTTATGAGAAAAACTGTAACTCTGCATGGTTGTGCCCTGTTTGCATCCTGAAGTTCTCCAGACCTACTTTCACAAAGGACCCAACAGACTCAAGCCTCATCTGCAGGAGAATCGAGTCTCTTCCAACTCTGTGGGCCTGAGCAGGTCTGTTCCCTCTCTGGGTCTGCCATTCCCTTCTGACCAGGGATAGAGATCAGCCTGGAAATCTGTAAGCTGCACCTGCCTGAGGAACTGAGGTGTGCCCTTTCCCTGTGACCCTTCCCTGAGGGTGTTCCAAAGGCACATGGCAAGCCTGCTTCAACCCAGTCATTCACGGGACCCTGGGCCCTAGGAAGCCAGCTCCAGGCCTCTCCCTAGCATCACTGATCCAACAGGCTTGAACACACCCTCCTTAACTTCCCTCCTTTCTCTGCATTGGAAACTAGGGGAGAGTTATTTGCCTAATTATGCACGTTGTTTAGTGCCTTTGCGCATCAACATTTAGTGTTATGCTCCTGAGAGGCCAAGTGCGTTGCAGCATTTTCTTCAGTATTATATTCCATGTTAACTGCAAGCAGGCCTATTAAAGGCAGGGCTGACTTCACAAACAGCCAGCAAAAGCACAGAGGGGCCCCACTTGGAGGTATCAGGCCTCAGGCTCATTAAGGAGGCCCAGAAAACTGAGGACTCCTTGCCCTTGAAAGGCTGAAAGGCCCCGCGTACAGCCAGCATGCCGGAGAGAGCCTCGGAGCTTCGTGGATTTCAAGGCAAAAGGGAGCCAAACATGCACGGATGCCTCTTTCCTGTGCCCAGGGGTTTGTTTCTTCAGGAAATTCCAAATGGTTATCATTCCCTGGAATTTCAATTGCACCATTGCTTAGTCACGCAACAGTCATCTGTCACTCACCAAAGCCACAGAGTGTGGCCTGAGGGTCACTGGTGTCATGGATACACTTGCTGATTTGTGACCCAAGTCAGGTCTGGATTACAAAGGGCTTTGAATGAATGACTGAGGTTTTGGGGCCAGACGGTAGAGAAAGGCAGCCATGGGGGATTTTGGAGAGAGGCCAGGGTGAATGGTGGGAAGACCAGGCAGGAGAGACCAAGGGCATCGTGGAAGGGCACCTTGGTCTGGGGTGGAGAGGACTCGTGGTCCAGATGAGGCACCACTGAGCAGCGTTGGGAGAAGCCGGCAGATGGGAGGTCACTTGTCTGTGAGCAGATCCATGCCTGGAAGGTGGCAGAAGCCAGATGGGAAACAATAAAAATCTACATTTAATTGTTCCATGGGTGTGTGCACTTCTGGAACTCCCCACACAACAGCTTAGGAGTGGGTCCATATTCCGACTACTTCATCTCTGGTGTAATCATGACACTCTCTGGCTACCCCAGGAGGGCATGGACCAACCTGGAGCTGGGCATAAATTTGAGACCGAGCTGCCTTAGGTTCGAGTCCAGCTCTGAGCCAGCCAGCTGTCCTTAGCAGTGTTTTTGACCCCTCTGCCCTTAAGTTCCTCATTTATAAGGTGGGAGTAATGGAAGCATATCTGAAGCGTGAAGCCAGGGCCTTGCCTGCTCTGAGCTCCCTCAGGATGTTCCAGGCATGTGATGGGGAGAGCAGAGGCTGAGACCTGAGAGCCAATCACATGCTTCCCATCAAGTAGTTTTGACACAGATTCTAAGTCTGAGGAAAAAGGCAAGACTACAATTCAGCAATAAATCAGGGACTTTAATAACACACTTTCATTATGGGTAGAACAAGTAGGCAAAAGATCAACAAAGAAATGTCAGATTGGAACAGTTGGCCGGCATCTGCAGAGCACGAGAGCACACCACCAGCAACCGCAGAGCACGCCACCCAACAACTGCATCCACAGAGCATGCCACCAGCAACCGCAGAACACTCCACCCAGCAACCACAGAGCACGCCACCAAGCAACTGCAGAGCACACCACCAGCAACCGAATCCGCAGAGCACTCCACCCAGCAACTGCATGCGCAGAGCACTCCACCCAGCAACCGCAGAGCACGCCCCCAGCAACCGCAGAGCACGCCCCCAGCAACCGCATCTGCAGAGAACTACACCCAGCAACCGCATGCGCAGAGCACTCCACTCAGCAACCGCATCTGCAGAGCACTACACCCAGCAACTGCAGAGCACACACACTTCTCAAGTGTGCTGGAGCTTGCTCCAGGAAGAACCACATGTTGGGCCACAGAGAAAGTCTCAATAAATTTCAAAGGACTGAAATCATACAAAGTGGGCTCCAAAACCACAATGGAATTAAGTTAGAAATCAATAACAGAAGGAAATTTGAGAAATTCACCAAAATGTGTAAAATAAGCAACACCATGTTATATGACCAACAGATCAAATAAGAAATCACAACGGAAATTAGAAAATACTTTGAGATGAAAGGCATTACAAGAAAACCACAGGCCAATATCCTTAAGAATATAAATGCAAAAATCCTCCATAAAATACTAGCAAATCAAATCCAGCAACATATAAAAAGAATTATGTGCAAAACCAGATGAGAGTTATCCCAGGAACACAAGGTTGATTTGACATCCAAACGCCAATCAATGTAATGCAGCATATTAATGGATTCATACAAAACCACTCTTAGAAGAAAACACAGGAGGAAACCCTTATGACCTGAGTTTGGCAATGATTTCTTCAATATGGCACCAAAAGCACAAGTGATAAAAGAAAAAAGAGACAAATTACACTTCACTAAAATTAAAAACTTCTGTACTACAACCAATGCCATTAAGAAAGTGCAAAGATAACCCACATAAAGTGAGAAAATATTAGCAAATCATCTAGAGTAATCCCCTCTTATCTGCAGGCGGTACATCTCAAGGGCCCCAGTAGACGGCTGAGATCACAGAGATTACCACACCCTGTATATACTGTTTTTCCCATATATACATACCTGTGATAAAGTTTAATTTATAAATTAGGCACAGGAAGAGAGTATCAAGGATAACTATAATAAAATTGAACAACGATAAAAATATGCCATAGTAAGACTTATGTGAATGTGACCTCTCTCTGTCTCTCTCTCTCAATACCTTATTGTACTGTACTCACCCTTCTTTGTTGTGATGATGTGAGATGATGGAATTGCCTCCAGGAGGAGGTGAGGTGAGGTGAATCACGCAGGCATTGTGACGTTGCCTTAGGATGCTGTTGACCTTCTGACGAATGATCGGAAGGAGGATCACCCAGTCATGATGAGCAATGGCTGGATGTCAGGAGCAGGTGGTGTAATGACTAAGGAAGGAGCAGTCTATACAGTGTGGATACACTGGACAAAGGGATGGTTCACTCCCGGGAGGGATAGCTTGGGCTGGCACAGAACGATGCACAGTTCCATGTCGTATTTTCAAGCCATGGCTGACCACAGGTAACTGAAACTGAGGAAACCAAGACACCAGGTAAGTGGGGCCTGCTGTATCTGATAAGGGACTCATATCCAGAATATGTAAGGAACACTTAAAAGTCAAATAAAATAAGGGCTATTAACCCCATTTTAAAATAGGCAAAGGATTTGAATAGGCGCTTCTGAAAAGAAGATGCATGAATGGCCACAGTAAGTGCATGGAAAGATGCCCAACATTATTAGTTACCAGGAAGAAGCAAATCAAGACCACAGGGAGATGCCGCCTCTTACACTAGGAGGGTAATCCTCAAAAAGACAGAAAATAGTCTTGACAAGGACTTAAGAAATAGGAACCTTCTTTGGGAAAGAAAATAGTGCAGACAAAAACAAGGAAAAGGCGCTGAAAATGAGTCCAACGTAGAGCGACCACATGGCCCAGCAATCCTACTCCTAGGTGTGCGTCCCAGATAATTAAAACCATACATCCAGCCAGGCTAAGGGGCTCATGCCTGTAATCCCAGCACTTTGGGAGGCCGAGGCGGGCAGATCATGAGGTCAGGAGTTCGAGACCAGCCTGACCAATGTGGAGAAACCCCGTCTCTACTAAAAATACAAAATTATCTGGGCATGATGGCTCATGCCTGTAGTCCCAGCTACTCAGGAGGCTGAGGCAGAAGAATCGCTTGAACCCGGGAGGCAGAGGTTGCAGTGAGCCGAAATTACACCACTGCATTCCAGCCTGGGCGACAGAGCGAGACTGTCTCAAAAACAAACAAACAAACAAACAAACAAACAACAAAAAAGTACGTCCAAATAAAAACTTGAACACAAATGTTTGTAGCAGCAATACTCATAAAGCCAAACAATGAAAACAGCCCCGATACACGTGACTGGCGAATGGCTACAGAAGATGTGGTGTATCCATACAACAGGGTGTTATTTGGCCATGAAAAAGAACGAAATACTTATAAAAGAAAAATGAAGTGCTGACACATGCTACAAGGTGGATGAGCCTGAAAACATTATTCTAAGTGAAAGAAGGCAGTCACGAAACGCCACGTACTGTATGTTTACATTTTGAGAAACGTGCAGAACCCATAGATACAGAAAGTGGATTTGTGGTTCTTTAGGGCTGGGGGTGGGGGCAGTGCTGGTGGCTGAGAGTATCTAAAAGGTATGGAGTTTCTTTTTGAGGTGGTGAAAATTTTCTAAAATTGACTGTAGTAATGGCTGTAGAAGTCTGTGAATATACTAAAAACCACTGTACACTTTAAATGGGTGAATTGCATGGTATGTGAATTATAACCCAATAAAGCTGTTTAAAAAATAGTGGGGTGCGGGTGGGGCGAATGAAGAGAAGGTGGTTAATGGGTACGAATAAACAGTTTGGTAGGAGGGGTGAGTTCCAGTGTCGACAGCACAGTGACGGGATTATAGTTAACAACAGCATACTGTATGTTTCGAAATAGCGCGAAGAAAATATTTGAAATGTTCCCAACATGAAGAAAGGACAGACGTTCGAGGTGATGGACATCCTAAATACCCCGATTCCATCATTACGCATGGCATGTGCGTATCAGAATATCACATGCACCCCATAAATATGTAAAATGTTATGCATCAATAAACAATTAAAAATATAAGCATTGCATAGTGTCTTCCTTCCAAATAATACGGTACGAAAAGGGAAAAAGAGCAACTTTACAGTGGAGAAAACTGGAAACCTCTGCCTCAGCCACATCGCCGAGGTTGACATCACTGGTGACAAGTCAGGCAGACAGCAAGGACCTTGGTGTGATGCTATGGGAAGGGCACTTTCCATCCTCCCCACAACCCGTGACCCCAAACTAATCTTAGGAAAAAGATGAGACAAGTCCCAAATGAGGGACATTCTACAAAATACCCAACCATTCCTCCTCAAAACCGTCAAGATCACCGAAAATAGGGAAAGTCTGAGAATCTGTCACAGCTACGAGGGCCCTAAGGAGACATGAGGACCAACTGTAACATCATACTTTGGACTCTGAGGTAGAAAGTGGATATTAAGGGAAAACTGGGGGAATCTGAATAAAGTATGGACTTTAGTTCCTACTACTGTATCAACCTGGGCTAATTCACTGTGACAAAAGTACAAGAAAATGTGACATGGTAAGAGTGGGGGAACCTGGGTGTGGAGTATAAAGGAGGAACTCTGTGCTATCATCACAATTTTTCTTTATATCTAACAATGTTCTAAAATGAAGTTTATTTTAAAAATAAAAAATAAAGACAGGGCTCCCTGATATCAATAAACCCCATGAAAATACACTCATTAATAATCAGGGAAGCACCTCCCCCAGCATATGTGCATATTGACACCCAGGCACACACTCAACCCAAGCACACGTGCACATGACACCCATGCACACAACCCAAGCACACATGCACACCTGTGCACACACTCAACCCAAGCATGTGCATACATGCACACTCATGCACACACACCCAATCCAAGCATGCATGCATGCGTGCATCTGTGCCCAGTCAACCCAAACACGTGTGCACATTACACCCATGACACACCCAACCTGAGCACATGCACACATGCTCAATACAAGCACATGCACACATGCATACCCATGCACACACAATCCAAGCACATGCACACATGCACATCTGTGCACACACGATGCAAACACATGCATTGCATGCCCATGCCCATGCAGTCAACCCAAACACGTGTGCACATGCACATACTCAAACCGAACACATGCACCCATGCACGCATGTGCACCCACACTCAACCCAAGCACACATGCACATGATACCCATGCATACACACAATGCAAGCACTGCTGCACATATGTGCATGTACACATGCACTCGATCCAAGCACATGTGCACACAGACACCCATGCACACTCAACTCGAGCACATAAGCACATACATGTGCACACACACTCCACCCAGGTATGCATGCACATGCACGCCCATCTGCACGCTCAAGCACATGTGTACATACTCATGCACACACCCAACCCAAGCATGTACACATGCTCAACCCAAGCCCGTGCACACATGCACACTTGTACACACACACTCAATCCAAGCACATGTGCAAGTGCACGAATGTGCACACACACTTAACCCAAGCACACGCTGAACCCAAGCATGGGCACACAGGCATACCCACGCATATATACTCAACCCAAGCACAGCTCACCAGGGAGAGAGGCCCAGGAACGGGCTCTGACAAAACAACGAAGAGAATCCAAAAAGCAATTTCACTGCCAAGTATTACACGAATACAATTATTGGAATTGCTAGTCAAAAACGGTTAATAGAATAATTAAGATACATTGACCTAAAAGCTGATTTTAAATTAACCTGACATGTGCCTACTATCTAAATAATTACTCTTTCCTCTGATTTAGTCTCTCATTAAAATCAGATTTCATTGGGAGAAATTATACATTTGCACCATCATTGGGAAGAACAAGCCATGTTCATTCACCCACTGATGAAAATGAGAGATTATTAGAGGAGGTAAAATGGGAATATATTTTCCTGGCATTCCCTGGTGCAGTGTGATCTGTCCCTGTAATAAGCCACCGCTTCCTCCTAGCCTGCCACTTGGGAGGGGAGGGAAGCCAGTTAAGATGGCCTCAACCAAGGACCCCAAACCACTAGTGTCTGTGTGTGTCTGTGAAGCTCGCTCACGGGGGAAGGGCCCGTGGCGGGGGGGGGCAAGGAAGAGAAATGAGCACTTGGAGACAGCAGGCAACCAAGAAGACCCAGAGAAAACTCGGTACGTCTGCATCGAACACGCCTTCATGGGTGAGAAAACTGCAGCCAAGGAAGGAGAGGGATTGTTTCCAGGCAAACAGCAAGCCCTGGCAGAGAGGCAGGGACAGAGGCTGTTTTCAGCATCCAGCATCTCCATTCAGCTCATGATTTCCTGCCACACCCCAGATAAAATGAACCCCTGTGGGGGTTTGTCTGTGCACGCCTATCCCGGTCCGTGTGAACAGACTGGCCCTGCATCCCCGCACAGAAGCCTGGGCTGAGCACCAAAGGCCCCCACTGTGGGAGGCAGGTCCTGGCCACTGCTCCCTCCATGGCCATGGCTCCAGGGTGCAGACCTCAGCTGGTGTCTAACACACGAGGGCACTGGGTCACTACAGCTATGGGCCTCCTTGTTCATTGAAACCCTTGGAGTTACCTCGATAACATTTTTTAAATGGATAGCCACTTCACATTTTTATAAGATAAAGAATTTCCCCATTAAAATTATTCAGATTCAGTAATAACACATTATTAGGATAAGCAGGACATGCAGGATGCTACAAAATGATCTATTACTTGGAGGATTTTAAAACCCTAATGAGAAAAACACACACTACCATTTAGTCATTCTCTTAGCTTTCAGCACCATTAGTCTGAGGAGCAGCGTGGGACTGGGGCTGGCTGCATCCATCCTCATCCCTCTGATTGCCCCAGAACCTTTTCTTCAAAGAGAAATCTCTGCACTCTGCAGGGATGGTAAGTGGCGACCCTTAGGTAGCTGAAAGCAAAGGGGAAAAGAGCAGGAAGAGGTGGGAACACGGAGATGGAGAACACAGGCAGCAGCACGCTCAACGCAGGTGGAGTCTGTGTCCCCTCCAGCGACAGCCAGAACCAGGACCACCAGGGATCCAACATCGCTGGCCCCATCCCGTAGGGTCGGCTGTGGGCAGGCAACAGCTGAATCGCCACGCCACTCTCAGACCCTTGGCAGACACAAGGAATAACAGCTGTGGCTGCCGCTGTGGCCGCAGTTCCGAAGTTTGGAGAGAAACAGCAGCGAGACCAAAGACTCGCAAAGGCTGTGCGTTCTTCAGGCAGCTACTGTGCCGTCAGCCTCTGAGTGATAAGGAAAGGAACCTGTTCCTGAGTGAGTCAAAGCAACTCCGCACTCCCTGCCAGCACCGAGGGTGACCCCAAGCCCTGCTCAGGTGCCGTGGCGGCTGAGATCTCCCTCCCTACCGTGGGCAGCGAAAGGGCAGCAAAGGCTCTCTGCCACGCCTGTGTTCGGGCTCCAGAACTCTTGGCCTGGTGTCTGGAAGATGGGATTGCTGCCTTGGACAAGCCCCTCCTCCTTGCTTTTCCCTTTTCGCCACAGTGGGGTTTAAGCTAAGGTCCTATTCCTAGATCACTAATAATGATAGCAGGCACCATTTATGAACACCTGCTGTATCCCAGTGCTGCTCTCAGTGCTGTACCTGTATTCTCTCACCTCATTCTCTCAAGGGCCCAGTAAGGTAGTCACTTCATTAGCCATCTTTTATTAAAGAGCAGACTAGGCACAGAGATGGTAGGTCGCTTTCTGAAGGTCACACAGCGAATGCAGGTGAAAACCAGGCTGTCCACAAAGAAAGTCTGACCCCTGATTGGGCTGTAATCACTGTGCTCTGCAGAACCCTCCCATCAAGACCCTTCTGTGTTGCGCCCCCCACCCCCACCCCCTTCTCTACTTGGAAATGAAGTAGCTTTCAGGGGACTCTTATCAGGCTCCCGCCTCCCCAGGCTGGCCCCACACAGCCCCAAGACAGGAGCCCCCCAGTGGCGCCTTGGTGGGCTTCTTGAGGGTTGCCTTAATCTTCCCCAGGCACCCACAGGACACACCTGAGGTTTGTGGCTCGTGTAATGTGGCTCTGGGACCTCCAGCACCCACCTGCAGACACGGCTTCAGCTGGCCCATGCTGCTTCTGTTTCTTTCCCCAGCTTGTTTAATTTTCATTCACAAACAGTAAAGCCCATTCATGTGACAGTTGTATACAGTCATGTAACATTTACCACAGTCAAGATGTGGAACATTTCATTCTCCTAAAAAGTGTTCTCCTGCCCCTTCATGTTCCCTCCTCCAGCTCCAAGACCCAGGCAGACAGTGATCTGATTCCTGTCCCTGTAACTTTGCCTTTCCTGGAAGCTCACAGACATGGAACAGTACTCTATCTCTTCCGCTTAACTTGATGATTTCAAGACTCATCCATGCCGTGTGGGCTTAATATTTTGTTCATTTTTTATTAATGGGTAGTATCTCACGATATGCATGTACCGTAGGTTATCAACTTGTCTGTTGATGGGCATTTGGGCTGTTTGCAGTTTGGATGTATTACAAATAACATTGGTGTGGGCACTTGTGTCCACGTCTTTGTGTGGACATACGTTTTCGTTTTTCTGGGGTAAATATTTAGGATTGGAATTGCTGGGTCATGTGGTAAGTGAATGTTTTACTCTCAGATAGTGTCAGTATTTCCATTTAAAATTCCAACCAAATTTCATGCATTCCAATTTAAATTGTATGTAAATTCCCATTGTTCTATATCCTTGTCAACACTTAGTATTGTCGATCTTTTTAACTTTAGACTGGTTTTAATGTGTACTTCTCTGATGGCAAGTGATGTTGATCATTTTTTCATGTGCCTATGGGTCACATATCTTTTTTGTCATGTATTTGTCCAAGTCTTTTGCAATTTTTAATTGCAGTTTTCAAATTATTGATTTATAAGATATCTTCATATATTCTGAGTACAAGCCCATTGTCAGAAGTGGATTTTGTCAAATTATTCTGTGAGTTTGTAGTCTGCTTTTGCATTCCCTTAACTCTGTTTAATTTTGAGCAAACCTTTTCAATTTTGCTGAATTTGCTTCCTCATTTTTTATCATCTGTGCTTTCATATCTTGTTTCTAAAAAATGTTTATTCTAGCTCAAGTCATAAAAATTCTTCCCTATGTTTTCTTCTAGAACTTAAAAAGTCTTAGCACTAATTTACAGTCCATGATCCATCTCAAGATAATTTTGCATGTGGTGGGAGGTGAGGCTTGAAGGTCATTTTGTTTTTCCATGTAGATATCAACTTGTTCTAGCACCATTTATAGAAACAGCTAGTTCTGAAGGAATTAAATTTATAACTTTACCAGCAATCAAGGGACTATATAAATGTGGGTCTTTTTGACTTCCCCTTCGGCTCAATTGGCCTCTATGTCTTTCCTGATGCCAAAACCACACTGTCGTGATTACCATACCTGTATAGTAATTTTTGAAGTCAAGTAGTGTGGGCCCCACAACCTTGTTCTTATTTTTCAAAGTTGTTTCTGGATATTTTGAGCCTGTTGTCTTTCCACGTAAACCGTAGCATCAGCTGTCTCATTTCTTCAAAAGGACCATAAGTGGCATGGGTAGTACACTGATGAGCAAAGCTTCCTTCCAAAAGGACCACTAAGATTCCAATCAAAATTGTATTTAATATATAAATCAATTTGGTATCAATGTGGAGAGAATTTTCGTCTTAACAGTATTGAGCTTTCCAATCCGTGAACAGAATACATGTCTTCATTTATGGTGTTTTTCCTTGCAATGTCTTATGGTTTTCAGTGTAAGGGTCTTTCAATTCTTTAATTAGGGTTTCCTTTTTTACTCCAATTAATTTAACTTCATTTTCTAAGAATTCATTGCTAGCATATAAGCATACAATCGATTTTTCTATGAAAGTTAAATGCTGCAACTTGGCTAAACTAATTTTATTTGTACTAATAGTTTGGTTTTTACAGGGTAAAATTCACATATCATAAAATTCACTATTTTCACAATTTTGAAGTGCACAGTTCAGTGGCATCTAGTGCATTCACAATGTTGTCAGCTACAGGACATTCGTATCACCATGAAAGGAGACACCACATCAATCAAGTAGTCACTCTCTGTTCCTCCCTTCCCCCAGCTCCTGGCACCACTAATCTGCATTCTACCTCTTTAGATCTGCCCATTTCGTATAACTGGAATCACATAACACGCGGCCCTTTGTGTCTGTCTTCTTTCATTCATTATGTTTTCAGTTTCAAGGTTCATCCATATTGTGGCATGTTAGTGCTTCATTCCTGTTTGTTGTTGAGTACTAGTCCATCATATGAGTAGAACACACTTTCTCAGTGCCTACGCTAATTGTTTGTAGGTTTCTTAAGATATTTCCTCATACATGATTCATGATATCTGCATAAAGAGGCAGTTCTTCTTCTCCCTCTCCAATGTTTATGCTTTACTTTTAATTTTATTCAAAGCTACCTGTGTCTCTGTTCTTAAAGCACAATTTTGGAAGACAGCATGTGTGTGGGTCTTGTTTTCATATCTATTCTGACAACCTCTGCTTTTTACCTGAAATCTTTGGTCCACTAATATTTAAATAAGTATTGACATGGTTATGCTTGGGTCTGTAATTTTATGCCTTGCTCTGTATATATATCCTCCACTTTTCCCCTTTGTTTTTCATTTCTTAACCTTTTTTTAGGATTATATGAATATTTAATGACTGACTTTTCTCCTCATTATATTTTGTGAATATACGTGAATATTTATTGATTGATTTTTCTCCTTATTAAGCTTTTTCAGCATGGTATCACCTCAGTAGTGGAGCATAATCAGTCCTAGACTAATTTAGGCCCCACCCAACAAAGCTTAAAATCAAGCCTCAAATATACCAAATGGTTTCCAAGTAAAGTAACTTCATCCCAGAAAAGTTTTAAACTAATTTTAGGAGTGCAAAACTATCCGGGATCTAAGAAGGAAAAGTACATGATGTCTAGCATACAGTAAAAATCACCAAGTACGCAAAGAGGCAGGAAAACACATCAAGTAATGAGGAGGAATATCAACAAACTGAAACTAACTCACAAATGGCACAGATGAGGGCATTCTTAGACACAGATGAACTGTAGTTATTATCACTCTATTCCATATGATAATGTTAAGCAGAGATATGAAAGACATTAAAAAGTCCCAGTTCAAACTTTTAGAGATGAAACCATTTCTGAGATAAAGAAAATTCACTGGATGAGATTATGAGATTAGACAGACACTACAAAAGGAAAGATTAATGAACTTCAAGGTATATAATAGAAACCATCCAAAGTGAAACACAGACAGAAAACAGACCCCTTCAAAAGGAGCAGAAAGCTAATTGGGAGGCAACTTCAATTGGCCTAAAATTCATACATTTAGAGTCCCAGAAAGAAAACAAAGAAGAAAAAAAAAAGGAAGATATAATGACTGAAGTCTTTTGAAATTTGCTTTTTAAAAGCTACATATCCCAGTCCAATAAGTATGAAGTATGAAGAAGGCACATCTTAATCAAATTGATTAAATTGGGTGAGAACGAGACAATCTTAACAGCAGGCAGAAGAAAACAGACGAGCTAGGTATAGAGGAACAAAGACAAGGATGATGGCAGGTTTCTCCTTGAAAATGAGGCGAGCTAGAGGACAGTGGAACAAGCGCTGCAAAGTACTGCCGGGAAAAGCCTGTTGATTTGTGATTCTGTACCTGGCAACAAAGGTAGAAACAGGGTGAGATATCAAGTTTTTCAGACATATAAAAGCTAAGATATTAATCACACCAGCAGATAAGCACTAAGAGATATCAAAGAAAGTCCTTTGGACAAGAGGAAAATGACATTATACGAGACCCGATAGAAGCACAGGAAGGAAAAGCATGTTTTGCTGGGTATAGAACATATAGAGAAATAAAATGTGTGCCCACAAGGACATGAAGGAAGGCGGGGAATGGAAGTGTGCTGCTGTAAGGTTATTAAACCATCACGACGTAGTGTAACATTATTTGAAAATAGATTGTGATAAGTTGAAGGTGCACACTGTAAACCCTAAAATGTATACATGCACACACACACACACATACATTTGTACAAACAGAGTTATGGGAAATAAGCCAACAGGAGTGATTAAATGGGATGATTAAAAAATACCCAGTCCAGAAGAAGGTTGGCTAAGAGGAACAGGAAACAAAAAGTAGACAGGATAAATAAAACACAAATAGCAAGATGGTAGTTTAAGTCCAACCATTATCAACAGTAAGGTACATGAAAATGATCTATAACCATTGGTCTAATTCAGTGGCAGTTTGTCAAATTGAATAAGAAAGCAAGACCCAACTAATTGCTGCCTACCCAAAATCCACCTTAAATATAAATTCACAAATACATGAAAACTAATGGGATTTAAAAAGATACACTGTGCTAGCACTAGTCAGAAAAAAAGCGGAAGCAGCTACATTAATATTCAACAAGGTGGATTTCAGAGCAACGAACACAACCAGCATTATAAAGAAGGTCATTTTGTAATTCCAACAGGGCCAGTTAGTCAAGAGGATATAACACTGTTTATCCACCGAATCCAGCTTCAAGCCACTGGAGTAAAATCCTCATCATCTATCACGACACCTGGTCATTTGGGATCCACCTCAGTTGCCATTCTATCCTCATTTTCTATCACGACACCTGGTCATTTAAGATCCACCTCAGTTGACGTTCTTTTCTCCTAAGAATGTGTTCCACTCAGTTGGTGTGTTTGTGTGCTGAGTAATCCTGAATTGGGTCCTGGGCACTATGCATGTGATGTGGAGGTTCTGGACTCTGTGGCTTTCCACCAGCTGCTGTTTCTTTTGGTGTAGTAGGTAGTGATTGTGTTTGGGCTTGAACTGCAAGTGTCCTGGCTACAGCTGCAGGCTGAACTCAGACTTTCTGCCTTTAGCTGGGCTTCTTTCATCTGCTTTGTGTGTGTGCAGTTCAGGGCCAGTCGGAAACATGAGTAGAGTCTGAAGTTTCCCCTTCCGGAAGCTCCCCCTCTCCAGTGGCCACAGCTTCCCCAATTTCATTCTGCTCCTGTTCCAGGCCATGAAGACTGTGGTCTTCCCTGAGGACCCCCAGCTCCTCATGCCCTAACTACATAGGGCCCAGGCTAACAGCCACAGTCAAGGAGAACGTGCTTCCTGCAACTCCTTTATCCCCCGTGTACACCCCAGGTCCGTCTTGCTGTTCACTCTCCAATGCCCACAAGCAGCCTGTTTGCATTGTGTACAGATTTTGAAGCTGTTTTCTGTGAGGGAGTGGGTTTGGTGTGATCTTACAAAATCCTCACAGGAAGCAGAACCAGCAATTACCCATCCACTTTTAGAACTGCCTTGTGCATGAACCTTTTGTCCTTTGAGTCACACTTGGAAAAAGTGTATGCTTCGTCTGTTGCAAAGGTCGTGGTGGCTTCACTCCAAGAGACTTGAGAAATAGTTATTGTTTCAAACAGGGCACAACTGCAGTGTCCTGAGGAGCCCTGCACGGCCATGGAGTCTGCTGGATGAGGGATATGGATGGGCTCCTGCAGAGAGGACAGAGACAGAGAGGGAGATGGAGAGACAAAGAGGAGACAGAGATACAGGCAGAGAGAAGTGGAGAGACAGAGGGAGACAGAACATCTGGCAAACCCATTCCACGTTCAGATTCCTGCTCTGGACATGGAGGCCTGCTCTTCTCCATAAGCCCCTCCCTTCCTTCAACGTCTTCAGGAAAAAGCGAAGCAGATCCTTTTCCCTCCCTCGCCCTCCTTGCCCTCCACAGGGGCCCTTTCCCGTAACCTGCTGACTGGTCTCTGTGGCTGAGTTCTGCCCAGGCCCCGCCTCCTCCCTCTGCTGAGCTGCACAGAAGCCTCCTGACGGCTCCCTGACGTCCAGGAATGGACTCACCAGTGTCCGGGAATGGGCTCGCCGGTATCCAGGAACGCGCTCCCCAGCGTCCCGGTCCAGCCCCATCTCCCCTCCGCACTCAGGGGCTCCTCTGGTGAACTTAGTGCTGGCCGGGCACTCAGCACCAGCCTCACAGGCTTCTTCCCGACACCTCCAGCCTGTGCCCCACCTGCACCCACACCCATGGTTCTGCTCCAGGCTCTGCCCGGGGGCCCCCCAGTTCCCTGAGCTCGCCCGTTCTCTGGCCTTCACTCGCACTATGGCCTCTGCCTGGCCTGCCTCAGCTGTGTGGGCGCCTCCTCTCAGCATCTAGGCCCATCTCCACGCCGTCTCCAAGACGCTGGGCTGCTGCCCACTGTGAGGTAGGAGCCCCCTCTCTGTTCCACACCACCCTTGACAGGCACTTACCAGGCCCCTCCGCCTCATCTGGTGGGTCGTGTCCATCCTTTCATCAGACAGCAAGTCCCTCAAGGCCCATCTCCCTGAGCCCCCGTCCCCCTCTTTGTCTCTCCACCAGGGATTAGTGTCACCCCCGAACCCACTCCGGCTTGGCCTCACCCACAACAGCTGGAGCCCACCTTGGCCCTCCTGGCTGTGGCCTTGACCCCTGGTGTTCATCCTGGCTCAACCCCTGGCCCTGGTTCTCTTGGTGCCACCTAAACAGTCTACACTGTCTTGTGTTCATCTTTTCTTTAAATATTTGTTTAGCAGAGCAGAGCTGATTCTACAAATATAAATCGGCCGGGCGCAGTGGCTCACCCCTGTAATCCCAGCACTTCGGGAGGCCGAGATGGGTGGATCATGAGGTCAGGAGTTCGAGACCAGCCTGACCAACATGGTGAAACACTGTTTCTACTAAAAATACAAAAATTAGCCGGGCGTGGTGGCTCGCGCCTGTAATCCCAGCTACTCAGGAGGCTGAGGCAGGATAATCACTTGAATCCAGGAGGCAGAGGTTGCAATGAGCTGAGATCGTGCCATTGTACCCCAGCCTGGGCCACAGAGCAAGACTCTATATATCATTGTTTGACCAAATGCAGTGATTTCTCCCAGTTAGAGAAATAGCTCTTATTTATAAAGTCATGTTTTGGTGAAGCAGGGCTGGGTAAACCTGCACCACAATGGGTGGGAGCCCACAGGAGACGAGCCCTCGTCCAGCAGGGTCCCAATAGCTGTGTGGAGCAGAACACGCAGCCCTCACCCTAGAGCCCCGGTCTGGGTCATGGGGGCTTAGAAAAAAACAAAGGAAAAGACAAGGCTGGATAAGAACAGGGTTTGGTCAAGGAAAGGAGGGGTGGAAGTGCAAAGCCCTCCCGTGCAGGAGCCCTCGGACGGGGGCACCATCCCACAGCCCCCTGGGAGCCGCTGATCCCCCTGACACAGCCCCCCGGGAGTCGCCGATCCCCCCGAGACTGGTCTGCACCTGCACAACTGGGGGGCAGCATCCCCGAATTGTTCTGCCACAGTGGCCCGGCCGGCAGGGAGATCAGAGGAAATAAAATCCTCAGGCCTCACCTGGGATCCAGATTCAAGGCCCGAAGAGCAGACTTTGCCCGGGGCACTCACGCAGATCCCCGCGTGTCAGGGCACTGCAGTCCTATTACCATAAGCGATAATGCAAAGGTGTGATAAAAGCCATCTGTCATTCATAAAACGTGACGGTGCCTTTCTGCAAAGCCATAAGCCATCCCGGGGCTCAGCCAAGAAATGGCTATAAAATCCAGCATAAAGACCTCAAAGCACACCTTCCGATATAAAGGTTATTCTAGGCAGCTGTTTCCTGATTATTTACGTGCAATAATTTTACACCCCCAGAGTCTGACACACTTGCAGCCTGACGCCCTCTCTCATCAGCAGCACTGAAGCGTCTGTGCGGAATTCTTACGATGTCGTATTCCCTCGGCACCCATGTTGGGCTTTGTCCTCCCAGAATCGGGGCTCAGTCGCCCTTGACACAGTTTCCAGTTCTCTGCCTCCCCCCAGTATCTCGGGGTGGTCCATCCAGACACCTGCCTTACTGGGACGCCTCCTGGTGACCACCCCGCTGCGGGACAGCCCACAGGACTCGCCCAGAGACCCCACACCCCGCAAGGACTGTGCGGCTATCCCACAGCAGACCCCTCCCAGTCCCAGCGTGACCTCCCGGGGCTGTGGCCCACTGACTCTGAGTGCACCACCATAGCTCCCCGTGGGAACCTGCTTGGGCAATACCCTGGACCCCAGTGAAGGCTTCGGCCACAGTCCCTGTCCCTCTGGCTGAGTGTGTGCATCCAAGACAGCACCCCGTTCCCGCCACCAGCCCTGCAAGGGGGCTGCCCTCTTCTCTCTGGATCTGTGAGCCAACGCTGTTAACTCCAGTGTTTTGTGGAGTTGCCACCTGAGTCTCACCTGACTGGCACACCTCAACCCACCTCTCCTCCCATCAGCGTGGTCCTTTGGCGTGGCTGTCTTGGCTGGAGTAAACTGCATGCAGGTGTCAGCCAGTCTCCTGTGACAGGGACACCCAGTCCCGGGTCGGACACCTGGGCCTTAGGCCGTCCACCAGGACAAAGAAGGCCGACCTCTGGAACCCCAGGTTAGTCGCCTGGAAAAGGGAGGAACGGTCGCCTCGACCCTGCCCCTGCCCCCGGCTTAGGGATGTTTCCGAGGCAAACGAGATAATAGTTGGAGCGTTGTGCACAGCCTGGCCACAGAAAACGTGAGAAGCCACTGCCATTGTCATCGTTGGTAATTAGAAAGTTTCCGTGAACCACTGCAACAGTGAGTTTAAAGAAGATCAGCAGAGGTCAAAGACTCCTTAGCGGTAGGGAGGGGAGGGCAGAGCAGAAATCAGGAGGGGGAGGTCGAAGGGAAGTGGGAGCGGCGGGCACAGACGTCCCTGAGCCCGGATCCTGGTGGCCTCATGGGGGCCAGGAGGGTAGCTCGAAGGGCTATTGGGTGCCCTGACCCTAAGCCAGCAGCCCACCACCACCCAGAGGCCAGAAGGCCCCCAGAGCCCCCAGCACCCACGGCTCCCTCCAGTGAGAAGAGTGGGATCAGCCCGGAGCCCCTGCTCAGCCTGGACAAGGGGAGGGAAGGGGAAGCTCAGCATTTCCAGGGCGCTCAGCAGTCACCGGGCGATTTCTCAACTCTGAACCACGTGCTGGGGTCACGGGGCTCCCGCTCTGCTGCCGAGGAAGCAGGGTCCCCGCCCTGTCCGGCCTCGGCCTCTGCGGACCTGGGCGCAGCCCCACGCACCCCCGCGACGGTTGCCGTCCCTGCGTGAGTTTTATTTTCTCCACTCAGCGTCCTGTGACCACAGAGACGGCATGAGGTAGGACGCTGTACAGCCTCAGCAGGGAGCCCACGAGAGGACGTCTCCAGCAGGCAGCTAATCCTGGGCGGGGATGACAGCCCGGAGTCTTGGGCTGTTTAAAGCCTTCACAGTCGCTTCCTTGCGCCCTGTGCTGCAGCTGCATGGAAGGCCTCCAGCTGAGAGTTTCCCGGAGTCTGTCCCCAGGGTGGAGCCTTCAGGGGCCAGGCCATGGGAGCTGGGTCTTCCTGTGCCTGGAGCCTTGTCCCCTGTGGACCTGCCGCGTGGCCAGATGATGAGTCTTGCACTGAGCAGAAGTCCTTGGGTCTTAGGGGGCTCTACCACCATCCACCCATCATTGGCAGGGCAGGGAAGGCCGGCCCACACCCAGGTCCCGCTGCCTGGACCCTCTGGGGAGCGAGCTTTGAGCAGGAGAGGGGCCGGGAACCCGTGAGGAGCAGGCCCGAGGGCTCAGAGCCACAGAGAATTCCTCAGCCAGGCCTGTGACAAACACAGCTGCCACTCTTCTTCCAGCCCCACTGCTTCAGCCACGTTACACTGGCCCTGGCCACTTGCAGGGAAGGACACTCACCGTCCAGGGAGAAAACCTATTCCTTTCCTCTGGTTCTCTTCCCCAAAGACACGCAAATTCTTTTTCCAGGCATTTTCTAACAGCAATGATGCACAGACCCTTAACTTTAAACTGACCTAGACGCCTGGGAGAGCCCAGTTATTTCTGGCACAGGCACCTGGGCACAGGGTCTGGCCTGGTTCACTCTAGAGTGCCTGGTCATGGTGGAAATTCAATGTTCGTTAAGGAAATTGGCAAAAGGATGAATGAAGAAAGAGAACATTGCACGGTGTGTTCAAAACGTCCGCAGCGACATTCCGCTGTGAATTCAGGAGCTTGTTCCACAGTGGCTCCTGCACATAGGCTGGAAACACTACACTCACCGGGGCTCAGCCCCGCACACCTGTGTGGGGAGGGATCGGGGAGCGTGGGGGAGGAAGGAGGGGCCCCGTGAGACTGCGGCCAGGCCCTGCCTACCTGGCTGCTCTGCTGGGCTTGCAGCCAGGCCACCTCCCTGGCCCGGACCCCTCAGGGCCTCTGGACAGGGGCTGCAGGCTGCCTCTGGACTCTGCTCCTGGACTGGCCTCTGCTGGACGGTGGCGCCCTGCACCTCAACAGCCAGCCACACCAGGCACGGCCGTCACCTACAGCTGAAGCTACAAATTTAACCTCATATAAGGGAATATAACCACGGCCAAGGGGCAAGGCAAGGCTTTTTAAACAACACGTCAACAGCACAAATCAGAGGCAAGAGAGAACCAAGTTTTAAAAAGATGAATGTGGTATAATCAGCATTAAAGTTTCCTGTTCGTTCTGGGACTCCTTGGACCAAGCATTACTGGGAGGCAACCTGAATGCCCTCGGTGAGAGTGGAAATATGGCAGCTTCAAGGCTGGGCTCCGCAGTGGGGCAGGCCCAGCCCTGGACGAGCACCTGGCCACACAGAGGGTCCTCTTGAGCACGGTGACTCCTGTACCCATAACAGTCAGGCTGATTCTTCAAGAAAACGTACAAACTAGAAGACGCCCAACACAGCACATCGGCTGCCCATGGAGAAGGGTGGGAACCACTGGCGGGAAAGGGGACCAGTCAGTGAGTGGAGAGAACCCGAGGGTCTGTGGGGCCAGCTTTCCCAGGTGCTGAGGAACAGGACCTCAGATCTCTGAAGCTAAGGGCCAGGGGAGCAGAGGAGGGAAGATGGGAAAGAAGGAGGGAGGAGTAGGGAGGGAGTGGGAGGGGGAGAGGAAGGGAGGAGGGAGGAGGGAAGGAGAGAAAGGGAGGGAGGGAGGAGGGTGGGAAAGACAGGGAGGAGGGAAAGAGAGGCAGGAGGGAAGGAGAGGGTTGGAAAGGGAGGAAGGAGAAGGAGTAGGGAAGGAGAGAGGACGGAGTAAAAGGGAGGAGAGAAGGAGAAGGAGGGAGGCAAAGGGGTGGAGAGGGGCAGGGGAAGGGCAGGGAAAGGGGGTGATAAGAAAGGGCATGCGAACCTGATAAAGCCAGACCAGGGTGTCCGATGTGCATCCATTTCCTCTGATAATAGCTCCTCCCCAATAGCAAAAACAATAAAGAGGAAAAACATGATACTATTTTAGGAATGGAGGTAAGTACGTGAGTGGAGAGTCCAACATCATTTGAAGATGACCAGGCAGCCTTCAGCAGTGGGGACCTCAGTGGCCCTCTGTGAACCCAGGGTCCCAAACACGCATTGGGAGACCCAGGAGGTGGATCCTGACGGGCACATCACACCTGGAGTGGGAAATGCCTCTCTCTTCAAGGAGCCATGAAACCTCTTCTTTCACTTGAACATATGTCAAATCCCAAGAACACTTAGACCATATTCTTCAGCCAAAATCCACAAAAGGAAGAAAATAACAGCAATCGTAGAAGCAGAAACCCTAACATACTGAATAACAAGTAAGCAAACAAAATCCCTCTTGAACAATTCTTGGGTCAAGTGGGACAACAGAGTCCAAATTTCAGAATCACCACAAATAGCAACTGTGGAATATGATCCACCAGAACCCAAACGATGTGACTAAAACAGTCTCAGAGAAAAATTCACAGCGATAACAATTATCTTAGTTACAACCAAATGCAAACGAGTGAATTATTCATTCAACTGACAAAATTAGACTCAAGAAAATAAAAAGAACAGGATAAATGTAAGAACCAAGAAGAAGAAGATAAAATGGTAAAAGTGTATGATTTGAAGCAGGAGACTCAAAAGCATGCTCACGTCGTGGGTCTTTGAAATTCACCAGTGAATAAGCCTGTGTCTACCCTAAATCAGGAAATGTGGGGACGGCACTGACACACACATCACACGAGTTTAACAACATGGCAAACAGTTACGACAGAAGCACATACAAGCGCATAATTTACAAATTCCATGCAAATACTTTAAATTCTAAATAATATGGGTGATTATCCTAGGCAAATATGAATTGCCCCAACTGACTAAAAGGAGACAGAAATTTAAGCAGAATATTATTAACTGCAGAAGAAATTGAGAAATCTATCAAAACTCAGCCCACTCACATCTGAAATTCCAGGCCCAGATAAATCACAAATTCACTAATTCAAAATGCTGGTGCACCAATCTTTACGATATGATTAAAATTTCCTATTCATAAGCATAAAGAAAGAAAACCCTGCATTCTTTTCAGGATTCCAGCATAATATTTGTACCAAAACATTGAAAAGTTGCACATACACATGAAATGAAACATACCAGCTACAGTAATAACGTCCTCACACGTTACGTCATGTGGCAGATTAAAGATGCACACGTGTAATGACCACCTATCAGCTTCTGTCGAGGTTTTCCAAGCACTTTAAAACAAGTTCAATATTAGGAAATCTACCAATACAATTCAACCAAATAATACATCGCAAAACAACCACTTCGACAGGGCAGGAAAGGCAGACAGCATGAGCCGCAGAGCAGCCGGCCATGACGGAACCATGTGCCATCACACTTCTGCCCCGGAGGACCCCGGAACCCCAGAAATAAACCCCAAACCAGGCCCACCCATCCCAGCAACGCTCAGGGAGGCCTGGACGGTCACCACACACCCACGGCCACCATCGCAGCAGCCAGCATTCCCCTGCTAGGGGCAGGCAGTATTGGCTCCTTGGAGGGTGAGATGCCTCAGACCTGGGTGGGCCTCATCCATGCACTTCCCAACAACCATGCATCTCGGCCGGCAGCCTTCACTCCTGGAGGGGTGGGTACCAGGGGTGGAGGGACGGCATAGGGTGATCCACAGCTGCCCTGAGGGTGCCCCAGCCTGGCTGCTCACCTGAGCCTGTTCCTTTCCCCAGAAGACCAAAAAATCATGAAATAAGAGCTACAAAGATGGGAAAGAGGCAAAATTCCCATATTTTGCAGATGGTTTGAGATTGATCTGGAAAACACAGAGGATCAACTGCAGGAGCACTTAGCATCACAAAATGCACACCAGTCAATAGTCACCGATATCCACTTGGAAAACAGGAAAATAAAGGGGGAAAAATCTCATTCACAATAGCAGAAAGACACATAAAATCCTGATGGGTGGGGAATTTAGTGAGAAAGGTAGAGTTGTTGAAGGAAACAGCAAAACTCTCCTGAGGAGCATTTTAAAAGCAATAAATGGAGACTTAGATTTTAGACTAGAAAACGCAAAATCGCAGAGCTGGGAAGACTGGATTCTTTTTTTCATTGAGCATCTGTATTTCTATACATGGAAAAGGACCATAAAGTTATTTTCAATGAGTTACTATTCTTATCATTATTACTGTTATGAGAGGCGAAATCTTGCAGCCGATGGTTTCAGGCAGACTCTAGTGCCGGGCCACAAGTCACAGGATCCCTCTCCCCCACCTCCTGGCCTGATCCTTTTCCCATCCCTGAGCCTCAGTCTCCTCCTCTGTGAAATGGACACAGTGATGGTAACTCCCTGGTGGACTGAGGACAGGTGCACACGCAGGAAGAGCCCCACCTGGGGGGAGCCATGAAACCGCAGCTGGGGAGCCATGAAACCGCAGCTCACACGCAGGAAGAGCCCCACCTGGCGGGCGCCACGAAACCGCAGCTCACACGCAGGAAGAGCCCCACCTGGCGGGCGCCACGAAACCGTAGTTCAGGTCCCACTGTCAGGTGTGTCCTCCGGTGGGAAGGGGCAGGCGCAGGCGGGAACAGCCCCTCCTAGCTGGGGTTCAGCATGGCCATGCTGTGCAGGGATGGGGACTCCTGGCTCAGGGACCTGCTTCCTGGGTCCTGCACAGGCTCTGTGCTAGTTTATAATGTGACTTGGGGCAGCCACCCCCGTGAGGCTGGGAGGAGGCCCTGGGAGACGGGGGTCACTGGTGATGCCCGGAGGAGGCAGCTTGCGAGAGAGTGGGCTCAACAGCGTGGGAAAAGAGGGGCCAGGGTGTCCTTCAGCTGAATGAGCTGCTTTTCCCCAGGGCAGCAATGGTGCAGCCTTTGGCACCCAGCTTCTCACTGTTGGCACCGAGAGCGCCTCTGGGCAGTGCGGGCTGGTCCAGTAAAGACAGGGGCCTCAGCCCTGGGGCTCAGCAGGTCTCCCCTCTTAGCCCCAAGCCTGGAATATGAGCTTCTCACGCCTGCCCCTTGAGGTCCAAGGTCAAAGTCAAGGTCAGCCTGCAGACGGCTGGGCTCAGGCTCGTTGGTGATCCTTCCTCCCCAACGTGCTCACTGGCCAGAGGGGAAATAAACGCTGAGGACACGGCTGCTGTTCCCACTCACACACCCAGGGCCATCAGGCCTCCCAGGGGAGCCACTGGCAAGAGCGGATGTGATTCTGGGAGAAATCGCTCTGATATCCAGTTCTTGTCTTGCACAAAATAAGGGAAATTAAAGGTTTCAATAGTACTGATTAGACGAGAGTTCTGCCTGTGGTGAGAACATTCCCACGTAAGCTGGCTGCTCTGTTTTCCAGGCCTGACGCGATCATTTGTGCAGAACCGCCTTTAATAATGCTGGCGGCGGGCCCCGTGGCGTCTCTGACTCTGCTTCCCTGGCTGCTCCACCCTGTGCTGGCATCCGCCAACGTCTGCACCCTGCATGTGTGGGCCACTGTCCCAGGGGTGGGCTCCGAAGAGACCCTGCTCCCCTCCAGGCTCCTGGCAGAGTGCATTGGTAACCCCTCTTAAAGAGACGTGGTGGTAAGTGGGCCTCCACCCTCCTGGACATCAGGATGAGACGTAAAGTCTCTGTGCTCCCTCTGCTGCACGCAGATTCTCACTTTGCAGATGTGAAAACTGAGGCCCAGACGGAAAAGGGGGCTGTCGAAGATCACATGAGGACCCTCACGCAGGGCCAGGACTGCAACCCTTTTCTCTAAACATACTTTTAAATTAAAGTGTGTGGCATACCCAGAGATTATAAAACAAAGATATTATAAATGTAGAGCTTCATAAACTGAAAACACTGGTGTAAGCCACACTCAGATCAAGAAATAAAAAGCTACAGGCCCCTGGAAGTCCCTCAGGTGCCTCTTCTCATCACCATTCCCCAAAGGATAACCACTGTCCCCACTTCCGAGAACATGACATCATGAATTCTGACATCAGGGCTCTGGCATCATGACATCATAACTTCTGACATCATGACTTCTGGCGTCAGGTCTTGAGGTATCGTGGCTTCTGGCACCATAACCTCTGAGATCAGAGCTTTGGCATTATGACATTATAACTTCTTTTTTTTTTTGAGACGGAGTCTCGCTCTGTCGCCCAGGCTGGAGTGCAGTGGCGCGATCTCGACTCTCTGCAGGCTCTGCCTCCCAGATTCACACCATTCTCCTGCCTCAGCCTCCCGAGTAGCTGGGACTACAGGCACCCGCCACCACGCCCGGCTAATTTTTTTGTATTTTTAGTAGAGATGGGGTGACATTCTAACTTCTTATATCAGCGCTCCTTCTGACATCTGGGCTTCTGGCATCACGGCTCCTGGCATCATAACTTCTGACATCAAGGCTGCTGGCATCATGGCACCATGACCTGTTTTTAATGGAATCACATGGTGTGCATTCTTTGGCGTCTGATTTCTTTCACTCAACACTGTGTTTGTGAGACTCATTCATTCTTCTCACTTACTCCCATTGTTGTATTTGATGGTGTGACCAGACCACGGTTGATCCATTGGTGGACATGTGGGTTGTTTCCAGTTTGGAGACTGTCATGACTAGTGTCACTCTGAGCATTGCACATGCCTTTTGGTGAATTGTTTATGGATTTTTCTTGGTTATATACCTAGGAGCAGAATTGTTGAGTCATAGGCTAGGCATACATTTAGCTTTAATAGATATGAAGAAACAATTTTCCCAAATCATTCCACAGCCTCACAGTTTACATCCACTCTGACCAACAGAAGCAGTTCTGGTCACTCCACATCTCTGCCATCACTTGCTGTTCTCAATCTTCTACTTGTAGTCATTCTGTTGTTCATTGTGCATTATATTAATTTTCCTAATTAGTTATTATCTGATTCACAGCAAATGCTTAGCTTACTAATCATTAGGTATTCTGACATTCTAATTTTTGCATTGAAGTCACAAATTTCCATCCAGTTATGGCCTTACCTGTATCCCTTCTGTATCCCTGAGTGCAAGCTCTGGGCCCGGCTCTGCCTGGGTGAGCTTCCCTGGGTGCCTGGAGACCCCTCTCTCCCTGGAAACTGGGTCTTAGATCTGACAAGGAAGTGAGTCCCTCCCTGGGCCCAGCTCCCACTATAAAAGACGCAGGTGCCCATTCTGTCAGGGGCAGAGGATCCCTCCGCGAGCCTGGGCTCCTGTGGGAGCCTGGGGACCCCTCTAACCTGCCACCATCCAGGGACACATCCCAACTCCACTGCCTGGCTCATGAGTCTGAGGAAGGGAAACACTCTCGTTTCAAGGATCACAGGGTCCACCCTGTTCTTGCTCTAGACTGGGAGTGGGTGAACTGCCGAAGCACCAGCCCCAGCTCTGCTCCTCAGCTAATCCACCCTCCCTGGACGTGTCCACCCTCTGCTGCCAAAACGCACGATAGCAACACAACTCCCTCTCTGTGGCACAGGGCTGACAAGAGCCAGTGATGGGGACTCCCCACAAGAGGAGTGGGCACCTGGGTGTGCTGCTGCAGGTCGTCCGTCTGGGAGGGCACCTGGGTCCCCTCACCCAGCCCTGCTGAATCTGTGGATGTTGATCCTTTAGAAAGTGGCCGGTCCAAAGGGTGGCTAGTGACACAGCTCCAGCCCCAGGGTCCCTCACACAACCCACACAGAGTGGCCCTGGGCAGAGAGCTCTTCCCTGGGGACCACCCAAGGGCACTGCCTTCATCTGGGGCTGGGGGGACCATTCATCGGAGCTGTTTTCTGGGCACCTCCGGAGTCAGAGGGGACTTAGGGTAAAAGTGTCTGGAGCTGACCGGGATGGAATCCATGGTTATCATGACAGGTAAGGAAGCTCTACATGAAAGATACCGTGGGTGGGGCCCGGCCACGGGGTGGAGGAGGAGCCTTTGTGAGTGCACACTGCCCGCCCTCAGAAGACACGTGTGTCCAGCTCTGCTGGCCTCGGGGAAGCACATGCCCATCTCAGCAAATCTCTGCCATGCTGTGGGCTCTCCTGTCACACATCCCTCACCATATAAGGAGGGGTTTGCATGTGGCAGCCAAGGCATGCACCCCAGAGGGCCTTGCCTGGCACATAGTGGGGTTCGGACAATTTGGGTGCATTGATTCCTCGGGCCTGATCTGTAGGGACAACGCTTGGTCCAGACTGGTCAGGGGAGAGGCCACCTGGTCACAGCTTCAGCACTGAGACTGTGAGCATCCCAGGCCGTGTCAGAAGGCAGGATCCCCGTTGGGAGGCCTCTCTGTCAAAGGATCCATGACCACCTCTCTCTGCTACAGCCACCCTTAAAAGCCTGTGGGCAGAGCAAGAAGCACCGGGAGCCCTCCCCAAGTCATCCGTGTGGGCAACGTGACTGTGAGTGAGGAGGCCCCGCTCTCCCATGCCCCAGCATGTCCACGAGGAAGGGGAGGGAGCCTCAGCAGTGCTGTGTCCCGGTGGCAGCTCAGGGCTCAGGACTCACACCCTTCTAAAGACTGTGAAGCAGTGGGATGCTGACTTTGAATTTAAAATCAAATTCCACGAACATTCCACAGGACGTTATGGAACTGCTTCCTTTTCAAAAACATCTACAGCACTGTTCCATTTTAGGAGGGCTCTGTGCAGCATACCCGGCACCCACAAGACCTGCCTGCCTTCCCTCTGTGGGGCAGCCCCCAGGTGGCTGTGCTGGGGACCACGCTTACTGACTGAGAGGCGGGGCCATGCCACATGTGAGGCAAGAGCAGCACCCGCTCTCAAATGCCAGGCCCGATCCTGTCTTGAGTGGAAAGGCTGATATTTTATTTATCATGGATACTTTGCATTAATTTTGATTTTGAAAAATATTTCATTAAAATCCTATTTATCTTGATGACTGAATTTAGGTGCTGACTTATATTTCGTCATTTTGCCCATGAAGCAAGTGCGTCGGGGCCTCCTCCTGGCCTGGCTGCTCTGTGGACACAGCTGAGGGTCTCTCACTCCTCAGGCGACCGGCAGTTCTACACTGTGCACCGGCTGACTGATGAATTCACTCAAAATGCATTAACACGTGGTTATTGCAAACTCTGAATTTGTCAAGCACTAGCCTTGGCCTCAGAGACGGATGACGGAACGAAGCAGACAGAAGTCCGTGGCCTCAAGGGGCCGGCACTCCGGCACGTGGGGTCAGACACCAGCACGAGAAGCAGCAGCCTGGGGTTCGCGAAGAGGCTCCCGAGTGAAGAAGCGTTTGAAGGGACGGGGGTGCCAGGGCATGGAGGGAAGGCCTCGCCGGGCAGGTGGCATCTGGGTAAAGGTGTACGTGTTTCTGCCACCAGGCAAAGAGCTTGAAAACGCCTCATTGCTGATGCTGCATATTATCTTTAAAACAGTTAGTAATAGTTTCTTCGTATATTTGCTTTATTTGATCTGTGACGACAGTAAACATTTTTTGTTTATTGACTATTATCCTTCGCCTTTGTTCTCTCGTGTCTTTGTTCATCTTTCAGTTGATAGGTTGATCATTATTTTCAAGAAATGACTATGCAGAAGGGAAGTAACCTATGAAAGATTTTTTATGACTTCCCTCATACTTTGTTTTTATCCTTATTTTTGCTATTGTCTTAAATTGTAAATTTAATGTTCATTCAAATCTCTTTTTGTGCACTTTCTTACACATTTTTCTTAAAATCTCATTTTTACCTTAGAGCCAAAGATCATTGTTCTGTTTTGTTTTATCTTCTTGTTTTCTATGGTTTTATTTTAAAATAAAATTTGCCCAGAATTTGTCATATTTTAAGATGATATGAGAAGATCTAACTTATTGTACATATTTTATTTTTATCACAGATCACTGATTGAATACATCTTTCTCTAGAGATATGTGATACCATTAACCCCTGCTATATTATAATGCAGACACATACAATTATTTCGTAAATTCCAGTTCTTTCAGGAGTGATCTGTGTTTTCCCCGATATAATTGATGATTGCAGTTGTGCCACATGTTTTCAGTGATCGTAACTTCACACTATGGTTTAATATCTGACAGGGAACGCCCCTCCTAATATTCTTCTCTTAAAATGGTTCATGCTGCTTCAAGCTCAGTTGCTTTCCAGATAAGCTTTTGAATCCCATTAGCATGTTTTAAGAGGGCCAAATATCATTTTGTTTTGACTTTATAAGTTCTTAAATTGGGGAGGATTAGTCTATTTGCTCATCAGCCTTTGTCTCCAGGGTGATGACGTGTCTCTACACAGGTAAACTGTCCTAACCTCAGCGAGACTGGGACCTTTCCTCGCACTAAGCCTCTGCTTTAATACTGTTCTTAATACAGCTCTCGGCTAAGTTCATGTATGGGTTGTTAGTATTGAGAACAGAACTAAGTTTGTCCATATTACATTTTCTAATTTATTACTCACTTTGTCGAGGAGATGTGTTCATTTTATGCATTTATGTTGTCATTATTCTTACCGTGTACTTCCTCTTCCTGTCGTATTGCAGTGGGACCTGCTGGGTGCATCACTGAAGGAGATGAGACCAGCCCAGCCCTAGTGGCTGCACAAGGCAGGAGGCTGCCCTCGATGTAACCGCAGGCAGGGCGCTGGGAGGGTCTCCTCTCAGTCCCACTTGGGAGAACTAGGGCTGACCAACTGTGCACGTTTGTGCATGGTCCCAGCCGAACTTCCAGCACTGTGCGGATTCACTGGGGTCAAAGGGCATGTCCCACCTCTCTGCCTAACCTCCTGGCTGTGTGGCCTTGTGGGAGGCAGGCATGGGTGTTTTCCAGCCACAGACACCCCTCCCACTGCTCTTCTAGCCTGGCCCTGAATCCTAGGAATTCTGCTCACAGCCAAGCATCAGCCAGGTGGTAAGTCTGAGATCCATGGTCCAGGGTGAGTGCAGCAAGATGGGAAAGGGCCCGGCCTGGCAGCCTCGGGAGACAGCTGACCCGGAAAACCTGCCGGTGGCCTCTGAGGAGGGTGTTCCTCGGAGGGCAGGGTCATCCTCTGATGTCGTGCTCAGCCCTGACCCTCCCATAGCCCACCTGCTCTGTGCTCACTGGAAATTCCCCAAAATGCATCTCTGTGGGGCTCACTCAGTTAAAAGGGAGCAAGTGAGCATCACGCAGATGGAAGCCTGGCACAAACACCTCCCTCCGTTGACCGTGCTTGGGCAGCGTGAGGACAGTGCTGAGAGCTCAGGGAAGGCAGAGCCCTGGGCGACCACCCTTGCTCGTGTCTCAGGACACAGAGCCCTGGATTGTCTTAGTCGGTGGTGGCCTTCCCTTGCACAGGAAACAGGCCGCACAGAGACCCCAGCAGAGGCCACTGCTCCTCCCTGGCCTGGGTTGCAAGGGACAGGGGGCCCTTGAGGATGGCATTCCTCCTGTGGCCCTCGGCCTCGGACCCCCAGGGAGCCGTCTCCCGGCACTTCTTGGCAAGTCCACCCCACGGCCACGTGTGTTGGCTCGAGGCTTTCTTTCCCGTCGTTGTTCACGTCTGGTGGCCGGGAGTTCTTCCTTGGAGACCTGGACCTGCCCATAGACCTGGGCTGGATTACAAAAAAGAGGAAGCTGGCGAAATCCGCAGAGTGTCTTTTCCTCCAAGGACATTTTAAAAATACACGAGGAAAAATCAGACTTTCAGAAATGGCAAGTGTTACGCAATGAAGTGCACACGTCCTCTTTCTGCACGAAACAGAAAGCACGCGGCTATTTTCAGCTCCTGGAGCTCCACCGGGAATAGGGCGGTAGAGTTGCCAATGTGTACACAGAAGGCTTCTTTTTTTATCAGCTGCTGAAGGCTCCAAGGATGGAGTGCGATTCTAAAGGGTGCATTAAGGCAAACATTGAGCTAACAGAGCGAACGCTGCCAGCAAGCGGCGGAGATGGGCGTCCCTGGAACGCCTCCGCTTCCCTGGCTGCCTCGCCGCACTCCCAGGCTCCACTCTCTCATGTGCGAGGTCAGGGTGCTGATGGGAAGACCCTGGGTTCCTAAGGAGGATTTGATGAGAAAACGCACACGAGGAGCTAGCACACTGCCTGCCACACTCAACAAAGGCCACTGTTATTATTATTGTTGCTATCATTAGTGTTCGTCTGCAGATTCCAGGGTGAAATCGCTTGACTCATTTTTTAAGTTTGTATTTTGAGATAATTTTAGGCTTACAGAAAAGTTACAAAAGTTGTGAAAGTTACTTCTCCAGGGACCAACAGCCTGGAGGAGTCCCTGTTCCTTATGGAAACTGGCCCCACACCTCCTGTCTTGCACAAGATGTCAGGGAAGGGCGGTGGCTTTGGGGTCTTCAGGGAGTGAATGTCGAGGGGGTCTGCAAGAGCTCCCAGTGCCCAAGCTGGAGAAATTCTAGGAAAAAAATAAATAATCGTAGCACAGATGCTCCTGGACTGGTGGGGTCACATCCTCACAAACCCACCGAAAGTTTAAAATACCCCAGGGACATGGATGAAGCTGGAAACCATCATTCTCAGCAAACTATCGCAAGGACAAAAAACCAAACACCGCATGTTCTCACTCATAGGTGGGAATTGAACAATGAGAACACTTGGACACAGGAAGGGGAACATCACACACCGGGGCCTGTCGCAGGGTGGGGGTAGGGGGGAGGGACAGCATTAGGAGATATACCTAATGTAAATGACGAGTTAATGGGTGCAGCACACCAACATGGCACATGGATACATACGTAACAAACCTGCAAGTTGTGCACATGTACCCTAGCACTTAGAAGTATAATAGTAGAAAAAAAAAATCCCAGGTCAAAATGCATTTAATAAACCTCATCTTCCGCGCATCGTAGCTGAGCCCTCTCACCTCAGACGTGCTCAGAGCATGGATACGAGGCTGCCGTTGGTAAAATCATCTCACACAGCTCACAGCTGCCTGAAGATGCTCACTCACTGGCTGCCAGCATTTCCTGGGGCAGCCCTGAGAGGGTCTGCAGCTGGCGCACGAGGTGAACGCAATGCTAAGGACAAAATTACACAAGGAATGTGCAAGAGTTCCACTGTTGACAGTGGGAGTCACCTAATTCACACACAACCAGCTTCACAGAATGAGCGCCAGGCGGCTGGCTGGAGGGATGACGCGGAGACCGGCAGGTGGAAGCCAGTGTTTAAAGCCACAGGTAGACGCGGCCTCAGCACCTTCCCGTTTGTGCCGGCCCAGAGGCACTGCCTGAGCACACTGCCTGGGGAGGCTGCAGGTCCAACCAGCCTGAAAGTGACCCTCACCAGGCCCTGAAGCCACCACTGGGTCAGGGGCCCAGCCTTCCTTCCAGTGCAGGGGCCGGGGCCCAGCCTTCCTTCCAGTGCAGGGGCCCCACCCCAGCCGACTGCAGACTCGGGGTGCAAGCTTCCTCTTCATGGGTACTCCTCGAGGTCCTCCTGGACGTCCTGAGCTCCTCTGTGTGCATTTCCTACGCTGTTCACAGCCCTACTGCATGGCCCAGGAGGGAAAGGGAGGGGAGGTGAGGAGGAGAAGGGACCCTCCTTGCTCCCAAACTGCTGAACACTCGGCATCTGCCTCCTTTCTCAGCCAAAGGAAGGCCCTCACCAAACATTCCTGACTATTGCAGTTGCTGGTCACCTACTCCTGTCCCACTCCATGGCTGCCCACCCTCAGCTGCCTGTGGCCCAGTGACCAGCTCACCTCCTGCACACACTGTGTGGGCAGCTCACCAAGCCGCCCTCCCCACCATTTCCAGGAAGGGCCAGGACTCCCAGAAAATAGGCATGTTTGTGAGCCACGCGGTCACTTACACTTTGCAAAGCAGAGTGGGCGCTTCTATTCTGAAGCATCCGCCGAGGCTTGGAACACACCCAGCCGGCAGCTGTCTGCTCCACCGGCTCCTCTGTTTGGGGGAAGAGCCTCTGGCAGAGGGAGTATGAGGCCTATGGCCCTAACAGGAGGAACAAGGGTGTCTGAGGGACCAGGGAGGAGGGTGGGAGACTGTCAGGGGGACTTGCAGACCACGGTATTCATTTCTTACAGCCCCCGGACAACGTGGCAGCTTGAACAACATCCAGGTATTATCACAGTCAGAGAGGGTTGGCTCCGAGGGGTCCTCTGCTCTCACAGGCCGAAGTCAAGGTGCCGGTGGGCCATGCTCTTGTCTGGGGCTGGAGGAAAGAACAGGCTTCAGGCTCACTGGGGGCTAGAGGACTTCTCCCTGGCTGAAGGACAGAGGCCCCACTCCCCTGCGGGCTGTCAGCTCAAACTGGCTGCATCCGCCTTCTCAAAGCCAGCAAGGGCCCCCTGAGTCCTCCTCATGCCAAGTGCTCTCTGCCACCCTCTTCCACCTGCAGCCAGAGGACGCTCTCTGCTGTCAGGGCTCCCCCAGAACCCAGGAGAAGCTCCCTAGTTTAAGGCCAACTGTCCAGAAGACAACGTGCTTCAGGGCGGCCTCTCATCACACTCAAGCTTCCGGGGGTGAGTGCGGGACATCCTTGGGGGCCTCCACAGCCATCGCGAGCGTGGCTTTTCCTGACTGAGCTGGGTGGGGACCTGCTGGAGGGATGAGAGCTGAGAGGGGTCTGAGCGGACATGTATTTTTGGAAGAATCCTCTGGTTTCTGTGTTGAGACTGGACTGGATATAGATACAGCTCATGTACATTGTTCATTCACAGAGCACTTTCACCAAACACCCACATTCCAGCGTTCCTGAATGTGGCCTGATACCTCAGAATAGAAAGTGGGAGAAGGAGAGCTATATCATCATCTTTCTATCTATCATCTATCACCTATCTTCTATCATCTATCACCTATCTATCTTCTATCATCTATCTGTCTATCATCTATCTATCCACTTATCATCTATCTATCATCTATCACCTATCACCTATCTATCTATTCTATCGATCATCTATCATCTATCTGTCTCTGTCTCTATCATCTATCTATCTGTCTCTATTATCTATCTATCTATCTATCATCTGTCATCTATCTGTCTCTGTCTGTCTGACTATCTATCCATCTGTCTGTCTATCTATCCATGTGCCTGTCTCTAGACTGGAGGTGGGTGGGAGGGGCAGGGCAGCCGTACAAAACAGGTACAGAAGTCACAGGTGACAGTGGCTCCACCGGAGTGGTGATGGTAGAGGTAAGAAATGGTTGTGTCTGGAAAGATTTTTAGACCAGCGCTTCCCAAAAGCCCTATCCATGCATCCCCCACCCCCACCATCTTTGACACCTAGCTTTTTCTTCCATAAGAGTCTGGCTTAGCTGTAAACTTCAGGGTAATTCTGATTTACAATACGGCAAAATCCTCTAAGGGAAGATGCACAAAGACTGCAGGCCTGAAATTAGTGTGAAAAGAGAATATAAAGAGAACAGTGGAGTAAAGTATTTCAACACACGTACTCTGTGCACACGTCTGCAGCCTCAGCCACGCTTCTGGCCTCAGGTCCAGCCACACATCCCGCCCCCTGAGGGAAGGATTCAGACCTAGAGCCCTTTTTCTTGAGGAGCTGGGCAGTGGTGGACTGGACAGCAGAAGGAAGTCCAGAAGCCAGATCTGCACAACAGGTGGGGGTGGGGGTCAGAGGTGGGGGTGGGGGGTGGTCCACAAGCCCAGGGAAGCAGGAGTGGGGTTAGGGAGGGAGATAGAGAAGAAACGGGACAAATTCAAAGTGATGTTCTGTCTATGTGTTATTTATTTATGTATTTATTTTGAGCTACCACAGATCACAAAGAAAGCAGCCGATGATGGCTCGTGAGGGTGTCTCAGGGAGGTCATGGGGACCCCTGCACCTTAAGTTGTTCTAAGGTGGGGAGGACGGAAAGCAATCGGCCTGCTGGTCCCTTTCCATTGCCCAAGACCCTGCCGAGCAGCCCCTGGCCTTTGCCCAAAGTGGAGATGGTTGGAGGGCTCAGGACGACAGGGCAGGCTGCTCAGTGCAGAGGAGGGAGCCTGCACCCACCCTTGCTGGGGAAGAGCTGAAGGCCCAGGGTCTGGAAGGCATGTGCAGTGGAGCAGATGGGGAGTGGATGGCAGACCCAGTGAAACACAAAAGCCAGCACTGCAGCCCCAGGTCAGACATTCAACACTCAGTGGACATTTGACACTGAAAACGGCCCCACTTACCACTCGTGGTGTCCAGGGGGAGCCTCAGCATATGCGGCACCCACGGGACAGAATGCGCTTCCCCCATCCTTGCCCAGGTTGCTGGAGCTGACACCCAGGTGAATGCAGCTGGGAGGAAACAGCGGTGAGCGGCCGCTGAGCTTCTGTCCTGGTCTCCGTCAGCTGACTCCACCGAGAGCCTACACTTACCCAGGAGAGAATCACACCTAGCCCTTCTGAGTGCTGTGGTGCCTTCAGACTTTACTCATGGCAGATGCCGTGAGGACTCTGCCCACATTTCTCTGTATCCACTGACCATTTTTATGCCCCTGAGCCCCAGGTCTCTCAGTCCCAGCATCCAGCTTCTGAGTCTTGCAGGGGTTGCCCTCTGGCCGCAGGAAACTCTTCCCTGGGGTTCGCTGAGCTCCTGGAGGGCTAGGCTGTCTGGGAATGTATAACCCTTAGCCAGTGAATGACAGGTAAGACATAAGAGTACCGGAGCACCGCCCCCAAACCAAAGGGGATACCTGTGAGCGGTGACCAGCAGCCTCCCAGATCCTCCATGAGATGGAGCCGGAGTGACCCCCACAGCGTGCGGCCTCCTCCCCACCCAGTACCACCCCTCATTCCCACGCTGGGAACACATCATTTATATGGCTTCCACACAAATCCTCATCTTGGGGTCTGCCTCTAGAACCCCAGATTGAGACAACAACCCACGTTCACGCCAGTGTCCAAATTCCATTCCCACCCAGGTGCCGAGGACGGCCAGGTGAGCAGCAGAGGACGATGATGGGAACTCTGAGTCCGCCTCAGTGAACAAAGCAGCACATGGCACACGGTCATGCCACGAGCCCAAGAGCAGATTGCAAAGCAAAGCGTGTAGTGCAATCCAACTTTTGGAAAGAAAAATAAATCCTTTATATATGACGGTGTAATAAAGAATTGAACCTTGCCCAGAGAGACCTGGCCTCTTCCCTCAGCTTCTGAGAGGTGGTCTCTAAGCCACATGGGAGGGTCTTGGTTTGCCTGGGCCTTTGGACCACACCAGGAGGCCTAAAGTGTGATTTAGGTTAGGGTTGCGATCAGCTCACCCTCCAGAGTGAGCTGGAGACCTCCATCCGCATGGGCAGTCAACCATGGGGCCCCAGTAAAGGCTCTGGGACACTACGCTCGGGCGACCCCACCTGGATGCCAGAGCGACACCGTCCACAGCTCTGTGAGGAAGGACAACAGGACCCCCTGCAGGTGGGAACTTCCTGGACTCTGGCCTGAGCACCTTTCCCTGGGTTGACAGTCATCTGTGTCCTACCCCTGTGCTAAGTCATGACCATGAGTGTATCAGCTTTCAATGAGTTTTTCTAGTGAATTATCAAACCTGAGGGTGGTCTTGGAGACCCCTACCCTTGTAACTGGTGCAGAACTGAGGACAGTCTTGTGGATTACGGTTCCCTCTAGCCCTGCAATGATGTTGACTGTAAGTACATTAAAGTATTTGTTAGACACTGGAAAACGATATGCAAAATGCAGGAAGTGGATGCCTCTGGGCTGTAAGTACATTAAAGTATTTGTTAGACACTGGAAAATGATATGCAAAATGCAGGAAGTGGATGCCTCTGGGCTGTAGGATCATGCACAAGAGTGTATTCTCGTGTTTTCTATTTATTTTGTGCAAGACACTGTGATTACATACAGTGGGAGCTCCCTCAACCAACCTCTGCTCCAACAACTCACATAATCTTGGTCAAAATGGGCTGGGCGACTCAGTGAGCACAGAGGGCAAGGAGGCTGCTCTCTGCCGGTCGTGGATTTCGTCAGTTGAGATGTGACCAACCGGGAGACACTCAGGTTTGCTCCAAACCTGTTGATGCCACCTGTAATCCTTACTAGTGTCAGAGGCATTTGAACCAGCGTGACTCCATCTTGAATAGGGGCTGGGTGAAATGAGGCTGAGACCTGTGGGCTGTATCCCCGGGAAGTTCAGTGTTCTTAGTCACAGGATGAGTAGGAGGTTGGCACAAGACACAAGTCACAAAGACCCTGCTGATAAAACAGAATACAGTAACAAAGCAGGCTGAAACCAAGATGGCGATGAAAGTAACCTCTGGTCACCCTCACTCCTCGTTATACACTAAGTGTAACGCACTACCATGCTAAGAGGCACTCCCACCAGTGCATGACAGTTTACAGACGCCATGGCAATGTCAGGAAGCTACCCTATATGGTCTAAGAAGGGGAGGAACACTCAGTTTCAGGAATTGCCCACCCCTTTCCCAGCAAACTCATGAATGATCCACCCCTTGTTTAGCATATCATCAAGAGATAACCATATATATTCAGTCGAGCAGCCCACACCACCGCTTTTCCTACAGAGTAGCCGTTCTTTATTCCCTTACTTTCCTAATAAACTTGCTTTCACTTTATGGACTCGCCCCAAATTCTTTCTTGCACGAGGTTTTTTTTTTTTTTTTTTTTTTTGAGACGGAGTCTTGCTCTGTCGCCCAGGCTGGAGTGCAGTGGCGCAATCTCGGCTCACTGCAAGCTCCGCCTCCCGGGTTCACGCCATTCTCCTGCCTCAGCCTCTCTGAGTAGCTGGGACTACAGGCGCCTGCCACCACGCCCGGCTAATTTTTTGTATTTTTAGTAGAGACGGGGTTTCACCGTGGTCTCGATCTCCTGACCTCGTGATCCGCCTGCCTCGGCCTCCCAAAGTGCTGGGATTACAAGCGTGAGCCACCACGCCCGGCTCTTGCACGAGGTTTAAGAACCCCTTCTTGGGGTCTGGATTGAGACCCTGTTCCAGTAATACTATGAAACCTAATTCAACATTATGTAACCTTATTACATATCAGTGCAAAATGAAAGGAAGTTGTTTCTACATAAACCTAGATAAATGATTTGGGAAATCAAGATCAAGGCAACTTGAGGCTGCTTTAAAAATTGCTTTTGAATTAGGCATAGACAAGATGACTCTTAAAAATGAAAACTAATTGGTGAACGTTTGGAGAAATTCTGGTCTTAGATTGTTTTAAAACGTGCCCAACTGCTTGGTCCACTTTAAAAAATATGAAATTGGGTGGCTAGGAAGGAGAGTTAAGACTGGGGTTTATACTAAAGAAGAAGAACTTCAATCAGCAGACTAATGCTAAATACAAGCTTGTCCCTATATGGAAACATCTAGATTCATGAATGGAGCCAGAAGTGGCCAGATGGTGATGACGACCAGAGGGAGGGGTGGAGGCCCGAGACTGGGGCGTTGGCTAGGAGGGGGTGGGAATATTCATGAATGGAGCCAGAAGTGGCCAGATGGTGATGACAACCGGGGGAGGGTTGGAGGCCTGGGACTGAGGCGTTGGCTAGGAAGGGGTGGGAATATTCATGAATGGAGCCAGAAGTGGCCAGATGGTGATGACGACCAGGGGGACGGTGGAGGCCTGGGACTGGGGCGTTGACTAGGAGGGGGTGGGAGGGCCTCTCTGGAGTCATGGAAGCCTCATGGATCTTGACCAGGACGGTGGCTGCATGGCTTACACTGGTCACAACTCGTCAACATGTATGATTGAAAACTGAACATCACATTGAATTGGACTCAAAGGCAAGACCTGAGGCAAAATTCATGTAAGGAGGGAGTTTGGGGGAAGCTTGAGGATTGCCGCCCGGAAGCGTAGATTCAAGTTGCCCTGAATACACCTCTCCTATTAGCAGCTGTTACAGGTGGGTTTTTCAAGGGAAAAAAGAGGCCGTTCCAAGTTGTTGACCAAGAGTTTATGATAAAGTAACATAATCTATTGATTGGCTCTACATTGTTAAGCCGTAGGGTGTGAGTTGCAGTGTCTGCTGCTGCACTAGGAGGCTAACCTGAGGCAACAGCCAGTGGTTTCAAGAGATGAATACACGGCTCCAAGGCGGGGAGTGGGAAGTCACTGCCGCCTCACTTGATGCCTCCCTGGACCTGATGGTTTAAAAGGACTTGCATATCCCTCTGCACAATTTCTTTCCTTTTCTCAATTGTATGAAAATTTTACCTCAACAAGTTTACTACAGAAATTAATGAGTAAATATCTATAAGTTTTCAAGTTAAAAATATATGTAAAATATGTTTGCTCCCTCTTTTAACCTATTTTCACTGGTTTTAAAAATTAACTAACAAACCATGATGGCTTTGGAAACGTATTCTTCCATTTGTTACTTTCATAATGAAAGAAGAAATGTATTTTAAATAACATGTAAATTTAATTTTTTCATTATCATCTGGGAAGTCCCAGCCCTTTATGAAACGAAAACAATGTGCACTTTAGAGTAAAAACTTGCTGATGGAAAAACCAGACTCTGCAGAATATTTTAAAGAGGTTATTTCTGAGCCAACAGGGGCAACCACAGCCTGGGAGACAGGGTCCAAGGAGTCCTGAGAAAGGAACTGAGGTCGGGTTGCAGTTTTTTGTTTTTTGTTTTTTTTTTTGAGATGGAGTCTTGCTCTGTCACCAGGCTGGAGTGCAGTGGCGCGATCTCGGCTCACTGTAAGCTCCGCCTCCCGGGTTCACGCCATTCTCCTGCCTCAGCCTCCCGAGTAGCTGGGACTACAGGCGCCCACCACCGCGCCCGGCTAATTTTTGTATTTTTAGTAGAGACGGGGTTTCACCGTGTTGGCCAGGATGGTCTCGATCTCTTGACCTCGTGATCCGCCTGCCTCGGCCTCCCAAAGTGCTGGATGACAGGTGTGAGCCAGCGCGCCCAGCAGCAGTTTGGTTTTAACATTTCAGGGAGGCAGGAGTTACAGGCAAAGACATACAGCCGTGCACAGAAGGTCGGCATTGGTTTGAACTGAAAGGGCATGACATCTCAAAGCCGGGGCTCACAGGACGTCGGTGGATTCAGAGATTCTTTAATTTGCATTTGGTTGGAGGAGGAAGGTTCTGTCTAAAACTTGGAAGCTGTGTAGCAAGATGATGACCTGCAGGTGTGACTTAACCCTTGCCTGCATGGGTCCTGTTTATAATTTGGTATCTTATTGCCACAAAGAGTCCATCTGTCAGTCTTAAGATCTCCATGACCTCTAATGCCGGTCCGTAGTTGCATCTAAACTGCAAAACGGAAGGAGTATAATGAAGACTGGCGGACCTCCCTTCCCATCGAGGCTGGGAACTCAGCTTTTCAGGTTTCTCTGGGGCCTCTTTCAGTCGTTTAGGGGGCTTAGGATTTTGTTAGCTTACCAACTTTTCCTATTAGAAATTCAGCTGAAGTTGAGGTCACATAAGTCTTCTGGAACATTCCCTAATATACAGAAAATGCCCCGCCCTTTAGAATTTGAACAGGACAGAGAAAGCGGAGGTGAGGAGCCCACCCTCTCCAACTCCTGCTCTTACGGGGGCCCCAGGACCCCAGAGGAGGGGCCTGCCTGGGCCCTGGGGAGGGCACCCAGCCTGTGCTCCCTGGAAGGGTGGGTTACTCCAGGCAGGCCACTCCTGTTGGCATGGCGATGATTCCATTTCAGCCCTGAACCTGCAGCCTCTGGCTGCAGCCAGTCTGCAGCATTTCTCTTTGTTCCCCCTTCCATCTTCCTCCCACCTTATGTTCCCATGCTTCCCAGTGGGAGCGGAGGCCCAATTTGCGTTTCCTTTTCCGTAATAAAGCCTGCTGATGGGTGATTGCAGCTTTCTCTCATTGCCAGGGAGGAACTGGGGCAGGCTCCAGGCAGCCAGAGGCACCACTGTGCTTCCGTGGGTTTCCCTGGGGCACCTCCAAGTTCCAGCGTGAGTGCTGTTGAGATTCTAGGCGTCCAGTGCACGCACGGGAGACGGCCATTGCCTCCCCTCCCGCCCCAGCCGCGGTGCACAGGGCGAAGGCTGTCCGGGTGAAGGCTATTTGTGAGTGAGGCCGGGGAATGAGGGGCAGTTGGCTGCTGCTCTGGAGGCCTGGGTGGCCTTGGTGTCTGAGGGCCTCGGCCAGGACACTGGCTGGTGGGGCCCTCACGGCCCTAGCTGGCCTTGACTTACCGCAGCTGGTCTCCCATGGGTCTTCCATCCTGCAGAGATTCGGGCATGACTGGGGGATCGGGAATCTGACGGACAGCCTGCTGCGTGAGTTGAGGCTGGAGCACTCCTGCAGGAGACTGAGAGCCCAGCCCTGTCCATGAGGAGGGGGATTCTGAGCACTCACTGTGGCTGTGCCCCCGACTCAGCTGCAGCCTGGAGGGAGTGCCCAGCCCCAGGCAAGGCCGAAAGCCCTTCACAAACCATGGCACTCTGGCTGCCTGGTGGGCTGACAGGCAGCCCTGTCCCCATCCCTCAGTGCGTCTCGGGCATGGCCTGTGTGGGTCTCCTCCCCAGGTGTCCCCATGCCCCGCCATGCATGCCTTTCTCCTAGAGAAAGGCCGAGGCCCCCACCTGCCCCGTGCAGCTCGTTGAGGCCTCCCGCGCTGCCCAGGAGTGGCCAGGCTCCTCCTGCACTCCTTCTCTTTGAGTGCTGAGCATGCGAGGCAGGTGGGGGCCAAGGTCTTTGAGTGCTGAGAGCATGGGAGGCAGGCGGGGGGCCACGGTCTGAGCCTTTTGGAAGCACCCATCATCAGGTTTTCAAGTCAACTCTGATTTTCACGTCACTGGTGATTACTTTGTTTTAAAAGGTAACCTCTTGTTTTGGAGGTGTGAACTAAAAATATAACCCCCCCCCCCCCCACTGACTGAATGGATGATTCTTGGTCAAGGGGACCCAGAGAAACCTGAAAAGCTGAGTTCCAGGCCCTGACAGGAAGGGGGGTCAGACATGCCTCGTCATACTCCCTCCCTTTCGGAGTTTAGACACAAATAACCAGCAGCAATGTGAAAACGGAGATCTTAAGACTGACAAAGCAGACTCTTGGTGGCAATAGGGCACCGAATTACACAAGGCAGGGGTGGGTCCCACCTGTAGGCTAGAGATCCTGCAAGTTTCAGACAGAGCCTTGCTCCTCTCACCAATAGGAACTCAAAGAATCTCTGGATCCACCTGTAAACCCCCTTCGAGGTGTCCCACCTCCAAAGGCCGAGCCAGTGTGGACCTGCCATGCATGGTTGTATGTCTTTACCTGTAACTCCTGCCTCCCTGAGATGTCAAAACCAAACTGCAATCCGATCTCCTCAGGCACACGTTCTCAGGACTCACTGGGACTGTGTCTGTCTGGCTGTGTCACTCATTGGCTCAGAAGAAACCTCTTTAAAATATTTTACAGAGTTTAGTTTTTCCATCAACAGAGAAAAGACTTGGAATATGCAGGAAAAACTTGATCAATTTCAGGTGGTGGGCAGAATGCTTGTCACAGATGCACCCACTGCAAGTCTGCACAGCTGAGTGGAAGGAGCTGGTGCCTGACACTGTGACCCAAACTCAAAGGGCCACTCAGGCAGCACAGGCTGGTTATTAAGGACGTCACTCCACCGCCTCCAAAGCAAAAGGGACGTGTGGAGGACTGTGGTGCATTTTGTCTCAGTATTCATCAGCCTGGAATTAGAAATGTGTTCCTGTCGGGGGTGAGCCTTCCCCGTTGGAAGTGGGTTTCTGAGGTTGTGTCGCTGTCGGGGGTGAGCCTTCCCCGTTGGAAGTGGGTTTCTGAGGTTGTGTTGCTGCCGGGGGTGAGCCTTCCCCATTGGAAGTTTCTGAGGTTGTGTTGCTGTCGGGAGTGAGCCTTCCCCACTGGAAGTGGGTTTCTGAAGTTTGCTGTGGGAAGCATAGCTTGTGTCCACGCTCACAGCAGCACCAGCCACGATCAGTCACCGAGGCCTGCGCTGGGTGTGGAAGATGAGAGTGGTACCACATGTTCCTCAATCTGGACTAGAGGTTTGTCTGTGATTAGTGGAGACCAGCCTGCCAAGAGCCACAGGCGCTGTGTTTGCATGTACAGCAGGCCTCAGATACGGTTCTGGGGCAGACGCCAGCCAGGCGGAGCAGGCAGGCTCCACTGCTTCCTGCGTGGGGTCAGAGTCCACAGCACGGGACCTGGTCCCTGGGCAGGCCCAACGGACATCTGTGAACCAGGAATGGGCATTCCCGGAGGTCTGGCGCAAAGCAAAGTCATTGTAGACTTTGGCAACTGCATTTGTTCCAGATAACACATTTTCTTAGGACCTAAGGCCTCAGAACTTAAAATGAATGTTGTAAAATTTGAAGCCAAAACAAAATGCAGACAGGCTGTACCCAGCAATTCCTGACTCTGCAATCTGGGCCGAATTCAAATACTCATCTCCATGGCCTGCCAAAACCCTCCCACCGGAGCTCACCGTGGTCCAGTGCTCAGCACCATTCATACTTACGTTTGGGGACAGAAGCCACTGTGGGGACTAGGAAGAAAACCTTTAAAGGAATTGAGCTTAAAATAAAAAGAAATTGGGTATATTTGACACCCACGAGCAATATGCAGGGAGAGGCTGGCAACAGCACGTTGGGAAGGACGTGCAAAATGAACAGCCACTCTCCCGACAGTGCCCAGCGACCACGCTCCTGGGTGTTTACCCAAGAGAAATAAAAATCGTGTCTGCAAAAGAATGTTTATCAGCCTTATCAATCATCTCTCCAAACCCTAATTGCATCAAATGTCCAACCGCAGGAGGATGGATGAGAACTCGTGACCCTTCATAGGACAGGCTAATTCTCAGCACATGGGAGCACTTGTGTGTGGAAGGCAGGCCAGGCGTGTGACACGTGTGAGCAGAGCGTGGGCAGGATGCACGTGTGGGCAGTGTCTGCTTCAAGCACAAATCCTAGGGACTGGGTGGGTCCTTGGAGCAACAGGCCTGGGTGAGCCTTGGTGGAATCCTCTGCGGCCTGTAGAGGGGTCTCTGCCCTCGTCACACCCAAGGAGACCAGGAGACCACACAGGTGCAGGTTTTCCTCAGTTGTCTATGGAGGACTTCAGATTGGAAAGAAACCCTCAGCCTGGCAGCCTCACAGTACTGAGGAGGCCACAGGCCCAGGAAGGGCCTCACTATTGGGCCCCACGCTGCAGGCTCCTGGTGACCTGCGTCCCAGTACCTGGTCTGGTTTCTTTTCCCAGACTTTGGAAGGTCCCTCTTATCTGCGGGGTCCCAGGCCTGCCAGGGGAAACCCCCCAAATCCGAAGGCAAGGGAACACGCAGGAGAGGGAACCTGCTGTCCATGCTGCAGAAAGCCCACAGTTATCCTGTCTTCTTCACAAGATGCCTGATCGTGGCTGAGTCACCTGAAATCTTTCCAAAGCACCCTCAGCACACATTAGGGCACTTCTCCCTGTATTTCGGTATCAACCTGTTTCCCCTACCCTGCCTCAGTCCTATTGCTTCTTTGTGAGCTTTGCTTAGAGAATCTTCTCCTGAAGTCTGTAGAGGAACCTGGAGCGCCCTCAGACACGTGTTCACACTGTATGTGGACACACAGGCATCCCCCCGGCCGCCCAGGCAGGCCCTGCAAGTCGGAGGCCTGAGGGGAGAACCAGTGTCCCCGAGACACACTTGTTGGTCGGAGACGCCTGAGTGCTGTGGCCAGGCCACACGCAGAGACCGGCGCTGCAGCCCATGGAGGGGAGACTTCAATCTTCACCCAAAGCAACCGCTCAGTGGGACTCGCCCTGGGCTGGCCTGACCCAGCACAAAACTATAGTGCCAAAGAAACACAGAAAATCAAAAGAAACCTAGATGAACTAAAACCAAAATGGGGAAAAATGTAAATAGTAACTACTCGGTATGTAAAACTGGTTTTCACACTTTTTGATGTTTCATACACGGCACTGCCTGTTACCCAGGCCCCGACTCGGCCCCTCCCTGGCCTGCTGTCTGCGTCGCTCCTGCTCGTCATTCCCTCGCCTCAGCCTGCTTTTCCTCCAAAGCTCTAGCCGGTATCTGAAATGACAGCATGGATTTGCTTCTTTATTTATTGGGCTGCCCCTCATACATACGAGCTGCAAGAGGGCAGGGGCGAAGCCTGTCTTTCACAGGGCCCCTGGCGGAGCTGTACAAGTCACACCCTGCCGAGGGGAGCACTCTGCTCACCAGCCACCTGGAGAGGCATACGTTTCCCACCCCATTCACCCAGGGGAGGCCTTTTTCCATTGCGTGCAGAGGTTCTGTGTGAGCTGGAGGCGGTCACAGGCCAGTCACACGGATGGTGGCTCCGGCTGGTGCCCATCCCTTCACATTCAGGAGAGACGGACTGCCTGTGAGACATTCTCGCAGGTGCTCTGGCATACACGCCATGGCTGTACCTGGCCTCAGGTGGCTCATCATGCTTCAGGGATACAAAATGGATACACAAATAACTCTAATACAAAATAAAGTCCGAGGGCAGGAATTTTGGAATATTGTCATATTTGTTTCTAGAGTTATTTTAGAAAAGCTCATATTGTGGGATTTGGATGAAAATTCATCATTACATTCTTAATAGACCGACTTGGGGGGCAAACTGGAGTCCTTTTGTAACACTGGCTTGGATAAGGGAATTTTAATTTACCTTAAGGAATAAGCAACAGTTCTAATTTTCATCCCATTTAGGTACAGAAAAAGGATGGAGGTAGAAAGTCCTCTCTCCCAAACACTATGATTGATACTGCAGAGTTCTGCAACTCTCGTACAAGGGAGATTTCATGATGATCTCAGTAACGGATCAGAGAATCAACGACTGATTTCGCCGAGGCACGGTGATGAAAAGGTCCAGGTGGTCCGGTCTGAGCGACATCACAGCAAGAACCCTTGTCCAGTGCCGTTCTCACCTTTGGGGACAGCTCCTTCCCTGTATGGTTCTCATGTCACTGCACTTTCCTGCCTTGTTTCTTGCTGAAGCCATTATTTCTTAATTCCCTAGTAGATATGCAGAGTGGACATCCCAAAGAAGCTAGAAGAATTGATGAGCAGGGAACAGATCAAATCCTCTCCACCAGTGGAAGGCAATTCACGGGAAAGAAGGCAAGACCATGGGGTAATTTTTCTGAGACTTGACAATGTTTGCCAAGTAAATAAATCTAACACTTAACACTACGATAAGAGCTGTCACTGCCAGGATATTAGTGACTACTTGAGGTTCGAGGACAATGAAGACAGAGTAAGATAAACATCCTTACTATCCAGAAAAGAAACGGAACCAGAAGACAGCCCTTCTTACCATCCACGACAGCCCTTCTTACCATCCACAAAAGAAATGGAACCAGAAGACAGCACTTCTTACTTTTCTCCATCTTCGATGGTGAGGAAGAATTAAAAAAAAAAGTTGCTTTTAAAGTATATTCATTAAAATCAAATTATATTATCATACACACAAAATATTTACCTGAAACCAGCCACAAACGAACGACAAGGAACGCTACTGATTTGTCCATTCTGGGCGATAAGAACACAAGTTCTTATCTTACCCTTGTTAAAACTTCAGCTGAATTAAATTTAAAGGAGTTTAATTGAGTAATGAATGATTTGCAAATCGGGCAGCCCCCAGAATTACAGCAGATTCAGAGAAACTCCAGTGCAGCCACGTGGTGGAAGATTTATAGACAAAAAAAGGGAAGTGAGGTAGAGAAACACCTGGATCAGTTACAGGTTGGCATTTGCCTTATTTAAACACAGTTTGAACATTCCGCAGTGTATGAGTGATTGAAGTACGGCTGCTGGGACTGGCCGAGACTCAGCAGTTGTAACAGGCGCATACTCCTAATTTAGGTTTTCAATCTTGTCTACCTATTAAGTTAGGCTCAGTTTGTCCACAAGGACTCCAATGCAGAAGCATGGAGTCCTTCTCAGGCCATATTTAGTTCGCTTTAACAATTCCCCCTTTTTGGTCATTTTCTCAGTTTTGAGAGATTGACCAAAACTTGAGTTACTGATGTCACTATCACCATTGGTCTTGAAACCCACTAGGAAGCAGAACAGTGAGTTTTGCAAAGGTAGGAAGAAGGGCTGAGTTGACGGTACCACCTCATGCTGGAAAGTCCTGTTTGCAAGAGAAAAACAAAACCTGGTCTATTCTAGGATCCATGTGTTTCCTGAAAGTCTTAATTCGATTATGTCACATTTAGCACGAATGATGCCATTTTGGTTCAGTTTGGTCTGTTGGGACCTAGTGCTCAGTCCAAAACAATGGCCTCCCATCATTTTGTTTAAAAAATCCCCCTTTTTGGTCAGGTTCTCACTTAGGCAAGAGTGTGACCAAAACTTAAGGTGTTAGCGCCACTCTCCGTTACTATCATTTTGGGTTTCCAGTCTCAGCATGTCACTCATAGGTTACGGTGTCCTCGTGGTCACACATTTCTTTCAGCTCTTGTCATTCCAGTTGAAGAGAGACCATCTGACGTTCTAAAGATGGCTTCGTGCAAACATTTAAAACCTTTGAGAGAATACAGTGCACCAGGGAGACTATTCTTATGACTACTGAGAGGGTAACACCAAGAATTTGGAGTATGCTCCTTACCCAGGGTCCCCATAAACCAAACCACCTAAACTCAAGTAGACCAAAGAATGAGCTAGATAAAGCTCATTCTTTGACTTAACTCAGTGGTCTTTTCGTTAATTCCCTACAACAGAATCTCTATAACACCTGATGTTTTCTCCATAGGCCTTAAGTGCCAGCGTCTGCACAGGTACTTTCCTGTTTAGCCAATTCTATTTTTTAGCATAACTTTCACAAGAGAATTTAACATTTGTTGTGTAGCCTTTACAGTAGAATCTGCTATAGAGTCTACTATGAGGGATACGTTTCTAGTCATTGCCTTTTTTATTCCAAACCATGGAAAAAGGACCTAACAAATGATGCCCTTCTAGAAGAGGGAAGGCCTCCTGGCAATGTTCTCTTTAACCCATGCTGTGGGTTAAGAGGAGTGAACCAATGTTCGGTTTCTGAATGATCATGAGGCACCGTATGTACCATTTAAGTTTCTCACCTATGATACATTGGGCCTTCATCTTTTATCTATCAAGTTATAAGATTATCCATATATAAAGCTGGCTGCAAAACCCTTCACAAATAAAAGTATACCCCATAAGTGCACAAAACAGACCCCCTTCTCACTTCTATTGTTCATAGAGGCAGAAGCAAGGGAAAAACATTTAAAGATAAGAGTCTCATGATAGTAAGAAGTCTTGATCCATGATCTTCAGAAAGAGCTACTCACATCAAGGATGCCACCTTCTTCTGGGGAGAAACTTCCCTGGTTAGCTTTACCTTAAGGGTTTCAATGGATGTACAGTTCCAAGAGTGTGGAGTGACCCTGCTCAGTTGTGAGATTATGACCCCAAGGTTCAAGATCCTGATGTTTTGTTGCAGTGAGGATGCCAAGGGCAGTTTTTCTCTGATGTTCTCAGAAGATCCCATCTTTGGGTTCTAGATTGTGAAGGGGTTGATTGTCCTCAGTGAACCATAAAAAGCTCTTTACCTGGTGAAAATACACTGAAGCATAGTAATCTACTGTTATAACATTAGCCCTCCTCCATGGGAAAGCTTTTATACAACCAGAACACATACACTGAAAATGACAACTGAATGAAATCTCTTTATAAATGTTTAAATGGCTTATCAGATAACCAAATGTACATGAAGCTTTGTCTTCCCAGGAGTATGGGTTTGACAAACTAAACATTGTTTATAAACCATTTTAACAATTTGTAAGTCACCACACCAACATATTTAATTTGGATCATTTTATCTTTTCCAGGATTAGTCATGGAATGCATAACTTTTAATAACAAAAGCTTTAAGGACTCACGAAGGACAAGGCAGCCATCTTGGTTCTCCATGAGTCCATGCTTAACATCGGACTTACGTCCTCTTGGGTGCCAGTTGTTTCTCCAAATTGGGCGCATAGCATGGACAACTGATGGGTTCCCACAGGTAATTTAACTTAGACCATGGAGTTCATTCAAATTGTATATCTAAACAATTTCAGCACTGGCTGATTAAGCATGCAAACCTGGTGAGGTATTTCCTCGGTATTCAATTAATTTTTATTCTATTTGGGTTAGCAGTTTTATCAGCCAGTCAGTCTTTTCATTAAAGTTTCTGCAATTCTTACCCAGTCCTAATGATGTGATTTTGAAGTTACTAGAAACCTGTATTCCACAGTGCTTTTCAGGGTCCTCCCCATCCTTTCACGAACCTCCTAAAAGACACCATGTTCTAGGATTTTTGTGCGCTTGTGATGTTTTCAGAAACTACATCAGCATGAAGCAATTAACTGCGGAAACGACTTTAAATACTCACAAAGACACAATTGACAAGGAAATTTGGTTATTTCTGTGGTTCACAATAACAACATAATAACCATAATTATTATTGGTAGCATATACTCAGAAAAATTAGAATTTTAGAAATCCCATACAACTTTGGAACATATATTAATATCATTCACTAAAAATATGACCTGAAGAAGGTCAAACTTTTTTTTTGACACTGTTCTGTATGGAAAAGTCCAAAATGTTTCTTAAAAAGTAACTAAAAAAACACTGGAGTAATTGAAGGACACTTTCTGTGCAGGGGATGGAAAATCTCAACAGAAAAGGAGCGCAGAAGAGCCTGGCTAGGCGGGAGGACACGGTCAGGCCCGCGGGAGACGAGGGGGCACCTGCCAGAAAGAGACCCGCAGGCCAAGCCCAGGAGACGCGAGCGAAGAAGGCAAGGACGCCCCAGACACCCCGGCGGCCATTGCCCGGCCTGCGTCTGCGCCTGCGCCGGAGCGTCCTCCCCACCGCGCCTGCGCCGATGACAACCCGCCTCTGCAGGACGCCTGCGCAACGCCCTAGTCCCCTCATCTGCTCCGTGCACTTACGAGTCTCTCTCGGATCGACTACGTGTTCCTGTCGGCTCAGAGGCCGCCTCGGGGTCCTCCCCATTGTCTTCCTCACACCCTCCGCTGTTCCCGGCCCTTCGCTCTGCGCTTGCGCAGGACTCGCTCGCGCCTCCCCTCGCTGCGCCTGCGCAGAGGCCACCTCCTCCCCCGCCCGTTTGCTCCCTTGGCGTCGTCTTGGGCCGCGCCCGATCCCCTCTGTCTGCGCATGCGCAGGAGCTGCGTGCGCGAGTTCGGGGCTCAGCGCTGGTGGCTTCAGGTTTAAAGGCGCGAGCGCCACCCACGCAGGCACAAGGGCTCCTAGTCGTTTTATTTTTAGCGTAAGGTTTTCCTCTTTAACAAGGAAGCAAAAAATAAAATAAGTTGTGAAATAAAGACTAGCCGTCCTTCTATGTCCTCGGGAACGTTCGTCCTTTAGGTTTTCTCCTGGTGCGTGGGCGCCGCCGATCATTTCGGGGCTTGTTTTGGTTCTGAAGCCCGGGGCAGCCAGGCCTCCCTGCCTGGCCTCGGCGGGGACGCGGGACCTGCGGCCCCGGACCGGGCCTCACCGCCCCGGCCGGTCCCCACTGGTGGTGGCGGTCGGTCCTGACCGTCCTGATGGCAGCGACCAGGCTGGACTCGGGCTGTGCAGGGGCGAGGGGAGCAGGGCGGGGTGACGCCCGGAGAGCGCGTGCTGCAGAAGGCGTGGGCACCCTGTCCCCTTGCGGATGGGGACGCAGGCCCTGGTGGCCGTGGAGGGGAGAAGGGGGCAGGGACGCTGCGGGGCAGAGGAAGCTGGGTGAGTGTGCACTTGGTCCCCTTCGCTCCTTCCTGGGACCTTGGGCTCCACAGGGCAGCCTCCGAGGCCCGCGTGCACACTCGGTGAACCACAGTCCAGACACGGGCAGGGCGGCAGGCCAGGGAAGGAGAGGCCAGGTGTTGGCCTGGGGGTGCTAAGTGAACCCGCAAGGTCGCGGAGACAGCAGGGCAACAGCAAAACGAGCTCTGAGGCCCAGGGCGAGGGCCCGGAGTCCTCCCCAGGGATGGGCTTCAGAGAAGCCCCTGTCCAGGCCCTGCTCACCTGCAAAGTGCTCCCGAGCTCCTGTGCCCCCAACAGCAATCCCGGCCCCGGTGACACCCACGCCTGTCACCCGCTGGGTTTCTTGAGGTCTGAGGACTGTGTCTGAGGGTGCATGGGCGCTGGGATGAAGGGGGATGTCCTGTCCCGGTCTATGCTTGTTAAAGAGGGCAAGGCTGCCTTTATTCAAGGGGGGCTGCTAAAGCGAGATGTTGGGTTAGGGGAGGCAGATCCAGCTCAACTCCAGATAGAAAAAGTGGGAACTGACAGTCCAGGCGTAGGGTCGGGAGTGGAGAGAAAATTACTAAGAGGCAAGGCGGGTTCTGGCTGCATAGACAGGATTTTTGCTGAAAAGGCAGGCAGTGTGGTCACAGACCGAGGGTGGGAGTCGAGGACTTTGATCAGGGACCAAGGGTAGAGGATTTTCACTAAACCGACTCAGCAGGACTCTTGCTAAATCGGCCTAAACCGGCCAAGGTCAGGGACTGGTCACAGGGAGGGCTCAGAGGAGCCTGACGCGAGTGTGGTCAAAGGAGAGAGTCTTTGTCATCTTCTAAGAGGCGAGAGTGACATATTAGTGAGAAACGGTGAAGGGATCATGCTCAGGCCGGCAGCCCCAGGTTTGAGATGAGGACAGGCTGGGTCCAGGAGAGGCTGCAGGAATAGGGGGCACCTAGGCCTGCAGAAAGCGGGGAGCCCAGCCCCCAGCGCAGGCACCCCCGGGCAGACCAAGCTAGATGTGAACCAGTCCCAGAACACGCCTAGAATTTGGATTGTAAGTTGTTGTTATCGATGATATTGCTGCTTGGTCTCTCTCCTCTTCCTCCCCGCCCCCACCCAAGATGGAGTCTGGCTTTGTCGCCCAGGCTGGAGTGTGGTGGCACGATCTCGGCTCACTGCAACCTCCACCTCCCGGGTCAAACAGTTCTCCTGCCTCAGCCTCCCAAATAGCTGGGATTACTGGTGCGTGCCACCACACCCAGCTAATTTTTGTATTTTTGGTAGAGACGGGGTTTCATCACATTGGCCAGGCTAGTCTCAAACTCCTGACGTCGTGATCCGCCCGCCTCGGCCTCCCAAAATGCTGAGATTACAGGTGTGAGCCACCGCGCCCAGCCTCTATAGCCTGGCCATTGTGGCTACATCGGTCCCGGCTAATAGAGATTTTAGCGCACTCAGATTCTGTTGGCTAATAAGAATTAATTATAATTCTGGGGTATTTAACAATGTCGTTATATAGTCTTCAGTGTTGCAAATGGAGAATGAAATCAGGTGCATGTGACACTAATGTGACCTGTTCATGCTCTGTCACTTAAACAGAGTTAAGTAACACAGCCCTGGGCAGGAAGACTCCTTCCCCACTTCTGCCCAGGAGCTCCTTACTCAATTCTGGGGAACAGAAAGGCTTTCAGCGGTGAAGGGGAGTGACAACAGCCAGAAATGAGACACCTCCCAGAGCCCTTTGGTGTTACCCTTTCCGGTCCATCAGCCACAGCATCCACCCCAGGTAGCTGGGTCCTGAGTTCACCATCTCAGGACATTTTTCGACCTGGTTTGTCTGAATTATTATTATTATTGATCATTGAGACAGGGTCTCAGTCCATCGCCAAGACTGGAGTGCAGTGGTGTGATCCTGGCTCACTCAACCTCCCAGGCTCAGGCGATCCTCCCAGCTCAGCCTCCTGCGTAGCTGGGACCACAGGCAGGCACCACCATGCCTGGCTATTTTTTTTTTTTTATTTTTTGTAGAGACCAGCTCTCACTCTGTTGCCCGGGTTGGTTCAAACTGCTGCCTCAGCCTCCCAAGGTGCTGGGATTACAGGCGTGAGCGACCAAGCTCAGCAATCTGAATTATTTACGCAGAGTTTTTTTTCTCTAGCTGGAAGAGCTGTTTGTACGCACGTTTCTTTGGGGGCAACTCTTCTCCATTGTCACAGATTTTTTTTTTCCAAGCCATTCCTGGGGGATTCCTGGGAACCATGGGGGAGAGGCGTGAGGAAGTGACCTTCACCCTGAGACAGGTCCTGACGCACCCTCTGGTCCCTCTACTCAAGTGAGGTGAGAGGGGAAACTGGTGTATTTTTAGATGAAGTTTCCTTTGGAAATAGCTTCTATTTTATATTTTATCAATAATCCCCTGGCCAATGTTTTAAACCGATATTTATAACACTGCCTCAGAGCTTTGGAATAAACAGAGTTCCATAAAGAAAAGCTGTTTTAGAGTGCTACATTGTAAGAGGGGCTTGGCAAACATGAAGGGATGGAGGAAAGACCACCAAGTGACAGGCACAGGTGTCAGGACAGACAGACAGCCCGAAAACAAGGCAGAGGTGAGCAGGGACCAGCAGCACAGCGGCACTGACGCGCCAGGGACTCGGGCTCTGCTGGCCTCCTCCCTCGCTGCCAGCAGTGGCAGTAGTGGGAGTAGGCCTGGCTTGTCTGTGGTTGCCTTTGTTGCTTAAAATGAATGTACTCAAGGGGATTTCGTGTCACATCGTTTCTGACAGTGTCCGGTGGCCCCTACCCTGTAATGCCAGGAGGTTCCAACCCCACCCTTCCCTCCCCACTCCCTCTTTCATCTCTTGGAGCCTATCAGAGGATTACTTTTATAGCTGATGAGCTGATGAAGTATGCATTTAGCCCTGTAACCGTAACTGAATTTCCCCCGGTGCACGTCTGTATGAAGGGTGTGCACCAGGGCTGAGCTGTCTGCTGGGTGAACATGTCCCTCCCTGAGGCCCAGGACCACGACCCCTGAGTCACTCAAAGGAATCGTTCCCAGCCTTAAGGTCAGATGTGCTTTTTCCTTGTCCTCCATTATTTCTTTAAAATCCTGCCACATTTAAGTTTCTTTATATTTAAACTAAGGCCTTTTATTTCTTAAACTTCTAATTGCTGTTCTTTTATTATTTTTGATAGAAGTTTGGCTGCTGTAACTGACCGGGAAGCTTAAAATAACAGACAGTCATCTCTCACATTTATGGGGACCGGGAAGTCCAAGACCAAGTTGCCACCTGGGGAGGGCCCGTTCCTCACAGAGCCTTCCAGCTCGGGCCTCATTTATAAGGGCACACTTCCCATCCACGATGATGGGTCCTCATGACTTACTCACCTCGGAAAGCCCCCACCCCCCAAGACCATCACCTTGTGGGTGAGGATTTCAACACAGGAATTTGGGGGCTGCAAACAATTACACCATGGCAGAGTATAAGGTGGCTTCCCCCACGTGCTCGGGTTGACCCAGCGTCTCACGCTAGCAGCTACATGGAATAGTTATTTTTTCTGGAGAACTCTGGGACCCCTCTGATGTCTTGGAGCACCTGCACAGGCCATTCACTGTGCACGCTGTGAGGCTGTCCTCTGGGGAGTTCTGCTGTTCTGTGGGTTCTGTCTGTATCCGTGTCCCAGCGGGAACGCAGGGCACATTAGCGTCATCCCCAGAGGGCTTGGTAAGGGGACTGTTTGCAGAGACATAGGCAGAGTGCTGGAAAACTACCAAAAAAGCGCAGTGTTCTGGGCCTAATAATAGCAGAGCTATTCTCACCCTGGTCTGAAGGCAGGAGGGGAGGAGCAGTTAATGGATTCTGGAAGTCAGGTTGCACAGAGTCACCTTGAAAGATGCCATGACCTTCACCGAGGGCCAGAGAGAGACTAAGATGACCCCACAGGAGAATAAGACGTAGACCTCATCCTCCTGCCTCCTGCCAGTCCCTGCCAGGGGTCGCCAATGGCAAAACAGGACTGGAAGCCAGAGGCCATGGAAGCCCATGGATGAAGTCCACAGGACAGCGTCCCCGAGAGCAGCCCGGACGGTCCACAGGAGACGTCGCCTGTCTTAGGCGTCCCACGCCACGTGCTCCTGTGCAGCCCTGCCAAGGTGGAAGCTTGGAGTGGGTCACGGTGGGTGCATTGACACTGCAGACGTCAGCAAGTGCTACAAACCAGAGCTGGCCTTTAACTCAAAGTGATGGAGAACGTGTTAATAAGGCAGATTAGACTTAAAAGTGTTGAAGCCATTACACTGTGAGCAGCAAAAAAAATGAAATCTTCTGGCATTTAAAAACAATTATTCAATTCAGCAGAGAAGTCACTGACAAACAAGAGATCACACTGACTGCTTTGTTGTTTTGGTTTTGTCTTACTCATTAACGCAAATAAGAACATTCACCAACATTTGTGTAGGGCCTACCCTCCCTGGTCAAATACAGCTATAGGCTCCCTGCAGATACAAGTTTTCCAGAAATGAACAGATGTTTTCTGTGAGAATCAATTGGTCATATACAATTTACAAAAATGAATACCGTATACTACATTTGTAAACTGTATGCTGCAGATGCTTTATATCACTGAAATTTCTAATAAACTCATGCATGCATTTTTGTTCCTGAGATCCAGCTGTGAAATGTTTACCAGCACATATATTCCCAGCACATGCTGTTTGTTGTTAACCCACTAGGTAAAATCTTCAATTATTACATCAAATTCTTGTAGTTTTTGTATTGTAATTATGCAGATATTGATTATTGCGTATTATTGCGATTATACAGATACCACAATTTCAGATATTCATCATCATGTTCAGTTGGTTTCTAAGAAGGTTTACTTACCTCGTGGTACACCTAGTTTGCATAGTTTGATTATATTTAACTCTTATGCTAATTGTGGGAAGTCACTGGTTTATTCGACAGATGCTCCTGTGGTCTTTCCTGAGCAGATCCTGGCCAAAGACGCTGCCCTCTGGAGATTTGAGAAGTCCTGTGAGGATCCCGTCAGTATTTTCAAATACTCACAGAAAGGCCAGAGGGACTGACCCAGAATTATCAATATAAGCTTGACCCTGAGATAACAATGCCATTTTATGTTTGCATGCATAAAACCAATGCAAGACGTTGATGACCCCAGATCCCTTATATAAGCCAATAAAAAGTAGTTTCATTTTTTATTTCATTTAAAAAAGTGTACCTTTAACCTAAAGCCTGCTTGTAAAACCAGTTTGTTTCTGAAGCCTTAGCTCAAAGCTCACCTGCTTTGGTGAGAAGTCCCTCACGCGTGGCTGCCCTGGCTGGGAGCTCTGAGCTGTGGAAGCCACTGGAGCTGCTAATCCCACCAGTGCTGTCTGATTCCCTCTGCTCTAATGGAGGTCTTTTGCTGGGGTATCAACTGGCATTTTCTGGGCTTGGGAGTCAGTAATTCCCAGTGATCAAGTGTCTCTGCTCTGAAAATGCCTTTCTTTGTGATATGAAGCTGTCAGTAATGGAGACTGACCTCTTCATAAATCAGTGAATTTTATTTCCCCGAGTCATTTTAGAGAGTGAATCTGAACCCTCCAGTCTCTCCTACGAAGACATTAATTGGAGCAGGCATGGAACCTTCGGCTTTCCCAGTCACCTGCCGGATTACTTGGCTTAACCTGGGAATTAACCAGTTAATAAGGTCGTTGAAATGGAAAGAATCCAGGAGGCTGCTGTGTGAGGGCTGATTTGCTGTCTTTATTAAGTGAGGAAAAGGCAGCAAAGCGTGTCTGGGCTTCTCTCAGCTGAGCACACGAAGACCAAGCCCTCTTCCCGCCGTAGCCAGTGAGGAGAGGACCCCTCTTCCCAAGCCCCCTCAGGCAGTGGCTCCCGCTCACCGGCGGCTGGAGTTTCAAGGGCTTGCCCCTGTCTGGAGGTGCTGCCTCAGGTGTGAGGGTGACTGCCCAGCCCCCGTGCCACAGGCCCTCCTCTCGCCCGGACCTCAGGACCCTTGGGTAGGCCCCAGGCTTCCAGCTGCAGGGGCATGGGGACGCTGGCCCCTGTGTCCGCCGAGGCCCTCCTGGCTCCTGTTGGGGGTCTCTCCTGTCAGGATAGGTTCCGTGGGGTTGGAGGGACTCAGCCTGTTTCTCTGCCATCCCCCTTTAACGGCCCAGAAACTTTAGTGACTCAGTAAGTTAAGGTCGACTTCACAGTTCCTTTCTCCTCGCAGTCTCTGGGGACTGGTCCTCCACCGTGACCGCTGGCCCTGGTCTGTCATCATCCTGATAATTTTCCAGAACTCCACCTGCAGCCGTCATCCTGGGTGGCCCTGCCCCATCTCTACCCTCTGCCCTGCCCTTGTCCTGACCTGCTCTGCTCTGCGCTGTGCTCTGCGGGATCTGAGAGGTTTCTGCAGCAGGAGCTCAACAGTGTTGAACAGGCTTCCAGCCCGCACCTCAGTGGGGCGCTTTTTTTCATGGGACATGTGGGGTTGTCTGGGCTGGAGGACACGGATTTGGGGGCACTCCTGAAGATGGCAGAAGGTTGGCCCCACACGGGACCCAGTGGTCATCTCTGCAAATGCCTGGGCTGGGCTGTTCCTGCCTCAGAGGCCTCCTTCCCCAGAGCAGAGGTGGAGAAAGCAGCCTGGAAGAGCTTCACGGTGCAGGAGGGATTTGCTGGAGCTGTCTCTGCACAGAACCCCCTGCAGACACAGGAGCTGTTTTATGGCGGTGGATTTGGCTTGCAGGGTCCTGGAACGCCTAGAGACACCAGAGGGGGAGAACACAGATGAAGACCTCCCGGGCGGCTGGGCAACCAGTGGCAGTCCCACGAGCCACGGGGCCGTGGCCAGCCTCCTTTTGGGACACAGTCGGGCCTGGAGGGAGGGGACAGGGGACCTTTCTGATTCTTCTTTTTGCTTTTCCTTTGAAATGAGAAAACAGCCTCTACGGGCTCCCATTCACGTCGGTCATCAGCTGAAGGAGCTCTTCCCCTCTTCCCCTCTGACTCTGCACCCTCCACAGGGACAGTGTCGCTTTCCGGGCACAATGAAAGAAATAAACATGACTGGAGACATTACCAAGACCTGTCACTTGCCACCTTCTCTTTCCGAAGCTGTAAACATGAGGAAAGACTCATCGTTAGGCTGTCACGAACGATGGACCAGCTTATGCGTTTCAACGAAAGCTAGGCTATCACTGAGCTTGCTGGCTTAAAGCTTTGTAAGCCCACTGCTTAACTGTCGTGACACCAAAGGTCTAGAAAGGTTGTCTGGCTTTTTCCAGTGAAGGTTGGCCCAAGAGCATGAATTTTCTGAGCAGTGCTCCGTTTCTTTTTCCTTCATGTGTGTGGCCAGCGCTCAGGGCCTGTGGACCTGCCTTCTGTGCAGGGCGTCTTGTCTTTCGGGGCCGTGGCTGCTTCTGCAGGAGCCATGGCAGGTGCCAGCCTGGGGCTGAGCTCTCCCCACGTGGAGCTCAGGGCCTCAGAGGCCAATGGCGCATCCCTCAGAGGGTGTGGAAATGGAAGGCCCGGCTGGGTTTAAGGCACACCTGGGCCGGGCTCTAGTGGCTCATGGTCACGGCCTGTCCACACAGAGTGGCGCTCCAGAGAAGGCGCAGGGGCTTAGGCTCAGACAGACACGAATTCACTTCCGATGGGTGGAGCACCCGTTGGGTGACCATGGCAGGTTGCCTCCTTTTTATCTGCAAAGCTGTGGCAAAGATGCCCACCTCCAAGGGCTCCTGAGTGGCACATGTGAGACGCTGTGTGGGAAGAGCATCTTGCAAACCTGGCCAGATGGCAGCTGCACCGTCCCTCTGCCAGGTGTCCCTGGAGACGCCTGCCTACCCAGCTCTGTTTGTGTTCACATCTCAGTGTGACAAACAGCCTGGAAGGGCCACGCTCGAAAGGCTTGGGCCAGGAGCTCCTACCTGGTGAGCACAGGCTGCGGCTTCCCAGACACCAACGGGGGAGGGGACAGATGTCGCGCTATGCTATGCCATTGACTTTTCTGCAACTGATACGATGGGAATAATATTCCATTTCAGTTCACAGGGTCGGGGGCAATAGTGAGTGAGAGCTGGACAAGCCAGGGAATATTGAGAGACCAAAGACACCTGCTGTGGATTTACTGGGCCATGAGAGCTGCCTCTTGGACGTGCAGGGTCAACGTAGTCAGCCACTCTCTTCTGAAACAGCGGCCTGGGGACCAGGCAGCCACGGTGAACCCTGGTACATCACAGAGGGTGCTGACGTGGGCTGTACTGTAGGAGCTGCTGTGTAATCATTGCACACTGGGCAGTGGTGTTTGGCATTCCCTGTGATTACGTTCAGCCGCCTAAACAGAACCCCAAATCACGGTGGGTAAAACAAGACGGAGCGCATTTTCTTCCACGCACAGGAAGCATGGTGGCTGGCACTTGCAGCCAGCGTGAAGCTCCCAGGGGCTCCAGAGCCAGGAACTCTCTGCTTCTGGGCCGCACATCCCTGCTCACAGCTTCCATGCTCTCTGCCAGCGTGGCTGCTGGAGCTCCAGCCTTCTCATCACAACGTGTACAGGGAGGCTTCCAGAAGCTCTGGGTCAGTATTCTTGTGTGCATGGCATCGACCATAACGCACTTACCCACATGCACCAAGCAAAGTTGGAGCAGGTGGAGAAGGGCCTGGTGGTGCAGAGGCCCCAGGATTTCTAGACAGGGCAGCTGTGGCTGCGGCCAGGAGGTGCGGTGCTGAGGGGAGGCTGTTAATGGCTGTCGCCTTTTGCCATTTCCGAGCCCAGCCATCAAATTGGTCCAAGTCTCTTAGAAAATTCTGAGACATGGTGGATTCATTGACATTCCTGGTCATAACCGCTTCCCTCCTCCCACTAGACCACCTTCCCTCCCCAGCCCCCTTTTGGTAACATAAATACAGCTGCTGTGTGTATTGGATCCAGCAGGCGTGGATCCAATTAAACCTACATTATTTGTTTCACTTCTCTTCAGAAAGAGTCTATGAAATATGAGTTTTGGTGGCAAAGTTTTTATCATCAGAGCTGTTCCTGTTCAGCAGACCTTTCAGGTCTCAGCAGCAGCCCTTCTTTCTGGGGTGGGAACTGAGCTGGTCTGTCAGATGCCCCACCTTGTTCCAAATGGGGTCCATCCCTGAGAGAAAGGCACATGATACGAAGCAAAGCTGCAGAAACCTGCGGGAATCAGAGTGAGGGAGATGGAGGTAGAACAGCCACGCGGCCCGAGGAAACAGCTACAGAATGAAGTCTGTTAGTTCCCATTCAGGCACCAGAGCGGCCACACGTTTGCCAGTAGCTTCTAGCGACCAGCGCAAAAAGGCGACTGAGGTCTGTGATGTCCCAGAGTGAACGTGACAGAGTGCAGGGGACACTCGGGCCCGAGCCCCCTGCCACCAAGGAAGAGGACCTTGAGGAAGGCATGGGTGCTACCTGTCCACTGCACACACATCCCTGCTAACAAACACTGACCCTCACGGGGCCGGCGGGGCTCAAACACCGATTCTAACACTGACCCTCGCGGGGCCAACGGGGCTCAAACACCAAGGCTGACCCACTGCCCTATGCACACCTGCCTGGAGCCAGTGAAGAGACTCAGGGAGGGACAGTGTCTCTTCCACCATCTCCCCAGCTCCTCCGTGGTCAGTAGAGTCCATGGGAACATTTGAGGCTTTGATCCTTGGCAAGAATCTTTTTTTTTTTTTTGAGACAGAGTCTCGCTGTCTCCCAGGCTGGAGGGCAGTGGCGCAATCTCGGCTCACTGCAAGCTCCACCTCCCAGGTTCACACCATTCTCCTGCCTCAGGCTCCCGAGTAGCTGGGACTACAGTCGCCCGCCACCACGCCCGGCTAATTTTTTGTATTTTTAGTAGAGACGGGGTTTCACCGTGTTAGCCAGGATGGTCTCGATCTCCTGACCTCGTGATCCACCCGCCTCGGCCTCTCAAAGTGCTGGGATTACAGGCGTGAGCCACCGTGCCCGGCTGGCAAGAATCCTGGGTGTGGATGTTAAACCGGGCGGCCAGATGCAGCCAGGCTTGCACAGTGGACTTGTGTTCAGTAAGATGTGGGCTGCCTCAGAATCACCAGGAACATTCGATAAAGATGGAGATTTCCGGAACCTGCCCTAACCTACTGAACAGTATCGTTGCTGGCGGGGGCCCTGCAGTCTGCATTTGGCAAGCTGGCATAGTGAGTCCCATGCCGGGTGGAGCCTGAGCCCCACATTTGATCAGGGATTAGGGTCACTGGAGCTCACAAGGCTGCACCTGTTCCTGTCTGGGTGCGCTTGGGCGCTTTGCCCGTCTATGCCTGGAACTTCTTTGGTGTAAACTGGAATAATATCTCCTTTACACGGCACAGAACTAAGGATTCTTTGAGTTCCAGGTAATAAAAACCAAGGCCAGAGTAAATCAGACAAAATGACATTTAAAACATAATAAAGACAGGATTGCAGCTGACGGTGGATCTAGAGATCCACACAGTTCACTGGGCCCCCACCCTGCCTGTCGCTCAGAAGTCTCCCCTCTGTGCGGCTTCACTCACAGGCACCTCCTCTGCAAGGAGCAGCAGGGTGGCCGCCATCAGCTTGAGCTCATCTGCCCTCAGAGCTGATGGTCCTGGACAAACAGCTCTCTCTCTGTTCATCAAACTTGAGTTCATAGCCTTCCAGAGGCGGTTCCAAGGCAGGCGGTGTGCTCACCTGGACTGATCACACCTCTGAGGGTTCATAGCCTTCCAGAGGCGGTTCCAAGGCAGGCAGTGTGCTCACCTGGGCCGATCACACCTCTGAGGGACCGGGTGCTCTGAGGATGGTGCCCCAGGTCACGCCCGTGAGGGGCACATCCCCTGGGCATCAACCAATGCAGCCGTGTCCCCTCCACAAGGTGAGTTTGAGGAGTCTGTGCACATGGGAAACAGCCTGCGTTTCTGAGAACAAGGGCTTTTCAGGGCCCTTCCCTCTAGGCCCTCCAGGCCCCGGGGGACAGGTCCTGGTGCCACATTCATAGAACTGCACGGCCCTGGCTACTTCCAGGACCCAGAGACCTGGGCAGGAGGTGCTGGAGCAAAAGCGTTCCCATTCACACCCGATTCTACCAGCTCCTCAGGGGCTTCCATCCCAGCTGGGGCGGGGGGCGGACACCTGAGTGGAGAGGCAGAGACCTCCCAGGAGGGTGGTGCGTGGCCCCTCCCTACAACCCACACTGCACGGGAAGCAGCCGGAGAGCGGCCATGAGCAATGTGTTTTCTGTGAAATAAAACTGAAAGGCTCCTGGTCTCTGTTTACCAGGTAGATAAAGAAATCACAGTCATCAAAAGTAGCAAAGTGTTCATTAAACTTGATACAAAGTATATATTTAGGTGTCTGCATGTTTCCCGATGGAAGCATTTTCAAGGGCATTTTACTCAGCTAGTGTTTTCGTTGACTTCTTGCACGGGAACGGAACATTCACACGAAGGAAGGTCCAGAGGTGAACGTCCACTGCGGAGGCCGGAGAAGCACTCGGGCGGGCGGGCGGAGCGGCTCGTCGGTGGGCCGAGCTCTCTGCTACCCCTGCAGGAGTGTCCCGACGCCATCCCAAAAGCAGCACCTGTGGGCCACGGCGTTTGCTTAGAGCCTGGACCGAGGCTGCTGGACAGAGCTAGGGGTGCCGCTGCCACCCCACGGACCCGGTCCGGGCTGCCCAGCCCTTGTTCATTTGCATCCATCTTGGTTTTTAGGAAGGCAAGTTTCTCAGGAGCTCAGACAATTAATTTCGTAGTGAGTGGCTATCCCCAGAGTAACACGTTCCAACTGTCACCAGCACGGACTTCTCATGAAGCCTGGGACCGTTTGCAAGGACTCCCGGGTGTGTGTGTGTGTGTGTGTGTTCCTGTGCGTGTGTGTTCCTGTGTGTGTGTGTTCCTGTGTGTGTTCCTGTGTGTGTGTGGGTGTGTGTGTTCCTGTGTCCTCTGAGTAGACACCGCTGTGAATGGAGACTTGGGGTTTCTTGGCAAACGTGTGTCCTCACTTATGTGGCTGAGGATTCTTCCTGGACTCAAGATGCAAGTGCCAGGGGACCCGAGTCTCCGGGGAAAGCTGGGTGCATGCACGGTTCTTGGATCAGTCGGTTGAATAATTAGTTCTTAATTAGCCGTCTGAATATAATCATCAGCTTGAATATAAGTTTCTTTAGAGGAAACTGCACTTCCCCATCCTGGTAAGTGGCGATGATGGGTTTCTGGGTGTGAGGTTAATTTGTGGAGGAATTCTCACCTCCTAGAGCCTGGCAGACGGCAGTCATGTGGCGCGTTAGCCAATTACCGGGAAAGCTTCCTGTGCCCGGACGGAATCTGCTTCCAGGAGCTGGGGGAGACGAGGCTGGACATCGCTTCTGGTCGCTGCCGGCGCCTTCTGTATCCTCTGACCCACCCTCCTGCGGGAGGGAACGTCCCCGCTGGGGAAGACGACTGTGTGGGCTCATCTCCAGCCACCGTGGTGACTATTATCGTCCCCTTCACGCCGGAGGCTGTCTTTCCCCCATGGCCAGATGCCAGCAGGGTTTGTCCCCAGGACCCTGCAGGAGATACCCCCTTCATCATCCTGGGAGTGTGACATGGTCTGCTAAGGAAAGCTCCTTTCCTGCAGCAGGTGGGTCCTAGCTCAGAGAACACAGACAGTGGTTTTCCAACTATCGTGCTCAGAACAAACTTTCACATCCAAGAAGTGTTGCAAACATCCTAGAAAGGACGAATCAAACCCACAGGCCCTCAGGCCCCCGTGCGACACTGTGCTGCTTTGGCCCAGAAATACTTACGGCAGAGTTCCCGTGTGATCCTGCAAACACAGCAGCCGTTGTTTACGACAGTTCTGTACCCTGGTCTCCGTATCGCATCAGCCACCAGTTTCACACCATCTGCCTGGTTCGGAGTGCTGTTTTTCAGACCTGGCTGTGGCCACATACTCCTCACAGTTTGCACATCCCTCAGTCTCGGCACCACACCACATGGGAGAGGTCCCACCACGTCTCTGAGCTTAGGGTGGCCGGTGGTGCCCAGGGGAGGGGGAAGCCCGTGGCAGGCGTGGGGTGGGTTTGCTGAGCGACTCTAACCAGTCCTTATGGAATGAGCACCACCTCGCCAGGGGCCTTGTCCTTGCCATCCTGGGGCCACACGTGTGGCTCCAAGGTCCCTCTGGCAAACCTCCTTTCCCTTTGGGGCTGCTTGAGGACTCTAGGGGGCCAGCTTGGAGACCAAGTGTCTGGGGACTGCCAAAACCTCTGCAGGGACGAGCAGCACAGGGTCACAGAATTCCACACTTCCTGCTAAATCAGGGTCTCCTTTTCATCCGTCACATCTCCCTTCCCGCCTGCACCATCAATGTCAGTTCCTCGTCCCCACAGCCACCAAGGGCAGCTCAGCTCGAGCTCTAGGACTGGCCACCCCTCTTCCTGGACTGTGATGGTGGAGAGAGGCCCCAGTCCCAGGCGGCCGTGAGGATGGCGCCTGTCCAGCCACACAAAGCAAGGGCCCCGCAGGAGAAGCAGGCCTCCCTCACCCTAGATGCCTTGCCGTGCAGCCGTACAACCCACCCAGCCGACCTGCACGCCAGAGCTGCTCATTCGTTTTTCGGCTCGGCAGCTGCATGACCTTGGGGGTTCCCGAGCTGCTGGCTGGGAAGCCGAGTTTGGACTCAGACAGGCAGGAGGCACGCAGGCCCCGGAGTGAGGCACCACCGTGGCTCAGGGCAGAGAATGCTGGTCTGAGGAGGGAACGTCTAAACTGAGGCTTGGAGGGTGGGTGGTTGGGGGCGAGGGAGGAGTGTGCTCCAGCCTCCTGTCTGACCTGGATGTGCCCATTTCCGTCTTGGCAGGTGCTGAGGCTGTGACGCTGCAGGGCGGTTCCACGGCCTCTGCCCCCAGGGCTCTGAGTGTCAGGTGGGGGTCCAGGCTGCGGCTGGGTCGGGTCTGCTCTGTGTGCCCCTCACTGTGCTGAGCTCCAGGCTTGTTCTTCCTGAAGCCGATTCCCTGGAACACATTGCAGGGCCTGCGGACATCCATCAGTGTCCACGTGGTCAAAGCCACCTTAGTGGGGTAGAGAAAAATGTTCCTTCCATGGGCATCAGGAGCAGAGCTGACCATCGCGGGGAGGGCTCACGTCTGCCCAGTCTCTGCCAGCGAGTCTCCTCTCGGTGCAGGCCCTGTCCACGTGCACAGAGCCACGGCGGTGCTCGTGGGCACAGATCCCACGTGGGCACTCCCTCCCCACCCCTTCGTCTCTAAGATTAAATCCAGGTGCCTTGAGCCCCACTCCCCATGTTCCCTCAAACCCCTGTTCCCCCCACAGAGACATGTGGCTCCAGCTCCACACTCGTGCACCTGCTGTTTACAGTTTGTGCTGACCAGATGCTGTTTCTCCTTCCATCTCCACCTGCGAATGTTCTGCTGACCCTCAGGCCTGTTTGAAGACCAGCACAGCCCATGTGAGCAGGGCACAGGGCCCCATCCTGAGTGACTGGCCTGTCCGGTCACAAGGACATGTCAGGGGGGTGCGGGGCAGGGTCCATGTGCCCGGGTCCATGCCAGGCCACCGCTGCCCTCCAGGCTCACGACAGGGGGGCGAGTGCTCCACACAGGTGGGTGCCCTAGTTCTGTGCAGATGCACGTCCCAGTGTGGCCTCTGAATCAATTCCCTGAATCAACCCCACGATGGGGATGTCTGTGTAGACACAGCCCCTCACTCCCAGCCCTACCAGCGACCCAAAAGGAGCCGTGTTCCTTGCGGCTATAAAATTAACCCCTTCAGCTGGCTGCTTACCCCACAGTGTCTCTGGTGAGCCCACAAGGCCCAGCCCTTCCCAACTGGCCAGGACCTGACCCAGGAGCTGGACTGTGGGAAGGCGTGGGCTTGGAAGGAAGTGGGGTGTGGGGCTCACAGCCCTTCCTGAGGCTGCAGTTGCCCTGGGGAGGCCCCTGTGCTGAGACATCTTGGAGTGAGGGTGTCCCCTGAGAAGAAGGCTTAGCCGAGGCCCCTGGGTGGAGGATCCTGGTGTTCACCCACCCTCCCCTCCTCCTGAGACCTGGCCAGCTGGCATCCTCTTTGGTGCCGGTTGGAGGCTCTGCCCGCAGGCTGGGCTCCTCCCCAGTGGAAGCTTGTGTTCCTGGCATCACATCAGCGTCCCCTTCTTCCTCTTCTTGCGCAGGGAGGACCCTCAGGCCAGCCCCAGAGCCCTTTTCTTCTCCCAGCCCCCCCCCGAAGTTGTCCCCTAGCCCTCCTGCCCCCGTGTCAGAGCCCCCGAGCCCCCAAGGCAGATAGGAAGCTCATCCCGAGAGGGATCTCGTGAGGGCTGCGCTGGCCGGCAGCGGGCGGCAGATCTGCTGGGTAAACGTTTGGGTCGGCCCAGCGGGAGGTGCTGTGTCCTGACCACACACGTCACAAGCTCCAAGTCAGCACCTGTGTAAGGAACAGGCTGTATTCACGTCTCACAACGTGGAGAACGAGCTTCCTACGGTGCTGGGAGCTTCCTTGCCCACTGTGCACTTTTGTCTGATCAGCAGCCAGGTGCTTTTACAGTGTCCCCACAAGGACAGCGAGCTCCAGGACCCACCTCTCGATTGTATTGTGTCCAGTTCTACTGCGACTCCAGGATAGCCCCTGAGGAAGGAGAACACAAACAAACAGAAAGGGAACATCAGCTCTGCCCTCCCTGAGCACGTCGTCTAAGTCTGAGGGTGGTGCCTCCTCTGATGTATGGAGTCTCTGTCATCTATGACCAGCTGTACGGGGCACGCAGAGATACACGAAGGCCTGCAATGGGAGCAAACACAGGCTCTGCACAGGAGCCTCTGGTGGCCTCAGGGCAGAACGTCACTGTGTCCAGGGGTGGGGGAGCTCCAGGCTGCCGGCAGCCGGCCGTCCTACACGTCAGGCTAGAGGAGCCAGCTTCTCTGGCTGGGCCTGAGGTGGGAGTGATGTGGGGAGGGTGGTGGTGAAAAATCAGAGACACTGGCAGTGTGGGCCAACTCCTGACCTTGGGCAGCTGCTGCAGAGGCCCCGGCCAGAGCCCCACGGGCATCCTTAGTCCGGCTGGGGTTGGGGTGTCCCTGGAGGGTCGGGTCCCTGGTGGATCCGTCTCCTGGAGGGTCCGTGTCCCTGGTGGATCCATCTCCTGGAGGGTCCGTGTCCCTGGTGGATCCGTCTCCTGGAGGGTCCGTGTCCCTGGTGGATCCGTCTCCTGGAGGGTCGGGTCCCTGGTGGATCCGTCTCCTGGAGGGTCAGGTCCCTGGCGAATCCATGTCCCTGGCGGATCCGTCTCTGACCTCACGTGCTCTTCACCATGGAAGGAGGTGCTGGTAGCCAAGCCGCCCTCCCCAGGTGGGCGTCCACTTTGAGGAAACGCATGTGTGAGTCCCCTTGTTGTCTGGGTGCCTCCGTCTAAAGGGACAGCTGGAACTCCCACAGTCCAAGGTCTCACCAGGGCCCCTCAGATCCCACACAGCTGCAGGGATGTCCCTGCTGCCCGAGGTCTGGTGAGAGGCTTGATGGAGGATTCTGCCAACCCCCACCTCAAAGCCTCACAGCTGCTGCATTTTGAGGTTTTGTTCAATTTTATTTGCAGGTCCTCAAAATTAATATATCTATATCTATACCAGGCCAGGTGTGGTGGCTCATGCCTGTAATCCCGGCAGTTTTGGAGGTCAAGGTGGGCAGACTGTTGACCCCAGGTCTTTATGGCCAGCCTGGGCAACACAGTGAGACCTCATCTCTACAAAAAATTAAAACGTAGTGAGGCTCCGTGGCAGGATTGCTTGCGCCTGGGAGGTCAAGGCCGCAGTGAGACTTGATCGCACCACTGCACTCCAGCCTGGGTGACAGACTGAGTCCGTTTCTCTCTCTCTATATATATATATAATCCAGTGAATCTAAAACACTTCCACGTTAAAAGTCACAAGGGTCATTTCAAAGCGAAACTGGACCTGAGCTACGCTCTGCCTCAGCTCAAGACCTGCCAGGGAAGTCATTAGGTGGAGCTTTGCTGGAAACAGCACGGTCAGGTCCGCCTGTGCCCCAGCGCCCAGGGAACACAGGCACACCCCCCCCTCCCCTCCCGGAGGGCCTGGCCCAGGCGGTAGAGACCAGTGCATTAGGCAGAGGCCTGGGTCCTGCCCGGATCTGCCATCTCCTCGCTGTGTGGGTTCCAGCCCTGCTTTAATAGCTCCCCACACCATTACCAGGAAATGGATCCACTTACTCTGTGCGGATGAGAATTCCATTAATGTTCTGAGAATTCCATTAATGTTCTGAGAATTCCATTAATGTTCGCTGTGACCTTTGCTAATTCCAGCGTCATTAGCAGTGCCTACGTCTCAAAATCTCCTTAATGCCAAAAGGCAGTAATGGGTGTCTGCTGTGCCTGCCTAACGAGCTGTAAAATGAACCGGTGGGTGATTTGTTTCTTGCCGTCAGGACCCTGGTTAAGTAATGGCCAGGACAGCGGAAGGAAGGCCAGGCTGTCTGATCACAGTTGATTCACAGGTAAAACCCCGTTCGTGCACACACACACCTGGTCTTCTATTCTCTTAACATTTTTTTCTCCATAATTAGTTTCTCCAGCATCATCTTGGGAGAATGTTGATGTCACTGATCTTGGTTTCTCAGGTGGTGATGAATCTGACGGGGCTGGAGTGGAGCCTGCCAACCCCCACCTCAAAGCCTCACAGCAGCTGCATTTTGAGGTTTTGTTCAATTTTATTTGCAGGTCCTCAAAATGAATATACATATTTTCATATCCTATAGATATATCCTCAGCGCAGGTGCCCGACCTCGGCTCCCTCCAGCCCTGGACTCTCGGTTTTCCTCCCAGACTGGGCCCTGCGCCCCTGCACCACGGTCCACCTGGATCCTGCACACCCGGCCCGGCGGCTCCTGGCCACTCAGCGGAGTCCTGACGCCCTACATCTCCTCTGTGAGCAAAAGCTCTCTTGTTGTTAAAGAGACTTGCAGAAACCACACACCCATAGTCTGTTACTTTGACACATTCTTTTTACTTCACACATATCTGCGTCCCTTGAAGTACTCACGGGGACGTATTCCACGTGGTTTCCGTCTTAGTGCACATAGAACACGGTTTTAACTTATAATTGGCACTGTCTTCTCAAGATCTGTCACTTTGAAAACGTCATTGCCAATAATTGTACATATTGCGTTAATTTCCCAAATCATGATTCACCGTCCATCCTTCAAATGCTGAAAACACTCTCTTGGTTCCCAATTTAAATACTTTTACAGGCAATACCACAAATGCCTTTAGAAATGGAAGTTTCTCTTCTTCTTGTTGTTATTTTTGTCTCTTGTTTCTTCCATCGAATAACGGCCTTGTCGGGTTGGTGAGAGTGAATCACTTGTGGGTCTTGATTTCCAAAGAGGCTGAGCACATTGACAAGGCCACAAACACCTGCTTCAGGCGAGACCTTTGGGGTCTCTCAGGAGGGGTGAGGGACAGAGCCGGTGACTCGCTGGGCGCTGACAGGACCCGCGAGGGTTGGTTCTTCATTTGATCGTCTCCTCTTCGTCAGTATCCACCACCCCCTTCCCCTCGCTGACACTGCTCTGACTCTAACACTGTGGGTTGGTTCTGCTGCCGTAGGGTTTTCCATAAACGGAACGTGGACGGGTCCTGTTTGGCTGCGCCCTTTGGTGTCAGCATCGTGGCTGAGATGAGTCCAGTCGTAGCTCGGTCAGAGTGGCGGGGTCCTCACTTCTCACTGCTGTCCAGATTCTCCCGTGCGTACCCCACAGGCTGTGCACCCGCTCTGCCATCAGTGGGCATCTGGGGCGTATGGTAGACCACGTGCATGTCAGCCATGTGAGCCCATGTCCTGGTGTCTGCCCCGTGCCCCCCATCCTGGGAGTGGCCTGAGGATGCCTTGCATCCCCTGGGCTGAGGCTGGGACACCTGTGGCCGGTCTCACCCTCTTGCTGGCGTCCTCTGGGGAGTATCCATAAGTGAGGGGCCCCACGGAGAGGCGCACGTGGCAGGAACCCCGGGCAGTGCCTGGCAGCCCCAGGAGAGAATCCCACCAGCAGCCACGCGAGTGAGCTTGGAGACCACGCAGCCGGGAGAGGCCGCCCGGCCACAGAAAATACAGAAACAAGTCGCCCTGTTGTTCAGGACACCAGGCCAGGGAAATCCGCTGAGCAGCAACAGACAAGGAATACCGCCGTTACGGGCACCTCTGCCATCTTGCAATTTACATAAAGTCTCAGCTGTGTGCGTGGGACAGCAGCATCTAAAGCTGTCCCCATCAAGGGCCTACACAACCACCTCCTTCACAGTTAGGGGTTGACCGTCCTGAGGCTGCCCCTTAGCATGGAAAGCCGAAATGGAACCGCGTCGACTCCAGACCCCCTTCCCGGCTCCCCGAACCCCCTCCTGGCTCCCTGACCCCCTTCCCGGCTCCTCTTGTCTGGGAAGCAGCTCTCTCCAGTGTAGCCACTCAACACGGCTGGTCTCATTGCAGCAGCGCACGCCCACCCATGGCCACCCCGGCCTCCTCCCCGACACCCACAAGGAAGGCCGTGTCCCCTCCCCGCAAAGGGCGCCCGGAGCGCCTGTGTGTGGACGCACAAGCCCAGGGCCACGGCACTGCAGGGCAGCCCTTTTCTCACTGAAAGCCTGCACCCTTCTCTCACTGCTTTCCAGGGGAAGCTGTCTCAGGTCCAGGGGGTGTTGGCCAGAGTCCCATGGCTCACACCTCCTCTCCTGCCTCTGGCTTCCTGTCTTCAGGAGGATATTTCAAGTTCCAAGAAAGTACTTAGTAACTCCTTTGGGTAATATTCTGTTGAGAAATGATCATTTTACTTTCAGGTGATTTTTAAAAATTACATTCACAGAAATTTTAAAAATCTCAATATGCAGTCATCTGCGTTTTCTGCTGGGGCACGCTTCAATTCTGTATTGGACACTGCGGAGGGTAGAGAGCCGGGCACAGCACCTGCACGTGCAGACCGGGGAGGGCCCCTGGAGGGCTCAGCTCCCGCATGAGGGTCCAGCCTGGTTGCAAGGTTGAGACGCACTTGGGGACAAGTGGGAGGTATTGGGCGGGGCACAGGGGCTAGGAGGCCAAGGGCTTGCTCCTGGAATTCCATACTGGCCTGCAAACCCTGCTCAATGGAACACCACAACAGACGCAGCTCTGGGGCTGGAGGAGCCGCAGCCACCCCGGGACCCCCACCATCTTGGCATCAAGGGCCTCAGACTCTGCTCTCTGTAAGCTTCCTCTGGAGGGAGCAGAGCCAGTGAGATTTGGAGAACAGAGGGTACCTGGGCCCTTCCTGGAGAGTGGGGGGCACCTCGTGTTCACGGGAACGTCCAGCTGCCATGAGGGCCCCTGGGGCAAGCTGGAGGTACCTGCGGAGGAGGGCAGCTCCTCTCAGGCAGCCCACTCCAGCCCATCTGTGACACTGGCTTCTCGAGAGGAGTGAGGAGAGGGATGCGGGCCGTTAGGAAACCAGCAAGCCTGAAAAACACCTGTTGACAAGAGCGGGTCAGAGGAGCTGGGAAGGCCCAGGTCAGCCCAGTCCAGAGGGAGAGGGCCCAGGTCAGCCCAATTCAGCTGGGGCTCTCGGAGGACGGGACCCGCCCCGCGCTGCCAGCGCTGAAGCTTGGGTTCTCTGAGGACTGTGAGGGGGTCTCGCACCGTGACCACAGATGGGGCAGGGACCTCCCCAGAGAACCTTCTCTCAGCTGGGGCAGCCCACCCCAGGGGCTGTGGACGAGGGAGTTAATGAACACAGGCTGAGTAGAGCCGCCTGGTTTGCCCACAGAGGGGCGAGGAAGGGAGTGGGGAGCCTGCTGTGAGCGGAGAGAGGACAGCCTGAGGCCTCAGGAACGTTGGCTGCCTGCCTGCAGCCTGAGCTAATGGGGCGTCTGTTGGGAAGAGGCAGTTTGGACACACTGGTCCGATGAGCTTGATTTCAGATTCTGGGTTCTGGTTTCTGAGTGGAGCTGTGGACTCTCCAGGACCCATCACTGAGGAGCAGCAGGTTCTCCAGGGGCTCTGAGGGAGGCTCTGTACTCCCAGCTCAAGGTCACCACGGGGCCAGGCCAGGGCCCAGACACAGCAAGCCACCAAGAGGAGGCCGGCCGGCGTGGAAGCATTGCAGAGGGTGAATTCCAAAGAGGGCCCCTCCTGCTCTGAGACCCGCACTTCCGAGCCACACTCGCAGGTGACCTGCAACAAGACCCTTAGGGTTAGGGTTAGGGTTAGGGACCCCAGGCTCCATGTGTGCCAGGGAGAGGCAGCGGTGTACGAGGGCCTCCAGGAGTGAATTTTGGCTGTCACCCTCTCTGAGTTACTCCAGTGTAGAGAGGCAGGGCCTGGGTCCAGGGTTGTCTCAGTCTCAATGCAGCCCCTCAAATGGAAGGCCCATGCCTAGCACCATGGGTGGGGAGGAGCAGGCAGCTAGCTGGAGCCTCTGACCCTTTTAAAAGAGGCCCCATTCCCTGGGCCTCGAGGGAGTGGCTGTGCACATGCATGCATTAACCCATGTAGGCACATACATACACGCACACGTTTAAGCACACTCACACATGCATATTTGTACATACATGTGTGCATACATCCACATGTACACATACACACATGCACACGCACACAGGTATGCACGAAGGAGGCTCCCAAGCCCTTTCTGCACCCCTTAGCTGCCTTCCAAAGGGACAGGTCCTGATTTCCCTGTGGTGGGACCCTGAGCATGCCCAGCTTCTGCGGGGCCAGGTGATGCACACGAACTCAGGGTCTGCTTAAACAGCAGAGAAGTGGGATGCCTAGCGGCAGGGGCTCTGCCCTCACAGCTCCTCTGCTAGGCAGGGACCAGGTCCTGCTGTCAACCAAGGGAAGCCAGGCCCTGGCCACCCGGCCCTGCATTTCGGAGGGGTCAGCACCCAGTGCTCTGGGGTCTTAGTTACTGAATGAGCCTGGGCACCTGCCTGCCCTCTCTGGCCTCAGTTTACCCCCTGTACTGCTGGGCGACAGTTCAGGGCACAAAAAAGGACCATTTCAGCTCTGCTGGTGCCACATTGCTGAAGTCCTGGCTGCTTTTTCCTGCATCCTGGGGTTTTCTGACAAAAGGGGAGCATGTTAGTGCTTGAAATGGCCTCACCTCTTGCTATTTTTGCAGGAAGCCTGAATGCAGTTGTTAAAAATAGAAATAATGAGGGAAAGCAGCAGCTTCTGCCCTTGAGTCCTGAGGCCAGGACAGGGCTCCCAGGATCCTCTCCGGGCTCGTGATGATAAATGATCATTGGCCTGCGTTTGTCCTTAGCTAATTTATCCTTGGCCTAGAGAGAAAGTTTCTGCCTTTTTTTTAGAGGAAAGCTGGAAAGGTGCTTGAGGCCTGATATCTTTGCTTGGTCTTTATTGGGCACTGGGCCCTGCATTTTCCACCTGGCAATGCTGTGTGGGGCTTGTTCCAGGCACTCTGTGGGCCTCGTGCCGCCTGTGCTGGCTGGAGCCAGCGTGGCGATCAGATGTCTGGGTGTGCCCAGCACGACCCCACCTCGCTGCTCCCCTGAGCTGTCCTTCCCCTGCAGAGGGGCCAAGAAGCACCCCTGGGAGGCCGTGAGTGTCAGCAAGAAAGGCACGGCAGGGCGGGGCCGGGACAGGGCGAACAGGACCCCAGCGCTTGGTGGCCACGAGTCCCAGGTCTCGGAGGAACAGGCCTTGAAGACGCAGAGAGCTTTGCCCTGGTAAAGATCTCGGCATCTCTCATTTCCCCGCTGCTTCCTGCTATAGCCCCTCTCCGCCAAGAGGCAGTCCCAGCCCCCAGGACCATAGAGAGGGGCAGGGGTCTTCAGTGTGGCTAAGGGCCACCGCCTTCGGCACATGGGATGGAGCTGCCAACTACCCCCGTTCCCTGAGCTGAAGTCTCCTTCTATCTGGGCCTTGAGTTTTTAATGCAAGATGCAGCTCAAGGCTTGCGGTCGCACTTCTGTCTTCGGGTGCTAAAACTGCATTTTCTTCTTGAGTTCCGTGTTTCAGGGAGAGAATGGCGAAGAAACAGACTAAAGGACTTTGCTGCAAGCTACAGTCGTAAAGAAGGACACGTGGGTGAGGCCGGGAGCCCGGGGAGCCTGGGGTCAGCTCCAGTCCGAGCAGCGGAGCCGGCAGGAAGACCCGGCCTCTGTGAGCGTGTGGGGTGCTTTAGAGATGGGGGTGTGTTTAGATTTTGTCTCTTACGTGTTATTCCCATGGCAGGCTCTGCACCAGTCCCCGGCGCTGCCTGCGGCATCTGATTCTGCCACTGCTGCCCACTTAGCTTTTGGGTACGTGGAAGATCTGCATCGTGGTTCCTGCTGAAGAAGGGAGTGTGTGGCTGTGTGTGCGTGTGTGTGTGCACAGGCATGCACACACCTGTGTTTACATGAACACATATGAATACAGTGTATGTGTATACACACAAACACGTGTGTGCATGTGAGGTACATGCATGTGCACATTCACTTACATGTGCATGTGTGCACGTGTACGCATGTGCGATTGGCATGTGTGCATGTATGCATACGTATATGGGCACATATATGTACAGGCACACATGCACGTTTGTGTGTGCATGTATATTATATGAACACACATGTTCATGCATGTACAGGCACGTGTGCATGTATGTGTGTTTGGTGTGTCTATATATGTACATGTATATGGCCACACACATGGATACAGGTATGTGTACACCTGTGCAGGCACACTTGCCCAGACACACAACTGCACACCTCCCTGCCCTCCACCCTGCCTTTGGGCTCTCCATCATTGCTGCTGGCTGATAGGTCTTGAAAGGCCCAGGCTGGCGGGCGTGTCCTGCTGCTCAGGTGGGCGGGAGTCGGAACAGCCTGTCTGGGCCTTCTCCAGGTTTCCTCTGTCAGCCTGGAGGAGGGCAATAATGATGCAATTTCTTACAATAATGATACCTTACATTGCATAATCGTTCGTGTCACTCAAAATGTTGAAAACAGTAGCACAGAAAAGTTAAAGGGTTCCACAGCAACTCAGCAGCACAGCCAGCACCACGAAGTCGGCCACCGCCCCACACTTTAGTCAGCTGGGTGACCTGGCCGGCCCTGGGAGGACACCTCATTCAGCTGAAGCTCATCCACGTCCAGGTCAGGGGGCTCCTCGGTGTCCAGGAGATGCTGCCAGCTCCCAGCCCCAGGACGGGTGTGAGGCTGTGGCCCCCGGGGTAGGTCCCACCAGGGGCTGAAACAGTTCCCTGAGGTGCAGGGAGGTGGGAGGCAGTGAATCCTGCTTTGAGAACTGACTTCAGCTGTTCAGGGTGGATGGGGCGTGGGGTCAGGGGTGCATCTGACACGTAGGTTGGCTCCAGCTATTGCCCCAGATCTGGTCCGTCCGCAACAGCAGCCTTCGTGTGGGCTGAGCAGTTGGTCGGCCACATCCAAGCTCTGTTGGGAAGAGAAGTCCCCTGGTGCCTGTGGTAGGAAACCAGTGCCTCACCCTTGGGCCGGGTCAGGTGACCTGAGGGGTGGGAACTGCTGCCCCTGGCTTGGCTGCTCTCCATAAGCTGGACAGGCCAACCCAAACGCGCATGTGCGTGAGCTCACGGTGAGCAGAGCCCTCCCCCTTCAGCGGAGGTCTGTGACGGCCTCCCCCAGCTCCTTCCCTCCCCAGGGCACCGCCGAGGCCCGGCTGACATCACGAGGTGTCCTGCCCAAGGCCCTGTGGTTACTGGACACCCTCAACCTGCTGCCTCTGCCCTTTTCCTCACTTTCTAAACCTTCTCTCCACTTCCCAGGGAACTCCTCCTGCACGAAGCGTCTTGGCTCTTGCCCTCCACACCGACCACGTCCCTCTCTCAGCCGGTCCCCGATACCGAGCACCTTAGAGGCAGCCACTCCGCAGACCTGGTTGCCCATCTTGCACCATCTGCATCTCCTCCTGTGCACGGAGGAGGACGCCAAGGCTCCCAGGCCTGGAGCTCGCAAGGGCAGAGACCCCAGGTTCCCTGTGGGCCAGGACCACTGGCCTTTCCTCTGCTTGGGGCATCCTGCAGTACCAGGCTCAGGGATGGAACCCGCACGCAGAGCCAGGACAAGCAGGCCACACGGAGGGAACGCCGACCACGTCCCTGAAGCCACGGTGGTGAGGAGTGGACTGTGCACTTCAGAGTGAGGTCGGGAAGGCAGCGTCCTGCTCAGATTGTAGAAACAGGCAGAAACCCCCACGTGGTCTCTCCTTGGTTTAACCGAGAAGATGCTGAGGCCTGGTATCCACTGCCCTCCCTCCCGAAGCCCAGACTCAAGAGAAGGCAGTACAGGAGGATGGCGCAGCTGGGCCCCGTTGCGGCTTTGGCCACGGTGCGGTCTCTGCATGCAGATGGGTGGGCTCTGCAAGGGCTCGTCGGGGGGATGGCGGCTCTGGGGCCGCATCGCACCCCGGATTCGTGTCCTCCAGCCTGTCTCCTCGCCTTAGGTGGGACGCGATCACCACCTGCAGGGTGTCTTGCTGCTGCGCGACAGTGAGTAGAGGCCGCACACAGGCCCACAGCAGGCGCTCAGCAAACACTCACTCCGGGTCCCCGTGCACCCGTCCAAGAACCGCAGGTTCAGGCCTCCAGGGAACGCCTTCGGGGCAGCCGCTCTGACGTCGCCTCTGCCCCGTGTCTGGATCGCTCGTGAGGGGTCCCCAGACCAGAGGCAGCAGGAGGTGGGGTCCAGATGCAGAGGGAGAGACAGGATCTCCGAATTCCGTGATCACGGGTGGGCAGCGGCAGCTGGAATTACACACTAGTCCCACAGCTGCGGTTTTTTTGTTTTTTGTTTGTTTGTTTGTTTGTTTTTTGAGACAGAGTCTCGCTCAATCGCCCAGGCTGGAGTGCAGTGGCGCAATCTCCGCTCACTGCAAGCTCCACCTCCCAGGTTCTCGTCATTCTCCTGCCTCAGCCTCCCAAGTACCTGGGACTACAGGTGCCCGCCACCACACCCAGCTAATTATTTGTATTTTTAGTAGAAACGGGGTTTCACCGTGTCAGCCAGGATGGTCTCGATCTCCTGACCTTGTGATCCACCCGCCTCGGCCTCCCAGAGTGCTGGGATTACAGGCGTGAGCCACCTCGCCTGGCAACTGCGGTTTTAAGCACTAATATTTTACAGGTAAAAAGCTACATCTCCCACTGCAGATAGCAACCATCAGGGTTGTTAGATTCATGCAGACCAGACGATGCATCTAAAGGAAAACAGACCCAGGCAGGAACACCAGCGGCCGCCCGAGTGTTGGCAGAAGCAGGCCTGTTGCTGAAATGCGACGTTTGTAGAAATCACTGTTTTAGCCGCTGTTGGCTCCCCTCAAACTCCTGACAGTGATCCCAAGATCTGCCGGGAAGCACCTTCCCCTGCGACTCCTCGGAGACACCGGCGCGGGCTGCAGCCTCATGTGACCCCTTTGCCGGAGTCCAAGAAAAGAGAAGCTGCCTCCGTGGACTTCTGTCCCTGATGAAGCCACAGCGGCAGGAAGTGGTAGCTGGCTGCTCCCAGGGTTTATTTGGTTGGGACAAGAGGTCCCAAAGCTGTCCTTGGGAAGGAGCTTAGGCGGAGCTGATGTGTGCCTCGGGGAGCGGAGGGAGAGACAGGGCAGGAGACATGGAGAACACGGTCCAGAGGCAGCGGGGAACAGCGGGAGGGAGAGCCAGGCCCTCTGCGACGCGGCTGTGGGCTGGGACAACAGGGGAGGGTGCGGCAGTCCCAGCTCTCAAGGCCTCTGGCCCAGGATGGGGTGTGAGATGGCCAAGCGGCCATGGGGCCACCCGGGAGGAGGAGGGGAAGCAAAGGCATCAAGGAGGGCACACAGGCGTGGTGACATCTGAAGAGGCTCCTGAAGGGTGTGTAGGAGTTTTCCAGGAAGGGTGGTTGGAGGGAGCACTAGGCGAGTGGCTGGCACGAACCAAGGCCTTGGGTCCCCAGAGCCCTGTGTGGGTCGGAGCTGGGTCTTCCCAGGTTAGGGTTAAGGTTCGGATTATGTCTCTTTTCCAAAGCCCTTGAGAGCAATAGGATTTCAGCAAATGTAGCTTGTGTGGTTTCTGATGGTCAGAAATAATCCACATTTTAGGCTTTCTGTAATCCTGTACTTTAAAACTGGCGTCACAGACCAGTGCCCCTGCAGACAGCAGCCTGGGCCTCTAAATGGAAGGTCCACACTGGTGGAGGGGGCGGGGCCACGCCCAGGCCGGAGAGCCTCTGTGCCTAGTGGGCCCCGGAGTCCCAGGTCCCTGGTGCAGGGGGAGGAGGCAGAACAGATCCCATGGGGGAAGCAAACCCACTTCCCCAGACCCAGGAGTGCCCACATCAGGGGGACCCCAGAGAGGGCCGGCCCTGCGTGTACACCCCTCCTGCCAGGACCCTGCTCCCGAGGTCACACCAGCTCCTTGTGGAATGGTCTGATGGGGTGGACCTGACCTGGAGAATCCATGCCTCTCACACATGGAGCTGGGCAACAGCTGGCACCCACCGCCCTCGGCCTCAGCCTCCCTGGGGGCTCCGCCACCACAAGAGGGGCTGTCCCGGGTGCTTTGAGTGGAGTGAGCTAGAGGGTCGGATATTAGGGCCACCTAGAGGAGCCGGCGTTGCCCATCTCCTGGCCGCGGCTGGACTGACGTGGGCTGGCTCCAAGTCCAGGAGGAAACTCACAAACTCTGAGCTACACAGCGGGTATGAGTCCTGCGGCAACATAGTGGTCTTTCAAAAGCGTGAATAAATTGAAACTTCATAAAATAGTCTATATTTATAATATCCATACAGAATTACCTCTTTTTAAAAATTTATTTAGTTATTGAGAGAGGGTCTCGCTCTGTCACCCAGGCTGGGTGCAGTCACGACTGACTACAGCCTCGAACTCTCAGACCCAGGGCTCCTCGTGCCTCAGCCTCCTGAGTAGCTGGGACCACAGGTGGGAACCACCAGGCCCAGCTAGAATGCTTTAAAAAAATCATCTAAGGCACACAGCGGTAGAGGCTACAGCTCTAGGGCCCAAGTCAGCCCTGTTTTTGTCAAACAGAGGGTTAAAAATGATTTTTATATCTTTAAATAGTTGGAAAATCAAGAGACTATTTTGTGACATGTGAAACTTACAGGAAATTCAAATTTTAGCTTCCATAAACAAGAAGATGTGGGGACACAGCCACACACACTCATCACGTGGGTCAAAGGCTGCTCTGGGCCACAGCGGCAGAGGTGAGCGTTTGCACCGGAGGCAGAGTGACCTCAAGGCCTGAAACACACCGTCCAGCCCTTCACAGAGCGGCGTGCCAGCCCAGCTTCAGGCTCCTTGGCAATGCTGGAGCCCCAAGGGGCTCGAGTTTCCCCTGACCACAGCCCCCATAACCGGAAGCCGGCTTGCCCAGTGCCCTGATCCCACCCACCGGCCCCTTCCTGTCCACACATCCCCGCTTTTCCCTGGAAGCCTTTGGTGACAAGTGCAGACACACTGCCCCTCATGGTCTGGGGTCCTTGGCTGCCTCTCACCTGTCCGCCAGGTGGCAGGTGCTGCCCTCGGGCCCACTCTGAAGGTGATGGGCTGATGCTCCAGGCCGGACATCAGGCTCCGTGACGGCTGGTCCTACACCGTCTTCTCTGGCTGTCCCTGGGGTCACGCCCCTCTGCTGCTGCAGAAACCTGGGTTTCCTACGTCAGGCTTAAATGAAAGCAGCCTCAGGACAGAAGTCCAGGAAAGGCCAAGAGAACTCAAGCTTGACTGTTCCTCAAGCTTGGTCTTGACAGAGAGAAGTGGGTAAATCTGAGGAACAGGGGAGAGGGCCTCCCCCCATGGGGCAGGCTTGTTACCGTCGGGACGAGGCTGCTTTTGGTGCTGAGTCCTGGAAGCCGCTTGGACCCATCCACAACTTCTTACGTGTGCTGCCGGCAGCTGACCAGCGGCCACACTATCCTGGACGCGTGGGGATGGAGCTACGGGGAGGGTGCGGTGGTGACTGCTCCACTGCAGAGCCGGGTATCGCCAGGGGCACCGGGATGAGGCCGTGCAGAGACACAGGTGGAAAGGAGTGAGTCCTCTAGGGTCGTCTGAACAGCCGTGTTCCACCCATTCAGTAGCTTCAAAAACAGGCTCACGATTTGGCTACAGGCCCTGGTCTCCGGCTCGGTTCCCTCACCCTGGGCTCCCCATGGTCATGGGCAACACAGCATCCCACACTGTAGATGGGGGTCAGGAGTGGGGAGGACAGGGGGAGGTGAGGAGGTGAGTGGGTGGCACAGACAAGGAGGGAGCCCACCCATGCCCTAGACAGAGTTTAGGAGTGGAGGGGGCCGAACAAAAGGAATCGTCTTCATTTCACCTTCTGGTAAGGAGAACAGGCTTTAGCCAAGGAAAGGAGGGGTGGAAGTGCAAAGCCCTCCCATGGGGGAGCCCTGGTGCGGGGGGTCCACCCCACAGCCCCCCGGGAGCCGCCAATCTCCCCGACACAGCCCCCCGGGAGCCGCCGATCTCCCCGACACAGCCGCCCGGGAGCCGCTGATCCCCCCGACACAGCCCCCCGGGATCCACCGATCCCCCCGACACAGCCGCCCGGGAGCCGCTGATCCCCCCGAGACTGGCCTGCACCTGCACATCCAGGGGACGGGGGCCCCGAATTGTTCTGCCACAGTGGCCCGGCCGGCAGGGAGATCAGAGGAAGAAATAAAATCCTCAGGCCTCCCCTGGGATCCAGATTCAAGGCCCAAAGAGCAGACTTTGCCCGGGGCACTCACGCAGATCCCCGCGTGTCAGGGCACTGCAGTCCTATTACCATAAGCGATAATGCAAAGGTGTGATAAAAGCCATCTGTCATTCATAAAATGTGATGGTGCCTTTCTGCAAAGCCATAAGCCATCCCGGGGCTCAGCCAAGAAATGGCTATAAAATCCGGCATAAAGACGTCAAAGCACACTTTCCAATATAAAGAATTTTCTAGGCAGCTGTTTCCAGAATTCATCTGTGTGCAATAATTTTACACCTAAAACTATCACTGTGTTCCATGTCTGGTGGCCTCTTTAGCAGTTCCTCCCCTGTAACAGCAAGAAAGTGCCTTCAACATGCTGAGGGGCTCCGGGTGACAAGAGACAGTATCAGGTTCGCCTGCCAATGGCTTTGCTGAGAAAACGCCTTCAACATGCTGATGGGCCCTGGGTCAACGTGCTGATGGGCTCTGGGTGACAAGTGACAGCATCAGGCTCACCTGCCAATGGCTTTGCCGTCAGACACAAGCACAGGTGCCTGGGGAGGTGCTGTCTGTCCTTGTGATCCCCCAGGTTGCCAGGAAGGAGGAGCTCATGCCTCTTTGAGAAGCGCAGGTTTCGTCTTGGTTGGACTCAGAGGCCCTGAGAGCAGGAATTACCCTCCTGAGCGCTCCCCGGGGGAGACCCCTCGGGCCAGGACTCCCAGGGCCCATACAGAACCTGTGGGACCAAGGGCAGGCACAGCTGGACTCGCACCAACAGCTGGGGAGGGAGGGGGAGCTGGAGCCTGAACTGACCCCTTTGGTGGTGGGGGTGGTGGGGTACAGGGAGTCAGTGGCCCCAGCCCCAGCGACAGCACAGCCTCTCCCCCAGGGGGAAGGGGAGGCTGAATAGGAGAGAGAACCCCACGCCCTCCACACCTGAGGCCATAGCCCGAGGCTTTCGCTCCAGACCCAGACATGTACGGGCTCTGATAAGAAGTTCCCTGTAGGCCGGGCGCGGTGGCTCACGCCTGTAATCCCAGCACTTTGGGAGGCCAAGGCGGGTGGATCACGAGGTCAGGAGATCGAGACCATCCTGGCTAACAGGGTGAAACCCCATCTCTACTAAAAAAAAAAAAAATACAAAAAATTAACCGGGCATGGTGGTGGGCGCCTGTAGTCCCAGCTACTGGGAGAGGCTGAGGCAGGAGAATGGCGTGAACCCAGGAGGCGGAGCTTGCAGTGAGCCGAGATCGCACCACTGCACTCCAGCCTGGGCGACAGAGCAAGACTCCGTCTCAAAAAAAAAAAAAAAAAAAAAAAAAAAAAAAAAAAAAAGAAGTTCCCTGTAATGTATTCTCACTTGAATCTCAAATTTGCTTCTAAATATCCAATCTTATTTATCTAATATATGCGTTTTCATCTCTAATCACCAAACCTGTAGATTACACTCATGCGTGAAATATTTGGTGAATACCTTTTAATTTTACAAAATGTCTCCTTCTGAAATTACTCCTACGCACCCAGGGAAAAACAGAATGACGTCACTGCCAACTTGGAGGTAAAAGTATTTCGCAAATCTTAACAATTTTGGCTTTCTACATGCACGTTAGGAAGTGTTGATGGACACAGGATCATACCCTACCTGATAGAGGAAGGAGACGATTTAATTGATGACATCTTCAATTCCCGTCCCCATCCTCCCCGGGTCCCTCTGTACTGAGGGGCCGTGACCTCTTGATGATCTAGGCTGTGATGGAGCAGCACCCAGATCCTCTTCAGATTCTTTCAACTCGGCTGTGACGCCTGTGTCTTCATAAGAAAAGACGGGCTTCCAAGCAGCCGCTGAGAACCACAGCCAGGCCGACCGGCAAACCACCCACAGCCAGCACGGGAGCCGCAGAAGCCACAGGGCTCTCACAGGGGTCTCTGCCTCCTCCATGGAGGTGCTCCCTGCCTATCTGCTGGGCCCGCCCACAGGGCCCCTCCACGGACGGTGCCCGGCCTCCCTCACGTCCCCGAGGCGTCCCTCGGTCAGGTACTTAGAATCTGCGGCTCCCAACTGCTTTTCCCAAGGCTGGAGCTTCCCCAGGACGAGAGCGGGGCTGGGCTCCCTGTGCCGGGTTTCTAGCCCGGGACCTGGCCCCTGGCAGATGCTGGACATAGGCTTATGAGAGGGCTGAAGTGGCTGTGTCTCCACGCAGCCGACAGCTTCACGAGACGGAAGGGGAGGTCAGGGCCAAGCCCCAGTGACGACAGGGCTCAGAGCCCCATGACCTGGCCACAGACGGCCGCTGGTTTAGTCCTCACGACAAGGTGAGAGCCAGCCGCGCCCTCCCGCGGCAGGAAACTGAGCTCTGAGAGATTCCCTGACGTGCCCAGTGCCGTCTGGCTGGTGAGGGACAAGCCGGACCTAGCCCCCATGTGCTGGCTCCAAGCCCACCCTCAGCCCCACCCCTCCCACAGCGCTGGCCTGTCCCTCCCACACCCCACCTGCTGCCTCCAGCACCGGAGAGCCCCAGGGAAGGGCAGGACCCCGGGAAGCAGATGTGGGCTTCTTGTTCCTAAGTGTCCAGAATTCCAACAGCTTAGACCCAGCATAGGGCTGAGTGGGTGAGGCTGGTGAAGAGGTCAAGTTTCTCTGTAAAAATAGTGACCACAATAATAGCAACGTGTGCTTTGTAGCAAAGACTCACTGAGGCCCTGTGTGCAAAGTGCTGAGGCCGGCCCAGCTTGCGGCCATGCCAAGTGCCGTCTGCTGCAGGGCCAGCTCCTCCCTCCTCCTCCGGCTCCTCGGGCTGTCTGGTCTGGGGATGTGGCTTTGGGGCTTGGTGGCCTGTAGCCCATCCCCGCGGCCCATCCCCGCGGCCCATCCCCTTGCCTTCAAGGGCCTCTTAGGGCACAGAGCGCCCCATTGAGTAGCATCCCCAGGACGCGGGGCCGGCTGTACCCCTGGGTGCTGTGCCCTCTGCTCTGCCTTCTCTGGGGCCCCGGCAGGATCGGCCTCCCCGACTCCGGCAGGAACTTGGTGCAGCTGTCCCAGCCCCGGGCATCTTCTCCCTCAGGCTGCGGCCTCACAGGGCCCACGGGGGTCAGAAAGCAGAGGTCTGGCTGTTTTGTTTTTTGGGTTTTTTTTTTTTGAGACAGGGTCCAGCAACAGCTGGACGATAAAGGACAAAAACAAGCTATTTTGCCTCGGACACTTGGCGGGTATTGAGTTTTTCTCTGCAGGACGGGGTGGGCGGCCCAGAGTAGGAGGCAAATGCACACAGCCCCCTCCTCCAGCTCCTGCCTGGTGGGATTCGGTGAAAATAACTATAAAATAACACGGGAAAATTCGTAGCATAGAGATGAAACTGAAAATCACAGAAGTGGTGTCAGGCGGTGAGGCTGTGAGGAAAAGGAGGCTGGGTGAGGACACACAGGACCCTGGTGGGCGGGGATGCTCCAGGGAGGTCCTTGCTGCTGCAGCGTGGCCTCTGCGTGGAGGTGCGAGGCCAGGAGAGCATCATGGGGCAGCCGGTGCGAGGCCCCGATGAGGAACTGTGGCCTGGTGAGCGGCGGGCAGGGAGGTACGGGGTGGTCCTGCAGGGGTGGAGCTGCAGCCACGTCCTTCACTTTGGGTTTCGCTCTGAGCCGGGAGCAGTCAAAGAGCTCTGAATGGAACATCGGACTGTTCTGTTCATCCCACCGGGATCTCTCTGGTGCTGTGTGGGAAGGGGCTGCTGCAGAATCCAGGTGACAGGGCGGTGACTTCAGTCGGCAGTGCAGGCGACGAGACGGACTGGTTAGGGGATGCATTTCTGAAACCGCATTAACAGGAGGTACGTCAGGGGCGACTCCGTGATTCGAGGCCTCAGCAAATATTAGAACAGGAGGGTCCACAAGGGAACGGTGTTGGGAGGGATTCCGTCTGGAACATGCTGGTTTGAGATTCTTATCAGTCATCCAAGCAGAGAGTCCTGGAGCTCAGCAGAGAGGTCCGGCCTCAGGACATAAATGTGGGGTTGCCAGTGCACGGCTCATAATTTCTGGGTCGGTGGGAGCTCAGCCAGGGAGGGGTGGAGAGAGGGGCCTGGGACTATGCCCAGAGCTCCAGTGGCAGGAGCTGGGAGATGGGAAAGGAGCCACAAAGACCCTGCAAAGGAGGCTGAGAGGAGCAGCCAGGGAGGTCAGGGGTGGGGGCTGGTCCTCCAACTCGGCTGGACAACAGGGCCAGGCAGGCCAGGCGGCAAGGCCACGGCTGGGGCCAGGGGCTTATTGTGAAGGGAAAAGAGGCCTGAAACTTTTCAAGGTGAGTGAGGCATGACCGGCTTTTGATTTTAGAAGCGTGTCCTCATCGTAGCAGAAGACTGCTGGGGACGGCAAGTTTTAGCGGATGCACCCAGCAGAGAAGGGCGAGTTTCTGCTGCTCGTGGTTGGCTAGGACCTTCAACAGGCAATGAAGTGATCTCGGGGTGCAGGTGAGACGCCCCCTCTGCGGCCGACAGTACAGAAATCTCTAGAAACCGCGGGCAACTTGCCATTCTCTCCTCTACTTTGGAGTGATTTCTGTAACATGGAAATAGCTGTTTCTTGAATGTCTGGTAAATGTCAGGTGAAACTGTCTGGCCTGGCTTCTGTTTTAGGGGTAAATATTGGACCACCCTGCTTCTCTGATGGTGATTGGTGTACCCTTAGCTTTGTGTTTTTTTTTTCTTTTTTTTTTTTTTTGAATTAGGGTCCCACTCTGTCACCCAGGCTGGAGTGCAGTGGCACAATTGTAGCTCACTGCAGCCTCAAACTGCCGGCCTCAAGTGACCCTCCTCCTTCAGCTGCCCAAGGAGCTGGGAGTGCAGGTGTAGATCACCACACAGAGCTTGTTTTTAAAAAAATTCTTATAGAGATGGGGTCTTGCTACGTTGCCCAGGCTGGTCTTGAACTCCCAGCCTCAAGTGATCCTCCCACTTTGGCCTCCCAAAGTGCTGGGATTATAGGCGTGAGCCTCTGTGCCTGGCCTAGCTCCATTTTCTAGTACAGAAAGTACTGGGACCAGAAGTGTTTCAAATTTCAGATTTTTCAGATTTTGCAGTATTGGCACATACATAATGAGGTATCTGGGGGATGGGACCCAAGTCTGAACATGAAACTTATTTATGTCCCATACACACCTTATACACAGAGAAGGCACCTTGTTCACTATGTTTAAAGATTTCATGCCTGAGACTGTGACCCGCCTGAGGAGTCTGCTGCTTAGGGGTCTGGTGGCGCTCAAAAGCTTTCCCGTTTTGGAGTATTTTGAATCCTGGATTTTCGGATTAGAGATGCTCCTGTATTTCTTGGGTCCATTTTGGCAGTTTGAATTTTTCTCTAAAAATAACCATTCCATTTGCATTATCGAATATGAGGGTGTTGATTGAAGATGAGGGTGTTGGGTGGCACCTTTCTCTGGGACTCCAACACAGTCTTACTCCGTGTCCCCTGTCGCCCCTAATGGCACTAATTTTCTCTTTTCTCTCCTTAATCTCACAAACTAGCTTCTGTGTCTTTTGAAGCAGCGTCTTTGTTTCTTCATCAGCTTCATTTGGTTCTCCTTTGCCCTGGTTTTTGGTTTGTTCTGTATGAATTTGTTCCTTCCTCATTTCGCCTGTTTTATTGTTTTTTTCCAGTGTCTTTAACTAAAAGCCTGGCTGTTTTCTTTTTTTTGAGGCAGAGTCTCACGCTGTCGCCGGGCTAGAGTGCAGTGGTGTGATCTCGGCTTGCTGCAACCTTTGCCTCCTGAGCTCAACCAATTCTCCTGCCTCAGCCTCCCAAGTATCTGGGATTACAGGCACCTGCCATCACATCCCGCTAATTTTTGTATTTTTAGTAGAGATGGGGTTTCACCATGTTGGCCAGGCTGTTCTCAAACTCCTGACCTCAGGTGATCCGCCCGCCTCAGCCTCCCAAAGTGCTGGGATTACAGGCGTGAGCCACCGCGCCCAGCCCAGGTAAAAATATTTTTAAAGCCAGCTTCTCTTTCATTATATGACACTGTGTCTATGAACAAGCTGTAGAAGGTGTGCTTGTGTGCATAGGTGTGTGTGTGGGTAGACGCCGTGAACAGACTCTAGATTATCTGCCTTTTGGAATTTCTTGACATTTTTATGACCATCAAAATATGGTCAGTTTTGTGGATACTCCATGTGCAATAGGATGTGAATCCTGTATTTGAGGGATACAAAATAAAGTCAAGCTTTTACATTGTTTTATTCTTGTGTTTTGAGTTTCTTGATCTGTTGCTTTTAATGAAAACAAATGAGTTCTATTTTCAAAGACCCTCAGATGGTGGGTGGGAAATGGGTAGCCCAGGAGTCCAGCGTTGGGGCGGACTGGCCGGTCGGCCAGCGACAGCAGCCGGAGGAACCAGCACAACCCTCCCCAGCCACCCCGCGTCCCCCGAACCCAGCCCAGGAGATGCAGAGCTCACATTTTCTCCCGCTAGCGGCTCTCTCAGCTCCCGTGAGCCCCGATAGCCAGGCCCATTAACCGTCAGCACCTGCAGCCAAGCGGGAGGCCTGGGGAGGAAGGAATATTGTCCTGTTCTGGCTTCGCCAGGCCAGGATTGGAATTGCCCGTGGCGCAGCATCTGGCGCTCGCTGGATGCTCAGTAAGGACAAGACGGCTCTCCCCCTCCTGCCACCCAGAGCCCCAGCCTCCTCCCAGCTCCCCCAGGCTCCCAGAATAGCCCGCGGCCAGAGCTGGCCTGTGGTAAACAGCTCCGGAGCCTCCGGGTAGGTCTTGGATGAGTAATCCTTAGCAAAACATCGTGGGATCCAGAAAGGTGCAGGTGCCAGGCCTGAGCTGTGTGGGACCCTCCAGCACCCCCACCTGGACCCTCCACTGGGCCACTCCAGGCCAAGGCATGGGTGGAGGCGCAGGGGGAACGCCAGCTCTTGGGCTGTGGTGCCCGCCTCTGTCCCACCCCAGGAGGGCATCCAGGAGGCTGGGACGTCCCCGATCTGTGTGGGAAGGAAAACCCGTCATCCTGTTGCTGATGGGGCCTCAGCGAGTTGTGGGGGGGCCCCTGGGAGGAGGTGGGAGGCACATAAAGCTCCATCTGCTCGTGAACTGCACACCCCTCTGGCCACAGCTCCCAGGAGGGCTTTCTCCTCCACGCCATCACGCACCCCAAACTTTATGGCCCAGCACCTCTTTCCCACCTATGCATTGCGGTGCCCCCTTCACAGATGAGCATTGCATGAGCTCCTTCAGCTCTGCTCCAATATCCCCTGCACAGCCACGCAGACGGGCTTCCTTCTCTCCCCTTTGTACACGAGCGACACGGCCCTGCGCTTCCTCTTACCCCTCGCTACTTACGCATGGCGGCCTCTTTCTCCCAGGAAGATCCGTGGAGGCTCCAGCCAGGCCAGCTGGCAGCTCAGGGCTCAGGCGCTGGCTCATCGGAGGAGCCCTGGGCTCCAACCAGCTGCTGGGCGACGCTGGGGCGACAACCTCTCCTGTCCTAAAGGGCAGGAGGTACTGCGGCTTCTTCCCCTGCCACAGTCCCAGGGACCTGACGGGGACACTCAGAGACTGTCTCTGCCTCCTGTGCGGGGTCGTGCTCTGCCTGGAAAGCCCCTCCTTCCTTCCCGGCCCATTGGGAAATCGCAGTGTGTCCTCTGGCCGGTCCCAGCACCCCCGGGTGGGACCCCAGCGACCCTGCACCCCCCCCACTGCAGCCCTGTCTCCCTCCTCCTGGCAGGGCAGCTGCCAAGCCTTGCCCAGTCCAGGTCTCCCCAGGCAGGAACCCTTGGGAGAAACCCGAGGAGGCAGCTGTTCCCCCCACTCCCAGAGTGTCCTCAGGGAACTCCTTTCAGACCCCAAGGTCCAGAGCTCAGCCTCAGGTTCCCTCACTCGGGTCTGGGAACTGGAAGTCGGTCCCGCTCCCCTCCCCGGCCTCTGCCCCATTTTTCTGTCCGATTCCATGAAGAGCCGACCAGAATATGCCACCCCAAAATATGCCTCTTTGGCATAAGCATTATTTTGAGCTGCTTATTTTGAGAAACTGCAACCACAGGAGAAATTCTGAAAGCAAGAGTGGAAGCTGCTCTTCTGTAAGAGAAAGTCACATCCGTACAGGAATCTGCACTCACCAGGGTGCCCCCCTCTCTGGGCCAGAAGGCCGGCTGTAAGTCACCAGAGACGCTCATCCACGGAGAAGGCCTGACCCCAGTTTGGGGTAATTTCTTGGGCCCCTCCCCACACACCCTTTCTCTTTGTTTCCGTCAAACGTGGTCTTCAAGGCTGAGCTCCAAGCCACGTCTTTGACATATAGTCTGTCCCCTGAGTCCGTCCGTGCAGACCAAGGTATACACGCTATTAAGCTTCTGTTTGTTTTTCTCTTGTTATCTGTCTTTCCTTACGGGGTCTGTCTCAACTTTAAGGTCTATGAAGGGTGCAGAGGGAACGACTTTTCCACCTTGCAGCATGAAGCTTCCCCCAGGAATCCTCCACGCCCCCAGCTGCACCAAGACTTTCAATTAAGAGCAGCAGTGCCCTCCTGCTGTCTGGTGGTGCCGGGGGGCAGGCCTAGTCCTCAGCTCTGTGGTCTTCTGTCCCCCCTCATTCCTGGTGAGCCCGTCTGTCCCCCTCATTCCTGGGGGGCCCGTCTGCCCCCTCATTCCTGGGGGGCCCATCTGTCCCCCTCATTCCTGGGGGGCCCCCTCATTCCTGGGGGGCCCATCTGTCCCCCTCATTCCTGGGGGGCCCGTCTGTCCTCCTCATTCCTGGGGGCCCGTCTGTCCCCCTCATTCCTGGGGGGCCCGTCTGTCCTCCTCATTCCTGGGGGGCCTGTCTGTCCCCCTCATTCCTGGGGGGCCGTCTGTCCCAGGGCTTTGCATACTGAGGCCTCGCAATCCACAAGCTTCCCTAATTCCCAGCACAGCCACATGACAACAGCCCTTCCCCGGGGGCTCTGGCTGGACCTCCCTACGTCCTCACCACACAGCTGCTCTCCCCACCCCGCCCTCAGCCCTCCTTAGACCCATCCGCCCGGCCCCTAGTGAGCCTCTCCTGACCCAAGACCCAGGGTCGTCCCTCTGTCCCCAGCCCTCCCACGGCCCCCTCACTCAGGACACAGCCCACAGGCCGGCCCCAGCTGCGGACCTTACAGAGGCCACTTGGCCCCTCACACAACGCCCACCTCACAGGCCTTCTCTCCCCGCAGAGGGTCAGACATGCCCCTGCTCCAGCCTTGCCATTTCCAGCCCCGCAGGCCTCCAAGGGGCTGAGCCCTCAGGTAGAAGCTTCTGTGCAAAGCCATGCCTGGAGGCCTTCCCAGACCAAGGTCTAAGACAGCAACCCCCTCACACCCAGAGCAGGCGGCCCTCCCTGCCTGGCCCCAGTCTTACTTTCCTACATCACTCCTGTCACCACCTGGCGCTCACCTTGGCTAATTGAGGCTCCAGCCCCTTGGGAAGAAAAAGGCTCCCAGAGCCACTCCCTGGTCTCTGATGGGGCCTGTGTCCTGTACAGGTGCCCTCCCCGACAGCCGGCCCCTCCGCCTCTGCACAAGGGAGGGCCCAGGGAGGCTCAGGACCTGTGTGGCTGTGTGTGTGTCTATGTGTCTGTGTGTTTCTGTGTATCTATGTGTGTATCTGAATGTGTATCTGTCCATGTATCTATGTGTATATCTGTGTCTATGTGTGTGTGTGTGTGTGTATGTCTGTGTCTGTGTGTATATCTGTGTCTGTGTGTATATATGTGTGTATATATGTGTGTATGTGTGTATACATGTCTGTGTGTATATGTGTCTGTATGTATATGTGTCTGTGTACCCGTGTCTTTGAATATCTATGTGTGTATTGGTGTGTGTCTGTGTCTGTCCATGTGTGTTGACATGTGTATCTGTGTCTATGTGTGCATCTATATATATCTGCATGTATGTCTTTGTGTATCTGTAGATCTGTGTCTATGTGTATATTATCTGTGTGTCCATCTGAGTATTGTATGTCCATGTGTGTCTACGTGTGTGTCTGTGTCTATGTATCTGTGTCTGTCCATATGTGTCTATGTATGTATCTGTGTGTCCATGTGTCCATATATCTGTCTATGCATGTATCATCTTGTGTCTGTGTATTGTGTGTCCATGCATATATCTGTATCTATGGGTATGTCTGTGTGTGTCCGTGTGTTTCTGTGTGTCCACATGTGTGTATCTGTGTGTGTTTCTGTGTGTATCTATGTGTGTATCTGTGTGTCCACGTGTGTGTATCTATGTGTGTATCTGTGTGTGTCTGTTTTCTCTTTGTTTGCATGGTGTCCACGGATGGGCCGACTGAACCACCAAATTCCTCCTCAGAGCCCAGTAAAGGCACCAGGCAGAAGGGTCCGGCCGAGGGCTGGCCGCTCTCTCCTCACTCCTCAGCGGGGTCCTGTCTTCCGACTTTCGTCTCGCGCCGCCGCAGCCTGTGGACTCCTGGTCCCTCCTCTGAGAGCCTGCGCTGTGCCTGGCGCTGGGCGGAACGTTGAACGAGGCTCCTGTCTTCCTCGAGTGCTTGTGCTTCGGGGAGATAAACAACAAACAGGAGCAGAAGAAAGTGTCTTCAGACCACGGCAGGTGCTGTCCGGAAAACAGTGGCGGGCAGTGGGGGGGGCGGGGGCGCTTCTGAAGGACCTGGTGAGGTAAAGGCCACTGTTCTAAGGGGCAACAGACGGGATGAACCAGGACCCTGTGCGAGGGAGGGAGGTGTCCAGTGCTGCACAGGGTCCAGATAGCAGCCGGGCTCCCAAAGAACCTGCTCTGGGGCTGGCGGTGGGAGGGGAGAGGAACGGGGGGAGGGAACCTCCGTGAGGCCCCCCACACTGGATAACAGTGTTCCATGGGGTCTGCCCAGCCCCACATCTGCCCCGAGACAGTAGGCACAGCTCTGTGTCTAGATCCTGCAGGCTGCGGGAGAGATGGGGGGGCCAGGAGCCTATAGAACTCCAAGTCCAAGGGGACCCTTGCTGGGAGAACACAGGCCAAGACCTTCCTTCCTGCCACAGGGTTCTGTCCCTGCTGTCTGCTCCCCCAGGACTCCCCCCACACCCGGGATCTTCCTCCTCACCCCCCTTGGCCTCTCTCGGTGACCCTGTCTACACACAGATGTGCTGTCCATGTGAGTGGAAGGAAGGAAGGATGAGGTCCACTCACAGGGGTGAAGCTGTCTCCTGAGGGGGCAGCCCACCTCCAGGTCACACCGCCCCACCCAACACAGCCTGCAGTCCAGCTCCAGGGGGGCCGCACCCAGCCCTTCACTCACTTCAAATGGCCCAAGACGCATGGATTCCACTGACCAGCCGGACTGGAACAACTTCTCCCCTTATAAGTATCTAGTGGGTGCTACGGAATGCCAGGCGTTGGGCCAGGCTCAGAGATGAGTGATTCCTCAGGAACAACAGGCTCAACGCCCTTAATTCACATAAGAGGAAACTGAGGCCCAGAGAGGGCAGGGAGGGCCCTGGTAACACAGCCAGCCGTGAAAGTAAGAGCGGCCGCCCAGGCCCTGCTCCCAGCCCACCCGCCTGGGCTTGCTGGAGAGGCTGCTGGCCCAGGCAGTCTGGGCACTGGGGAAGCAGCTGGCTTGAGGGACAGGGGATGTGGCCTCCTCCCACACACTTACCTCCCTGACCACATCTTAGGCTGACATCCACATTAACTCATATTCCCTACTGGGGGCTGCACAGCCAGAAGCCACCAGCTGGTTGTACAAGCACTGCTCCCCTGGGTGTGGGTGACAGATGAGACACACTCACGTGAACACACATGCATGTGCACACACACGCACACACACACACATGCATACATGCATACACACACGCAGACACATGCACACACACATGCACACACACAGTTACACATCCACACACACATGCGCACACACACGCACACGCCTGCACTCACACACCCCCGTCGGCCCCAAGCAGGAAGGCGCCCCCAGCACACCAGCCCCTCTCAGCGCCCCCAGCGGGCCCGGCGCCGGGAAGGTTAAGGCAGGCGCGTCCCGCGGGTGGGCAGGGGGGGTGGGACCGGTGCCGGGAGCTCCGCTGCCCTGGCGTCCCCTGGGTCCAGGCCCAGTCGCTCCTTGGGCCTCTCTCGCGGGGCCGCCTCCGCCTCCTCCTTGCAGAGACGGGCGTGGGGCACGGGGTCGCCGCCCGGCGGGGAGCTCATCCGGCGGCGCAGACGCCCCGCGGCTCCGGGGAGGGACTTGGCCTGGGCCCCGGCCCCGGGCTCCTCTGGGGAGGAGCCGAGAGGCTGCAGCTGGCGGCGGCGGCGGCCCCGGGCGGGGATCCCAGGAAGCGGCCAGGCCGGAGCCCCCCACTCTGGCCCCCCACTGGCCAGAACCGAGCGCGCCCTCCCGGTCTCCGCCGCTTCCCTCTGCAAACCGCGGGCAGGAGGCGCCCTCTCCTTAGCGGGCCCGGAGCTGCAGAGGCGTCGCGGGGCGCGGCCGAGGGGAGGAGGAAGGAGAGCGGGAGCGTAGCCGGCCCGGGCCCAGCCGTGACTCGTGGGGCGGCGGCTCCGCCAATCTGTGGGCGCTGACGCGGGGGGCGGCTCCGCGGCGCTCGATATCTGCCCGCCCGGGGCGCGGGGCGCCGAGAGGCTCGGCCAGGCGGGAGCTGCGCTCGGGGCGGCCGCTGCACCTGCCCGGGACCCCGCCGGCCGCTCCCCGCGCCCACCCCTTCCGCCCTTCGTCCCCCCTTCCCCCCAGCCCCGGTCTCCCGGGCGCGGCGTGAGAGCAGAGCCCGGCCCGGAGGAGCCGCCCCTTCCCCGCCCGCCCGCCCGGCGCCTGGAGAGGAGCGCGCTGAGGATCGGGTCGCCTGCGGCCGCCGCCACCGCCCGGGCCCGTCGCGCCCCCGGGCCGGGATGAACCCACACGCCCGATGAGCCCCGCGCCGGCGACTGCGAGCGCCGAGCCTCCCCCTGCTGCGGCCCCCGCCGCCCCCCGCGCGCCCGGCTCCGCGGACCAGGACCCCTGGGCTCCCCGGCTGAGGGCGCGGCCGCTCCGGAGAGGCCGAGCGGGGACGGCCCCGAGATGGCGCGGGGACCCAGCGCTTTGGCGGCGGACGCCCTGCACGCGGTCCGGGCCCGGGGACAGCCCCGGAGCTGGTAGCCGCCCGGCACCGATGGACCTTGACCCGCGAGGCGGCGCCGCGCTCCTGCCCAGCTGCAGCTAGAGGGGCGCGGGCAGAACGCGCTCCAGGCCCGGGCCGGCCCGCGCGGCCATGAAGATGGTCCTGGTGCGCCGGTTCCGCGTGCTCATCCTGATGGTGTTCCTGGTGGCCTGTGCGCTGCACATCGCCCTGGACCTGCTGCCCAGGCTGGAGCGACGCGGCGCGCGGCCCTCAGGGGAGCCCGGCTGTTCCTGCGCGCAGCCCGCCGCCGAGGTGGCCGCGCCCGGCTGGGCCCAGGTTCGGGGCCGCCCCGGGGAGCCCCCGGCCGCCTCCTCCGCCGCCGGCGACGCGGGCTGGCCCAACAAGCACACGCTCCGCATCCTGCAGGACTTCAGCTCCGACCCCTCCTCCAACCTCTCGTCCCACTCGCTGGAGAAACTGCCGCCGGCGGCCGAGCCTGCCGAGCGCGCCTTGCGGGGCCGGGATCCCGGCGCCCAGAGACCCCACGACCCCGCGCACCGGCCGCTGCTGCGAGACCCCGGCCCGCGCCGGTCCGAGCCGCCCCCCGGCCCCGGCGGAGACGCCTCCCTCTTGGCCAGGCTGTTCGAGCACCCGCTTTACCGGGTGGCTCCGCGGCTCACGGAGGACGACGTCCTGTTCAGTGTGAACAGCGACACCAGGCTCAGCCCCAAAGCGGCGGAGAACCCGGACTGGTGAGTGGGGGCTGGCAGGTGCCCGCCCCCAAGGGAGCCGTGAGCCCAAGGCATGGGGTAGAGAGGTTCAGGGGCCCCGAGGGGCTGCCCCCATGGAAGAGGCCGGGCAGGGAGTGTGGTGCGGGAGGAGGCAGCCGCCTACCTCAGGGCACTGCCTTTGTCTCCAGAATAACCTCCTTGGGAGGGGCTGCCGGCTGGTCCCGGAGCTGTGCCCTGTGGCTGCTGGCGAGGAAGCCAGACCCTGCGCCCTTTAGAAGCGAGTCCTGGCCAGCCCTGGCCGCCAGCTTGGGAAATGAGGTCAGGCAATGAATGAATGAGTTGGTGAGGGAAGGAGCCAGGCTGCCGCTGGGCTTTCAGACACTTGGCGAGGGTGCTCTGGGTGGGCACCTTGGAGAAGGTCTGGATGTGCCTATTGAGTCTTTTCAACCCAGTGGCTGGAGCAGAATTATCAGAGGGGCTTGCTGGTAGCCGTGAGGTGCAACGAGGGGGCCCACCCAGCAAGGGCGGTGGGTGTGCTGGCTGCAGAGAGATGATGGCTCCATAAAGGGTGAGAAGCCACGTCAGGAACATCTCTTTAAACTGTCCTGGCTAAGCCCTTTCCCCACCCCCCGGCCCCTCCCTCCACCACACAGATCAAAACAAGCAGATGCTACAACCCCAAGCAGTGGAACATTAACCACGGCAAGGCCAGAATAAGTAACTACCTGCAGAAGGTTACCCCAGCAGCAGAGGGGGAGACCAGCCTTCCCAAAGATCTGGTGGAAAGTCCCTTCTTCCCCGAAATGTGGCCAGGCCCAGTGTCTTCTGTCTAAACACACTGGCTGTTTGGAAGCCTCTGAGCCTTGCCTGCTGGTCAGGTTCAAGGAAATGCATGGAAATTTGAGAACCAGAGCAGCAGCCTGGGCTGTGGCTCTCGGCAGGGAAAGACGGCCGCCCAGAGCAGTGAGTGGCCAGGAAGTGGATCCTAGCCCGCCTCCCATGTCCACCGCAGGACAGAGCTTGGGCAGAAAGCACCTCAGCTTTAGGTGAATTCGAGCTAGGACAAGTTCCGCGTTTCCCTCCAGCCCAGCAGGCAGACAGAGGGTCTGTCCTTCCTCCAGAACGGTCCCTTGACCCCAGAGATGTGAGGACAGGCCGCGTGGGCGGCGGGTCCTCCATGGGAGCCTGGGCTAGAGAGAGTGCTGCCTCTTTCCTGTCTCCCCACCCAAGGCTGCTCTCATTAAAATCAAATTTAGCCTCTTGCATCATTCTGCCCCTGGTTGTTGGAACAAAAGCAGAGAGCTGGGGAAGGTTCCTGACAGACTGGGCGTGTCTGTGATTTGATTTTCATGCAGCCTGTGGTCAATGGTGGGTTCTCCCCTCTACTCCAAGGGGAGGGCCACAGCCCCTCGCGCCCCCAGCTGACGTCATGGCTGGGCCATTTCGGTGACCCTGGGATAGACGTGGCGGGACGGTAGGGCAGCGCTGACATCCTGGGATTAGTTTTGCTGTAGTTAGAGCTGTCTGTGGCGTCTCCAGAGGGTGAATAAGAATTACAGGCCTTTCACCGTGTTATTAGTTGGCAGCAGAGCAGCCACAGAAGAAAGCGCAGACGTTGCAGGGCCCTCTTTAAGCAGAGGCACCTTTGATATATCTGCAGTTGCTTGAACCCACAGTTAAAAACCTTGGCGTCGGTGGCCTCTCCCCGTCATCCGGCTCACGGGCCTGTTCTTTCCGTGCTGATGTTCGTCTTCGCTGCTCCCTGCAGGCCACATGCGGGTGCTGAAGGTGCAGAATTCCTCTCCACCGGGGAGGCGGCCGTGGACTCCTATCCCAACTGGCTCAAGTTCCACATTGGCATCAACCGGTACGAGCTGTACTCCAGACACAACCCAGCCATCGAGGCCCTGCTGCACGACCTCAGCTCCCAGAGGATCACCAGCGTGGGTAGGTGTCCTTGGGTGCACTCGAGGGCCGTCTGCGTGCCGGCTGTGTGGCGTCAGGGCTGCCGGGGCAGGCTACGTGTTAGAGAGGTCTGGGAGGCCGTTGCTCATTACGGCAGCGTTACCTCCTGCAGCGATCTGCACGGGCAGCGAGGAGGGACAGAGGGCTCGCGTCTCGTGTGCTCTCACGCTGGACGTGCTCCTGATCTGCCGCACGATGACCTGGGAGACGCCTGGACAGCCCGTCCACTGCGCTCTGCCTCCTCACTGGGTGGTCCTGGGGGTGCCAACTGGACGACAGAGTCCTTTCCCCCTGGGGTAGAGGAATACAGGGGTATCCTTGGTGGCGATGACCCCTCCACTGGGAGCGTGTGCATGGAACTCTCCTGCTTTTCTGCACACGGCCCTGGCTGGGTGGGAAGACGGCCATGAGCCTGCTTCTTGTGGTTTTGAAGCCGTCCTTCGTCAGAGCTCAGCAAGGCGCTGTGCAGTTTCATACTGAGGAGATGTAGGCAGGGCTCAGGATGGAGGAGTTTGAGGGCAACATCTCCAGGTACTTTGGGATCTGCTGAATTGGACAAAAAAGGGCATCCAGTTGCTGATTTCAGGAAAATATGCCACTGCAGCTTCTGAGCGTGGAGGTTTGGTGCCATTGTTCTCAGCTTGTAGGCGATTGTGTGTGAAGGTCCCATTTGTCACCAGTGCTTGGAGAGGCAGTGAGGGCAGGGCTGAGGCAGCTGCTCCCCAGGGATTGCAGGGAGTGGGCCTGGGTGCGCACAGCTGTGGGCAGGTGCAGAGGCCATGAGAGCCTGAAGCAGGGCTTTCTTTGCGCTGTGTGATGAGGCCAGCAGTCCCAGGCATTAGCTTCATGTGTGTCTCAGAAGCAACCCTGGTGCTGAAAGGGTCCCAGCAGCCTGGGGTTCTGTCCAGTTGCTGACACAGGACTTAGGTGTCCCCTTTCAGGCCAGCAGGTAGGTTCTGCAGAGCTCTTCGGGGCTGTTTCTGGCTCTCTCTGCCAGGTGCTGAGTTGTTTGCTGGGCACTCACCTGGTCATGGGAAGACAGAACTTGCAGCTCTCCGCACCCTGTGATCAGCTCACCTCATAACAGGGATCAGCTGGACAAGCTGGGGGTCCTTTTCCCTCCACGCTGCCTGGGAGGAGCCTGAGCACCTGCCCCCCTCCAGGCCCCCCTCCGTGAAAGCTCTGCCTTTCTCCTGCCCCTGCAGGGATCTGAGGGCTTTCAGCTGTGCTGGGGAACAGTCCCGCAGACCCACAGCCAGAACATCCCTTCTGCCCCTGAGAGTGAGCGTGGCCATTAAGGAAATATCTGATACTTGATGAACATGTTGGTCTATTCAGCAGATTTTACTGGCGCCTCCTGCATGTCAGGCCCCCTTTCTGGGTGGTGGGGAGTTGAGGATGAGTTCAGCCTCAACGAGATCTGCTGCCTCTGTGGACCTGACAGCCCCAGGAAGAGACACACGCGCACAGTGCCCGATCCTGAGGAGGAACAAGCACTTCAGAGCCGTGCACGCCAGCCAGGGCGTGTGGAGAGGAGGGGGCTCCACTGGGAGGGGCTGAGGACCTTCCACGGGGTCCGTCGGGCAGCTCACCTTACAGGTGGGGTCCGTCTTGGCAGGGAGAGGAATGAGAGAGCCTCGCACAGCAGCCAGGGGCGTTCGGGAGGAGCAGCACTCGAGTTAGAAAGTCTCCCGTGCCGCTGTCCGTGTGAGCTTCTCTCCAGCTCATCTTCCCTGTCTGTCCAGCGGGGTCTCGCCGCGTGGGATCGATGCAAGGAGACGATGAGATGATGCGTGTGAGCGAGCTTGTAAAATATTAACTAGTACTTTGTGCGTGGCCTTCCACAACAGTCCCCTCGTGTGCACAGGCAGGGTCTCAGCAGAGGGAGGGCTTTGTGGATTCCAAAGGCCACCAGGGTCCTTGGCAGGCAAATGTAGCTCACCCCCTCCCTCAGGGACCAGTCAGCTTTCCAGCACCAACACTGCAGAGGTGTGGGAGTTCTGTGCCAGGAGCTCCTAGAGCAGCTTCAGGGAGAGTGTGGGGCCTCCTGGGACCTGGGGCAGCTTCGCCCACCTCAGGAGTCCTTTGTCCATCTGGACAGGGAGGCTTGGCTCACTGCCACCCCGCTTTGGTCCAGCTGTCCCAGGGCAGTGGTGCCCAGGCTGCCTGACATTGCAGTGGTGTGGACAGAGCCCTTGCCAGGGAATCCCTACCCCAGGGTTCTGGTGTGGCCTCCGCCTGGGTTGCCCTGGTTAAGTCCTGTGCCTATCAAAGGGCTGCCCCAGCTGATCTTGCTCGCTCGCCTCCTAGGCCATGCTGGCCACATTGGTCTAGGAGTGGGGGCCCGTCCGAGGACAGGCTGGTTGCTCAGAGTCATTCTGCAGGGCCAAGCAGGGCCTGCAAGGACGATGGGCAGACACAGCCCCATCACCCAGGCAGGACAGCAGGATCTGGCCCAGGAGATCTGGGGGTGAATCCTGGCTCTGCCAGCTGCTAGCCAGAGCTGATGTGGGCAAATGGATTAACCCCTCCAGCACTTGGTTTATCACCGAGAACACAGAGAAGGTTATAATCTGGACCCGGTATAATCTGGACTCTGACTTACAAATCCGAATGCCAAGTAAAACCCATTCACCAGCAAAAACTAACTCAGGCTGAACGTATTTAGGGGCAAAACCTAAATTGTCGAGGCTAGTTAAAAGTCCCGATTTTTCTCTGTTCCAGTGAATATTCACATGTTCCTCTGAGGAACAGGAGTGGGTTTAATTATGGGGTTCTGCCCCAGACCCATGTGGGCATGCCATGATCCACAGCATGCACCACGTGTGCCTTTGTCATCGAAATACCTGCAGTCCCCAAATACGTCTGCCCCCAAAGATGTTGAAGAAGAGCATGGACCTGGGGTGCCAGCCTCACAGGGTTGTTGGGGCTTAAATGCGCAAATACGAGTAAAGAGGTGAGAGCAGAGCCCGACAGCGCACCTGCTGGGTGGGGTCTCCAACACTGCAGCATTCTGGGGGCAGCGCACCTGCTGGGTGGGGTCTCTGCTGGGTGGGGTCTCCAACACTGCAGCATCCTGGGGGCAGCGCACCTGCTGGGTGGGGTCTCCAACACTGCAGCATTCTGGGGGCAGCGCACCTGCTGGGTGGGGTCTCCAACACTGCAGCATTCTGGGGGCAGCGCACCTGCTGCGTGGGGTCTTTGTACAGCAGCAGCATTTCAAGGTGGGCTGATCCTTCTCATCTGGGGAAGCCAGGGCTGGGCAGGTGCCTGAGCCTCATGAGGGTCTCAGCCTGGATGCTGGGCCCTATTCTCCCTGCTGCCTTGGGCTTGGAGATGCTCACAGGCGAGTTCTCATTTGTGAAGAGGTCTGTCTTCCTGAGGAAGCAGGGAACCCTCACCTGTGAACCAAGAGTGCCATGGGAGTTGCTCCATGTCCAGGTCCAGGTCTCCTGGTCTGCAGGGAACGGCACAAGGGGGCTGGCCTAGGCCAGGCCACAGTGTCCCTGGAGGATGTACTCTGTCCTAGAAGGGGGCTGACCTGCTTGCTGACCCTGCTTGCTGCTTCCTGGCTGACCTGACTCAGCCACGGCTGTTCTGAGGGCCCTTCTGAGTGTGAACTTCCAGTTGGAGGAGCTGGGTGAAGACCCAGCTGCTTGAGATAGCAGCCTCTGGCTAGGCCCTGGGTGTGGCCAAGCCAATCGGGCAGCTTTAGAGCCTGGTGCCCTTAGACAGGTCCTGCAACCAAGAACAGGGGGAGCCTCCAAAGGCCAGCCCTGCCTGCCCACCGCGCCCCACAGCGAGGGAAACCAAGGCTCCGAGAGCAGTCGGCTTGTCTAAGATCAGCACCTGCGTGCTCCAGCCTCCGAGTTCTGTCCCCTCAGCTGTCTGGCCCCTGGGTGCTCACTTTAACTTCAAGTCATTCATCTTTTACTGTCAAACGTGAGCCCAGAAGTATTGTAATGGAGAATGATGCCTGCAAGTCTCCAGAGCCTTCCCTCAGAATGGTTCTGTTAAATCTCCCCTGCTCAGAACCACCCAGTCCAATTCATGGAGCTCCACGTGCTCTACAGCACAGCTGGTTAGGGCCAGCGGAGGTTTATTTATAGCTGGGCTCCTGGCTGCCTGGTAACCGGCATTGCCACCTTTAAAGAATCTTGGGATATTATCTACCTCTATTCAGCTTGAAATCAGGCATGCAGTGCCTTCAGCTGGGGCTGGTGATAATTAAATTTCTATCATGCACAATTATGGATGCAAAGAATAAATGACATAATTAACTACTCTGTACCTGGAATTACTTTAAAAAATAGTCATCCCACTGGCGTGTGAGGATTCGGACAGCTTCTGGACTGAAATACAGACTTCATAATTGCTCCATCCAGATGGGGACAAAGCCTGTGGTTGGGAGAACATGCCTGAACAAAGAAAAATGACTGCACGACCAAAGTCCTTGACACTAATTGATCTGCCAAAAGGGGAAGAATGAGTCTAGCTAGAATCCAGGACTAAGCAGCCGGTGAGCTTCAAGGAACAAAGGGCCTCCGCTGGGTCAGCCCACGAGAGGGAGCTGCCTGCCGGTACCCGGGAGGGCACGGCCACCATGTCTGTTCCTTGGGAGCAGGACTCCTTGGAAAGCAGCGCCAGCTCCAGAAAGGCCACTGTTCCCCCTCCCGCCCACCCCAGGTGGCAGCTGCCCCTGCAGGTCACGGTTCCAGGGCCTGGCTCAGCCGACCTAGAGAGAGAAAAGGGAAGATGTCCAGTTAGCTGGATGTCCATGGCCCCAGGGCTGGGGGACCTCGGGTCATCCCGAAAGAAGGACAATGACCACCTGCAAAGGGCGATTTCAGGTGGAGCCTGGAGGAGGCTGCAAATAGCTCAGTCCGCACTCAACTCCCTTCCCAGCCGTCTGGTGCAAGGTGAGGAGCAAAAGCTCATGCTGCTGAGGCCTGGAGTCACCCAGGCCCGGCCTCCCCATGCTGAGGAGAGACAGCAGCCCCCGACCTGCAGGAGTGTGCCCGATGCGCGCCTGCAGACTTTCCTTTTAATGCAGACGGGGTCCCCGCTGGGACAAGGCTGCAGTTTTCTTTTAAAAAACAGATCTTTCAAAATAAAAGGGGCCTTGAAGAAAATCGTGACATAAATAACAGTCTGGGGTGGAGGCGGTTCTGGCGAAAGTGTCCCGAGGGTGGTGTGTGCTGGACGGGACTTTGGGCAGTGCCGATGTGGCCTTGCCTGTCACTTGAGGCCTCCAGGAGAGTTGAGGACCGGCACACCCAGGTCCGGAGCAGGTGCAGGCTCCCAGCTCTTCCAGTCCCTTACCTCGCAGTAGGGGCCCACCGTTATAGCCTCCTTGATGCCAGCCCCAGGGTGCCCACTGCTGGCCAACTAAGCCCTTGTCCTCAGAACCAGGTCCCTCAGTGCCCAAGGTGAGTGGGTATATGAGCCTGTGTGTGAGCACCTAGGGTCGGGGACACCCAGCAGACCTCTCTGGCTTGGAGATGTGTGGGGTGGGAAGAACAGGGTGACCTGAGCCCTCCTGGTGTCACATTCTCCACATCTGAGCCCTCCTTGGGTGAGGCCCTACTTCCAGTACACACAGCTGTCCCCATTCATCTTCAGGAATAACTGTGCTTCACTCTGACCCTTGAGGCCAGACAGTGGCTGTGAAGAGCAGGGGGACCGCCTGACCGTGAACCCCAAGGACAGACGCCAGCCCTCTTCACGGACGAGATAACCAGGGCCAAAGGCGGCAGCATGAGGGCCCATACTGACTGCAGCGTCTCACGCCTGGATGTGTTTGGGTGTTCCACAGGTCTGCAGGAGGTGGAACTGGTTAATTTAAAGTCAGGTTGGGGTTCTTGTTAGAAAGGGTTCCTGCTCCCACCGGAAACGAAGGCTGAGTGGTGGCTGCACCCAGTCTCTATCCCCATGAGCACCCTGCAGGGTGCTGGGAGAACAGCCCCAGGCCACACGCCTCTTTCTTTCAGGGTCGTCTCTTCCTGTCTCTCCAGACCTGCTCTGGGTTCTTCCTTCTAGAACTTCCCAGTGGGTTGCCAGAGCTGTCTAGGGTTATGTGGCTTGCCCAGGGCCACACTGATTGGGGCCAGGCACCGAAGTCCATTAGTATTTCTGTGACAGCAGCCGTCTTTCTATATAAGACGCCTATTTCATAAGAAATGCCAGCATCTCTTGGAGTCCTTCTGAGGAGGTGACTGCACACTAACGTCACCTCTGTCCCGTGCTGTGACCCGGGGAGAGACTGCAGGCAAAACCCAGTGGCATCTGAGGGTCTGTGTGGCCCCGAGGTCTTAATGCTGACAGCAACATGAAATAGTGAAAGCACAGGGCACTCTGTTCGTGTATGTTAACTTGTGTAACTAGTGCACGTCAATCACATTAACTAGCCATGTTAACTAGTGATGTAGATTAATAATGATTAATCAGTATGAATGAGTCATGTATACTGACGGATATCTGGGCGACAGGATTCTTCAGGGAGGCCGGGGAAGAAGCAGACTGTCACCTTTGGTCTAAAGGTGGTGAGTTAAGTGGTGGGAGGTGCTCAGGGCAGGTGGGCCGGAAGGAGAGAGCGTTCCAGATGGGGAGAACCTGTTCGAAAGGCAGTGGACATCTTCCCGTGTGTATAGAGAGGACGGGTGGCCACTGGGTGGGAATTGGGGGAATGGGGCCCATGGACATCTTCCCGTGTGTGTAGAGAGGACGGGAGGCCGCTGGGTGGGAATTGGGGGAATGCGGGGACCATGCACATCTTCCCCTGTGCATAGAGAGGATGGGTGGCCATTGGAGCAGTACAGACGGGACCTGCTTCCAGAAGAAGGACTGACTGACCAGATTTGCATAATAGGTTTTTATTGCACTGGGAATTGGGGCCTGAAGGCCCACTGGGGTTCGGTTGTGCTGTTGGTTTGATGATGGCCTGGATTTCGGGGGAGGGGCAGCTACAGAGGGAGATGGAGGGAAGGTGGCAGGTGGGAGAGGGCTTAGCAGGTGAGTCTCTGAGACTTGTCCATGGCGTGGGGTGACTTCGGGGTCTGTGCCAGGACACCCCCACCTCAGCCGGCTGCATGGGCATCAGAGGGTTCAGCTCTCAGTGGGTCCCTCCCCAGGCTGGGGTTGGGCAGGCTCTGACTGACCCCTGTCCACTGGGGGCACGGGAGGCTGCAGTGGGAGGGCGTCTCCGTCAGTCGCGTCCCCAGGGCCTGTGCCCACACGCCTGGGCTTCTCCCACCAATCAGGTGAGCTTTCCAAGCATCATGAACTTTGGTCTATCTTTAAGAAAACCCAAAAATGCACCTTTTTTTCAAGGCCTGGGCTGTGTCCTGGCTCTGCCACCTGCTAGCCCCTTCCTGGGTGGGAGGGCAGGGGTGACCCGTTCAGTGACAGGAGGGTGGGCTTCTGCACCTCCCACCCATCCCGATGAGCACCGAAGGCCTGAGACGCAGGGCAGCTTGTGTGTTGGTCTTTGCTGGGAGACCGTATGCGATTTTAGAGCAGAATTCCAATGTCTTTCAGCAGAAGACCCACTGGGTAGACTGAATGGTGGGCCCAGGTGGGCGGCACGGCCCACGGTCCACAGGACGCCGGGTCCTCAGTCGCTGTGAGATCTTCAAATAAACAATTAATTTCTAATTGTTTATTTGCTCCATGGGGAGGCGCTGGCTTCACAGCTGAGCACAAGGGCCAGGGAGACAGGACCTGCTTCCAGAAGAAGGACTGACTGACCAGATTTGGAAAATACGTTGTTATTTCACAAACCGGGATTACAAGCCCTGGAAGGAGCTGACGAGCCGTCGCACCTGAGCCAGGAAGGAACCGTTAAATCCTGTGACCCCAGTTACTAAATGGAAACGGGGGCATCAAATGGGGCTTAATCCGGCCACGAATTTTCTGGTCGTCACTTCTCTTTATCTTGCTAAAAAGTGTAGTCACGATTCATCGCGGGAACTTAGAAAGCACAGTTAAGGGAAAAACAGAAAAGTAAAGTCAACCACAGTTTTACCTTTGGGAGAAAACCACCAAGCTTCAGGCGCCCATCCACGCGTCCCAGTTTAAAACTCCGTGCACTGCATTCAGAAGAATACATACTCGGTAACCTGGAGTCAAAGTTTTTAATAGGCCACCTTGCTTATTGGTAAAATCGTACGCTGTTTGCTGTCATCGAAAACCCCCCGGTGCCGGGTGAGAAGCCGGGGTGGAGCCCGTCCCGGTGCCGGGTGAGAAGCCCGGGTGGAGCCCGTTTATGGAGCCTCGAGCTGCTGGCCCGCCTGAGGCTGGCGTTCAGGTTCTGTGCAGTGTTTTGAAGAGCAATGAGATTCGTTGCTGCTTCCTTCACCTGAGCGGGGCACAGCCTCTGAGAGTTTCACCAACAGACCTGACTGCACAGTGGTCCAGGGCGCTGAGCGCAGCCCCAGTCTTGACCATGGCCCGTCAAACGTGGTTCCTGACAGAGTAGTGGCTGGAGCAGACGCTGCCTGGAGGGAATGGGCACGTGACCCGGGGTGTGAGCTGCGAGCTCAGGGGCAGCAAGAGCCGTCAGAAATGGGGAGGGCACATGGCGCTTGAGTGGCCATCGCTGTGGCGAGCCCCCACACCGTGGCTGTTCTCAGCACTCAGGGAAGAGACATGGCACTCACGTGGCCTTTGCCGTGGTGAGCACCCACGCCGTCGCTGTTCTCGGTGCTCCGGGAGGGGCCATGGCACTTGTGGCCTTTGCCATGGTGAGCGCCCACATCGTCACTGTTCTCAGTGCTTGGGGAGGGGACGTGGCACTCGTGTGGCCCTTGCTGTGGTGAGTCCCCACGCCACTGCTGTCCTGAGCACTCACAGCATTGCCCCCACGTAGTCCTAAGGGTGGTCCTGGATGAGGCATGTCACCCCCATTCTACAGGAGCAGCCGAGGTTCTGGCAGGTCACATGAGGCACCACCCTACTCACCAGGACCCTGGAAAGGAGGTGGGACAGGTGTCCACGTCCTGAGCCCCATTGTTTTGTAGAAATGGGGTCTCTGTTGCCCAGGCTGGTCTTGAGCCCTTGGCCTCAAGCAATCTTCCGACAGCCTCCCAGTAGCTGGGACCATGGACACACACCATCACAAGGTCAGCCTCCGGGTAGCTGGGACCACAGACACGCACCACTGCACCAGTTAATTTTTTGGTAGAGATGGAGTCTTGCTATGTTGCCCAGGCTGGTCTCAAACTCTCGGCCTCAAGCAAGCCTCCTGCTTCAGCCTCCAAAAGTGCTGGGATTTCAGGCGTGAGCCGCCACACTCGGATACTGGGCCCCATTTAACAGGAGGGGAGGGGAGGGAGGTGCAGACCCCTCAGAGACGCCTGGCCACAGGAAACTGAGCACGCTGCCCTGAGGTCGCATCGGAGGCTGTCGACTGTTTCTGTGGCTGCGCCGGGCTCGGGCTCCGTCTCCCTCCTGCCCGGGGCCGGTGCCAGCTCCTCCCTTGTGCCCAAGTGACGCCCTGTGGATGGGGGGACTCTGCTTTCTAGTCTGTGCTCTCGCCCGTGCACCTGGCCTTCCTGGAGGATTCAGCGTCCTCGGGAAGCATCCACGGCAGCCCCAGGCCCTCCGTGAAGCCTGCTGTCCTCACGCTGACCCTCCCTCCCAGCCAGCCGCCACCTGAGACCTCGGTTCCTCTGGGGCAGTTCCCGTCTGAAGGGAATGTCTTGAGCTTTCTTCCACCAAACCTACAAACCCATCTGCAGGCGGCTCCCCCATCCCACCATCTCCTGCAGGGCTGGGCCCTCCCTGAGCTCCACGCCCTCAGCACACGCGCGTGCCCTCCAGCCACGTGGAGGAACCGTGAGGTCCCTGGAGCGTCTCCATCGTCCCAGGCTGGCTGGGTTCGGTCTTCCTTCCATGCCATTCCTTCTCTGGCCATCCCACTGCTCCACATCCCACATCACTCCACCAATACCTCTCAGATCCTCAGATATTTACTGGATTTTTCCATTTATCCATCTTCAGCCAAACCACCACCGTCTCCTGTAGCTGTCACAGCCCCAGCTTCTCCCACCTCTAGCGTCCACCGTTGGCTCCAGGGCAGCAACAGCAGCCAGGGACAGAATCTGTGTGGGCCCCTCACGCCCTGCTGCCCCGCGCTGGCCGCCCTTCCCTTTCTGTGGAACCCCCTGAGACCTGCTGGCTCACCAGCCCCCGTCCCACCTTGGCACCCTCCCGTCCACTGGGATGCGTTGGCCCTGCCCCCCTCAGTCCTGCTGCCCCACACTGGCTGCCCTTACCTTCCCCTGGGACCCCCTGAGACCTGCTGGCTCACCAGCCCCCGTCCCACCTTGGCACCCTCCCGTCCACTGGGATGCGTTGGCCCTGGTCCCCGCAGCCCTGCTCACTGTCCTCTGTGATGTGTCAGTCATGGCCCCCTCAGCCCTGCACACGTGCTCACTGTCTCCCTCAGGGCCTGCGCTTGCTCTGCCTCCTCTGCTGGGTCGTGCCGTCCTCTGTGGGGCCGGGGCCAGCCCTGCCCCTTGTTTGAGAGCAGCTCAAACGTTAGCTCCTGAGGGAGGCTGCTCCTGAGCTGTGCCCAGGGACCCCACCCTGCTTCCCTCTTCCCCTTTGCACCCGAGCAGACGCCTGCCACCCCACCACGTTCCATTTACGTCTGTCCCAGCAGGGATGTCCGGCTCTTGTTCACGCCCGTGATGTTTGCGTGCGACCAGTGCCTGGTGTGGCCCCGTGAGGCCCCTCACACCGGACAATCCCCCGTGTGGCCCGGACCTACCAGTCCACACCGCATGACGACCTCCCATCTCAGGGGGTCTGGAGGCCCTCGCTGTGGCCAGCTTAGCTCCCGGGGCTGCCCCAGGCCGAGGCCAGCCCCTTCCCTGCTGTGGGAAGCCCCCAGTAGCCCCCTTCCTTCTCCACCAGCAAAAAAGAAGTCCCGAGGTGGTGGAAGGAGGGTCCCATTGGGGGTTCTTGAGCCTCCTGGTGGCCAAAGCTGGAGGGAGCCTTCTGGAGGCTTCCACACCCCAGCGAGTCCTTGCAGAGCCACGGGAGCTGCCTCCCACGCGTCAGGTGCTTTCAGCCCCAGGTCTCCCCAGACTCACCCGGCTCAGGCTGCTTGTAGCTCCCCAGAAACGCGGGCTGGAGGTGCCACTCCCCGTTCTTACGCAGGTGCAGGGGGGTGCGTGGGTGTGTGTGGGTGTGAGTGGCTGTGTGTGGTTGTGCAGGTGTATGTAGGGGTGTGTCGGGGTGTCTGTGGGTGTGTAAATGTATGTTGGTGTGTAGGTGTGTGCTGATGTGTGTGGGTGTATACATGTGTGTCCAGGTGAGCACACCTGGCCGTCCCTTCTAGGGGTCAGGCCCTTGGGTCTGTGGTCGGCATGGAGAGATCTGCCCCAGGGGGCTCAACCCTGAATATCAGGCAGGGAATCCATCAGCCACGTAAGAGCTTCACTGCAGAAAACTCAAACTTCCCAGGCAGAATGGGACCCCTGGACCATGCCCAGAGGACCCGGATTGCAGCCAAGAGCCCTCGTCCGCCCAGGAGGAGAAGGGGCGTGAGGCCAGAGAGTGACCCTGTTTCTCTCCCTCCTTCCTGCAGCCATGAAGTCGGGGGGCACGCAGCTGAAGCTCATCATGACCTTCCAGAATTACGGGCAAGCGCTGTTCAAACCCATGAAGTAAGTGCCAAGGCCTGTGGGCTGGGGCGTGAGGAGCCGGAGCTGCAGGGGAGCAGGCGCCGGGCTTCTGCTGGGGAGGGCCGTGTGGGTGACCACTCTCAACTCTCCCCATCACGGCAAAAGAGTAACAGAGGTGGCCCCATTTTCTCTCGTCTCCCACGTCCTCCCCACCTCCTCCCTTTTTATAGGACTGAAAACCTACTGCTGGTTATTCTTATCCTGTGAGAATAAGCATTTGTATTTTAAACAAGTAACCTGGAATGTGAACACCACAGAATGCCTCCCTAAAAGAGGTGCCGTCCGAACCTTCCCAGCGGGGCTCCGGAGCCCGCACACCTTTGCTACAAAGGGCCGGACGCAGCTATTTCAGGCTTTGCAGGTGCATGGTCTCTCCCCAGTATTCAGCGGGTGGTCGTAGCCCCAAAGCAGCCAGATGCAGTACGTGGCGATGGGGCAGGCCGAGTTCTGATAAGTCTTCGTTTATGCAACAAAATGGGCTGGACGTGGTCCAGTGGACAGTGCACCCTGTTCTGGATAAAATAGAAACCGTGTCACCAAAACCGATACCACAGCGCTCCGTGGCACGCAACAGCGCGTGGTGAGGGGTGTTTGGACACCTGGCCAGCCCGGGAAGTTCGGTGGAGTGGCGGCAGTGTGGGTCTTGGGCCTGCTACCTCCAGTGGGCCAAGGTGGTCCTGCCGTCTTCTGTTAGTCCCAAACAAGGCCATTTATGCACTGGCAAGAGAGATTTGCCGTGTTTCAAGCACGGGCGTAAACCCAGAATGCCTTGAGGGACACGCAGGTCATGCCAGGAAGGCTGCTGGGCTGGGTGGGGCCTGTGGCAGGCCAAGGGGTGTGCGTCCCACAGGAAGGGGCCAGCGGCCTGTCGGCTCACTAGATCTTGGCCATCTTGCCTGATTTCTAACTTTCTAGAGAAGCTAGAAATAGGGATTTTTTTTCCCGTTTTAATCTTGGTGGTAACTAATTCAGAAGCTCTTAATATACTTTGCAGATCAAACAAAATATAGCTGCCTGCTTGCAAGTTGTGGCTGGAGGCAGATGTTTACAGCTGGGCTTGGTTTCTGGGCCTCTCATTTCTCTGGACAGATGTCCTGGAGGGACTCGACAGAGGGAGGTGGCCCTGCCCTGGTCTTCCCCCAAGACCCACGAGTCCTGCCTCAGACCCAGGGCTGCCGGGAGCCAGTGGATGAGTCACAGCCCCGTGCCCGAGCCCGGGGCCGAGGGCATCCCTGCTCACATGTTCACACAGGGCCGAGGAGCAGCTGTTCACCAAAATTACACAGAGGCCATCAGAGCTCAGGGCATGGAGCTAAGGGCTGCGGCCAGGGTGGGGTGAACGCACAGGAGCTGATCCGCTGCCCCCACGGGTCTCACGGCCAGTCCTGAGCGGGGCCTGAGATCACCAGCACTCCCTTCCCCATTTCTGTGCATGGACGTGAAACTCAGCCTCCTTGGGCCTCTTGTGGCCTCTGTCCAGTTGAGCAGGCTCAGCCAGGAGAGGTGGCGTCGCCCGGAGACCTGAGGGTTTCCTGGCTTACATGAAGGAGCTGTTTGAAGACCCGTCTTTCAGGATGCTGTGGTGTGGAGCCGGGGGTGGGCAGGAGATAAATGAGCCTGGGCAGCTGCTGCTGGTTGGACCCTTCCCCTGGTGCTGGGTGGACCCTTCCCCTGGTGCTGGGTGGACCCTTCCCCTGGCAGTAACGGGAGAGGAATAGTCGCCGAATGGCGGTGTCTTGATCTCCCTTGAGCTTGCTTCGAGCCGCGGGCACGGCTGGGGCAGGCAGACTCCTGCCTCCCACCTGTGGGAGCATTTTTCAGTCTCGCAAATGTTTCCAGGTTCATTCAGGAGCGTCCCCTGGAGGGGTGGCCCCGTCACACCGAGCTACGGGACCTCGAGTGCTGTGTCCCGTCCGCAGAGAGCAGAGTCTTCCTGGGCGCCAGCTTGTCCGGCCCCTGTTTCATGGTCCGCGTGAATCCTGAGGCCCCATTTCTCATCTCTGAGGAGGTGGAAAGTGCAGCTGTGGTTGGAGAACAGTGACATTTACGGAGCCGCCGCTCTGCGCCAAGCCCTGCAGTAACCAGCGTCTCGTGGGCCCTCGGTAGCTGTGGGCCCGGCCTGTGCTTGGGGTTTATGTACACAAGCTTTTATGTTTGTCCATCCTCACGTGGCCCTGTGAGTTATAGGAGGTGGCGTTTACCGCTGCGTAAAGACGAGGGAACTGGGGTTTAGAGAAGGAAAGGAGAGAGCCTCCTGGACCAGGCTCCAGAGCCCCCTCCCTAGGACCCATTTGTCAGGGCTCTGCCCTTCCAGCTTGCCTGAAGGCCGATGCTGCTGACAGACGGGCTGGGCAGGGCTGTGCTGTCACCCGGGGAGGCCGGTGTGACGCGTGGGCTGAGCGGGGAGGTGGGGGTGGGTTAGAGCATAGCCAGGAAACAGGCCTGAGAAGCCTGCTGCAGTTGGGGAAACTGAGGCCCAGAGAGGGAAAGGATGCGTCCAAGGCCGTGGCGTCCAGAGGCTGCTCTGGGACTCGGTCTTCCCACAGGGCAGAGGCGGGCGGAGGCAGGGACCCCACACCTCAGGCGGGCGGGCGTGTGTGATCCTTTCCCAAACCTCCCAGCTCCGTCCTCTCACCGCCGCCCCCCGGGTCAGGTCAGGGCGTTGCCTGGTGCCTGACCCTCCTTTGCCGACCAGGGCCTGGGTCTGCCGTTGATCGAGGTCCTGCAGCCAGTCGTGCCCCTGGTGACCTGTGGGGGCCGTGTGCAGGGCCTGGGGGATGGTCGTCTCTTCTGCAGAGGCTGTGGTTTGCATACGAGAGCTGTGGTTCATGACCATCCATTAATGATTTAAAATCCATGATCGATAGCTCTCTTTGGAGGCCAGGCACAGCGGCTCGCAGCTGTAATCCCAGCGCTTCGGGAGGCCGAGGCTGGCAGGTCATTTGAATCCAAGAATTCGAGACCAGCCTGGCCAACATGGTGAAACCCCATCTCTACTAAAAATGTAAAAATTAGCCAGGTGTGGTGGTTTGTGCCTGTGATCCCAGCTACTCAGGAGGGTGAAGCAGGAGATTCGCTTGAACCTGGGAGGTAGAGGTTGCAGTGAGCCAAGATCACGCCACTGCACTCCAGCCTGAGGGACAGAACAAGACTCCGTCTCAAAAAAAAAAGTTTTTTTAATAAAGGACTTTGCTCTATGCACTCACCATGGCTTGGTGAGTTCTTAGTACAACATCGTGAATTAGGTAGATGGGCACAGTGTTTCTCCTCTGAGGTGCTAGACGTACGGCGAGAGGGTGTAGATGAGGGGCCGGCGGTGAGGTGGGGGCCAGGCCTGGGGTGCTGCACGGTGTATGTGGGGCAGGGTAACCAGTGGAAATTTTAGGGTCTCCGTTTCTAATAGACGCTGAAAAGCACACGTAGCCGGCACATTAGCCCAAGAGCTCCTGGGTGCTTTTGCTTTAGGGTTACGTTAAGATATTTACGTTCTTTTTTTAAAGTCAGCTTTATTGAGATATAATTCACATGCCATGCGATTCACCCACTTAAAGTCTGCAGCCCGGGGGCTTTTAGCTCAGAACTGTGCGTTCAGCACCACAGTTGATTTTAGCCCATTGTCCATGACTCCACAAAGAAATCCTTCACCATTCTGTCATCACTCCTCAACCCCCTTGTCCCCCTCCAGCCCGTCAAGCACTAGCCTACTTTCTGCTTCTTGATATTAAAGTTACTTATTCTGGATTTTCATGCAAATGGAATCACGCACTGGGTAGTCCTTCGTGACTGACACGTTTCCAAGGCCCTGGAATCTGCAGTGTGTAGTCCTTTGTGAGTGACGTGGAGGACTCTGGAATCTGCAGTGTGTAGTCCTTTGTGAGTGACATGGAGGGCCCTGGAATCTGCAGTGTGTAGTCCTTTGTGAGTGACATGGAGGGCCCTGGAATCTGCAGTGTGTAGTCCTTTGTGAGTGACATGGAGGGCCCTGGAGTTGTGCAGTGTGTGGTCCTTTGTGAGTGACGTGGAGGGCTCTGGAATCTGCAGTGTGTAATGCTTTGTGAGTGACACATTTCCGAGGCTCAACTGTGTATGAGTTTTTGCAGGGCGGGTATTTTCAGCTCTCTTGGATATATTCTGGGGAGCAGTTGCCGGATCACATGACACCTGCGTTGAACTGTTGGAGGAACTGACTGTCCGTTTTCTGCAGTGACTGCACCGTCTTGTAACCCTGCGAGCTCGTGCCCGGGCTCCAGTTTCTCCAGCTGCTCCTCAGCATGTGCTGTCGTCTGTTTTTTGGATGGCGGCCGTCCCGGTGGGGGTGGAGGGGTTTTGTGGTGGTTTTGACTTGCACGTCCCAGTGACTAATACTGGAGCGTCTTTCCATGTGGGCCCAGGGCCATTTACGTGTCTTCTTTTAAAGAAATGTCTATTCAGGGCTTTTGCCGTTTTGTTCAGTTGAGTTATCTGTCTTTTTGTTACTAAGTTTTAAGACGTCTTGGCCAGACAGGGTGGCTCACGCCTGTAATCCCAGCACTTTGGGAGGCCGAGGTGGGTGGATCATCTGAGGTTGGGAGTTCGAGACCAGCCTGACCCACATGGTGAAACCCCGTCTCTACTAAAAGTACAAAATTAGCCAGGCGTGGTGATGCAGGTGCCTGTAGTCCCAGCTACTTGGGAGGCTGAGGCAGGAGGATCGCTTGAACCCGGGAGGCGGAGGCTGTGGTGAGCCAAGATCACACCCCTGCACTCCAGCCTGGGCAACAAGAGTGAAACTCGGTTTCAAAAAAAAAACCTTTACACGTTCTGAATACAAGACCCTTACCACAAATGTGGTATCCTTTGAAGGACAAACTTAACTTTAGGAAGGTCCAATTTAGTTACTTTTGCTGTTGCTTGTGCTTTTGCTTTAGGGTTACATTAAGATATTTACGTTCTTTTTTTTAAGTCAGCTTTAAAAAAAGCTGTAATTATGTTTTAATGTTGAAAACATGTATGTTAGGTAAAGAGTGGTGCAGGAGGCGGTACCTGGACTTGGCACGGTCAGCGGAACAGGTGCAGCTTTAGGAAACACCATGTAACCACAGAGCGATGGGCCTGGCGTAGCCACCGTTGCTGTTTGACCTGAGTGCCCTCGCCTCCTGGAACCCAGCATACCCATCCGAGAACAAGGGCACTGGAAGAAGAGGTCTCAGGTGCTTGCGGGGCTGAACCGTTTTGACCTGGCCTAGGAGACCGGGCACCGGCTTTCCAGCTTGGAGAAGTGGGGGACTGAGCATGGGTTTGAGTCCGGTGGACACACCAAGCAGGCTGTTGGCTGCAAATTCCATCTTGCGTCCTGGAAAGAAACTTCCAGGCATGCGGCGGCTGCCCATGACGCTGGCTGTGACTGCCTCCAGGTAGAAATATTCATTTAGTCATTCCACAAACACGGACTGCCGGGCCTGGCCCCCCGCCAAGCACTGGGAACACAGACGTGACTCAGACTCGAAGCCTGCGGGGTGTCTGACCTCTGGACGTGGGGAGGCCCAGCCACAGGTGCTGCCTAAACACTCCTCATCACTACACTCTCCTGTGCTTCACCGGAGACAGGCACCTACGTGTGTCCAGTCTCCCAAAGTGGCCCAGGAGGACAGGGCGTGGTTAACAGTGGGAGCTATGTACAGAGTGAACGGAGAAATGTACAAAAGAGGCGGAGTGAGCTAGTGAGCACAGTACCATATAGTTCAGAGACTCTAGCTGGGGGGGGCAGCAGGGCCCGTGGCGTATGGAGAGGATGGGGCTGGGGGGGAGCAGGGCCCGTGGTGGTAGATTCCCAGCCTGTGGGGTGACATCTCACTGAGGAAAGGCCAGCTGGGAGCCCGGGTCCTTGATTCTGGCCGGGGGGTCTTTCCCCAGAGACTCCTGCCCTCCCTGCACTTTCCAGCCTGGGGGTTTCTGGCCGTCTGCCCCCTGGTGATGGGGCTTAGGAATTCAGATTTGTCTCGTGTTTGCCAGGCTGGGTTTACAGTGTCTGGGGCGGGGTTCCCGCCCCCTGCGTCCGTCTCCCTTCGTGTCCCGGTCCTGCTTTCCGGCCTTGGCTCAGCGTCTGGGGCCGATGCTCCATGGTGGGTCTCAGGACCTGCAGCCCTTCTCTGTTATAATCTGCTTTTCTTTCCTTTTGCAAAGAATAGAAACACGTATGCGTGTGTGCGTGTGTGTGTGCGCGCGTGTGTGTATGCGTGTGTGCGTGTGTGCGTGTGTGTGTGTGTGTGTGCGCGCGCGTCTGTGTCTCCCAAAGAGACTGTCTGCGAACAGCTGTCCCAAGGCCCAGGAATTCCTCCCAGCCAAGATACATGAACAGAGGCAGTTGCAGAAAGGCTTGCGGGCTGAGACGGTATTTCTAGATGCAGAAACTTTAGCCCTCCTTCCGGGCTCTGACAACACATGGCCCGCTGGGGCCTGTCTCCGGGCAGCAGAGCTTGAGCAGTGACGAGGAATGACAGGCAGGAGCGGGGGCCCACCCTGAACGGCCTCATCCCAAGCAGCATTGTACTGGTGTGAAGAGGCCCTGTGTCCTGTCTGACTGGCGCCCCATGACCCAGGCACAGCTCCGGGGCCACAGCCAGCGGCCCCCCAGGGGTGAGCAGGTGCAGCTCAGACAAAGCTTTCACAGGTGCCCTGGGGCTGCTGACCACCCGAGGCCTGTGGAGGAGGCAGACACAGCTTTGGCCTCAGCCATGCAGCTGTGTGGGGCGTTCTGTGGGACCTGTGTGCAGTGGGGGTGTTATTGGGGTCAGAGGCTTGCCCAGGCCCCTCCTGGGGTCATCATCCCTGGCTCCTGTCGCTTTCTCTAGGTTGTGACATGGTGGTCACAGACTGGCTGTGGGTGAGCTCCAGCCCCCCCGCCCTCGGCTGCCCCCCTTTAGGGTAGAGCTGCATTTGGTTGTTTGTGCATCAAGGGGGTAACGTGCACCTGAACCTGGGGGAATTTCAGGGCCGTCCTGGGAGGGGGTGCTGAGATGGTGGCCTCAGGCTCGGCTTGTGGTTAGGTGTGTCCCTGGAATGCACTGGATGGCAGACAGCTGCCCGGCACAGGGCTGCCCTAGAGAGGTGCGGCTTTCTCTGAAGCAGCTTCTGAGGCCTCCCTCGCAGCCGTGTCTAGGGCCAGGCAGAGGCGCCCGGAGGGTTCTCTGCAGTCCCACGTGGCCACGTCCAGAGAGGGCAAAACAGATGCAATATTAATAAGAAAGATGGGAGAACAACGACCCGGGGTCCGCGCGTCACTGCAAAGCTTTCCATTTGTACGAGGAGAGGACTGAGAGGTTCGATGAGCACCTGGCTGGGGCTGGCCACAGTGGCCACCCTCAGAGGAAGAGGGGCCTGGCCGATGGTGGTGCACGTCGGCTGGGAGAGGAGGTGCAGCTGCTCTTTAATTGATGTTCTATCAATATTCCTGTTCGATAAGCCACCTGGGGTCCTGTACAGCGGGCCGAGGGCTGCCTGTCCCCGTCGGCCCCGGGATGCTTTGTTAGCAGGACGTGTGAGGCCTGGAGCGGTGGGGTAGGGGTTGGACGCTCAGGCCTGCTGCCTGTGGGCTGGCTCTCGAACTTCCCCAGGCCTCAGCCTCCTCATCTGTGAAACGGGGTCACAGGAGCTGCCAAGCAGGCCACAGCGTTCACTGGGCAGCTCAAGCCCAGCCACAACCACACTGGCTGCTTTTCTCGATGAAGCAGGTATTTAGGTGTCCACCACGTGGCTGGGGCCCTTCCGGCAGCTCCTCACCCCGCAGGCCTTCAGCACTTCCAGGCAGCCAGGGCCCCTTTCCAGTGCTTCCATCCTGGAGGGTCCCTCCGTGTGCCCTGCGGGGCCTCCGTCCAGTGCCACGCCGCGTGCTGCCACCTCAGTTCACCCGCACTGACCCTCGGGTGTGGCCCCTCTGACGCGAGTGCACGACCTGCTCGATGTCCCGGTAAGCTCGTGGCCCAGCCGGAGCTGAAGGGAGGCCGGGAGGCCAAGCTCCAAGCCTGGTCAGAGGGAAGGCAGGGCAAGGTCTGAGTGACCAGTGTGTGGGCGTCGTCATGCGGCCTCACGGCCGCTCTGACCCCTCCTGGCTCTCTGGACATGACCCGTGTCCACCACGTGGCCCAGCCGAGGACAGGGCTGGTCACTCCTCCATCCCACGGCTCACCCAGCCAATGCTTATTGATTGGTATAGATTGGGAAACCGAGGTGGGAGAGGTGACAGGAGCTGACACTGGCCCAGGACGGACAGATCACTCTGGTCTAGCCCAAACCCAGTGGCATGGACGGGACTTGCTCAGAACCTGTTAGCAGCTCAGACAGGACACACAGTGAGGGTTCCCCAGTGCTCCCCACCGCACAGCGGCTGCAGGGGACATGTCTCTGGGCATCATGGGTGGTGGTGGTGTTGGACGCACGGTTGCCTCTCTGCGGTTCTTGTCCTTTCTCCGTGATGCAGGAAGCCAGGCTCCACCTGGGGCAAGGTTTGAGTGGAGCGTGTGACTTCATGGTCCAGGGCTGGGCAGGTGAACAGGTGGAGAATGGGGGGAGGGGCTGGGGTCACTGCACGAACCCTGTCGTGAATGTGCACAGTCCGTGCTTGCTGAGTGCGTGGATGAAAAGTGAAGGACGCCCAGCCCAGGACAGCAACGGCCAGGCCAGGACAGCAACGGCCAGGCCAGGACGGCAACGGCAGCCGGGACTGTCAGCGGGGTCTGAGGGAGGCGCGTTCCCTCTCAGAGTAGGGGCTTGGAATCCCGTACCTGAAGCAGCAGGAGGTGCTTGGGCCGTGGCTGTGCAGACCCCTCCTGGGACCTTGGCCGAAGGCCTTGGACCCACAGGAAAAGCAATTCTGGCCAAGAGGACTGTCTGGCAGTCAGCCCGGGGTGTCCTGCAGAGACTCGGGTGAATCTGCCAGGCAGGGACCTGGCCTCCAGGGCCAGGGTAAGGACGGGGAGGGCAGGGGAGCTGGGCTCTCACTGGCTCTTCTCCTAGAGTCCGCAGGAGCTTGGGCTGCCAAGGCTGGGCCACGCCTGTGCTTGACGTGGGGTGGGCAGTGGGGCTGCCTCTGAGCCGGGAGCTCCTGCGAGCAGAGGGTTTGGGCTGATGTAACCCACTGAGGGCCCGAGGGAGACACAGGTGGTTCCTGTCAGGGGCTCTGCAGCTCCTCAGTCCCCTCAGGAGTCCCAGTGCTTGAGTTTCCCATCCCCAAAAGAGGGCTGCTAGCCAGCCTGGAGCTGAAGGGAACCCCAGGATTCAAGATGGACACTTCTGGCCAGCCAGCCTCAGACGCCAGGCTCCATGAACCGGGAGGTAGCAGCCCCAGGGGAGGGGGCCGAGCGCCGGGTGCCGCAGGGGAGAGGTCTGATCACCGGGTGCCACGCTGCAGCCTTTGCTGGTCCCCCCTGCCCCACCCTCGGTGGCTGATGTAGGCGTCCAGCCCAGGCGTGGATGGGGTGGACGGGCCGAGGACAGGCAGTGTGGGAACGCTTAGCTCCTGCAGGGCTGTCCGAGGAGTTGGGCGTGGAGCACAAGGTGGCCAATGTCAGGCCCTGCCCCACACTGGCCAGTTCCCCTCAGGAGGACCGGGATGGACATGGCACGGATCAGAGGTCACAGCCTGTGCAGGGCCCAGCCTGGCGTGGCCCAGATCCCCAAATACCACTACCTCTGGCAGAGATGCAGGGCAGCGCCTGTGAATAGCCGGAGACCCTGGGAGGCCTCTGGGCAGCTGGTGTCTCTCCTCCCTGGGGCTCCAGTGGGGTCTGGAGAGGCAGAGGGACAAAGAGGTCTGTATTTCCACAAGGCCTCCTGCTCCAAGTGCATCCAGGGGAGTGGAGAACGCCGAGAAATTACGCAGCCTGCCAAAGCCGTGGAGAATAAATCTGCCTGGCAGGGACAAAGCTGGCCACGGACTTGGGAAACGGGGGTGGGAGACTGACGGGAGCCTCACTGTGGTCTGTGGGCTTTGTTGTCCTGGACCAGATGCAAACCTAGAGAGCATTGGTGGGCGCTGACGGAGCGTGGCCGAGACCCGCTGGCATGGAGCCCCTTGGTGGCCCACGAGGGCCCCAGAGAAACAGGAGCTGAGACCCTGAGGGTGAGCACTGGAGAGTGTGAATGAGCACTCGGGGTGGGGGGGACTCCTGGAGACCAGCCTTGCCAGGGGATGGTCCCCTGATTGTCAGGAGAACCTGGGGACGCTGCCTGCTCTGTGCTCACTGGGCTGGGCCCTCGGGATTGGGCAGACACAGCCCTGGGAGTGAGAGCTCAGGCTGGTGGGTCTGCAACCCCTGCAGACATCAGGACCTTTGCTGAGGGCTGTGCAAGGTAGTGGGAAGGAAGGAAGGGGGTCTCTGCTCCTGAGCAAACTCTGGGGAAGACACTTGAGTGTGTGTGGGGTGGACAGGAGACCTTGAGTGCCTGTGGGGTGGACAGGAGTTCTCCAGGGGCATCAGTCTTGGGAAACCTTCTAGGCACACGCCCCACGATCTAAGGCTCGGGGAAACAAAATGGTTTTGAGGGCCAGTGAGGGGTCAGTTTGGAATTTCGAAGGATTTTCTGTTCTGCTGATAAAAATTCATGTTTCTCTCCACTGTGGCCTCACCGGTTCCAAAGGCAAACAGATTGCCCAATGGGCTGGGTGGGTGTGGACCCAGCAGAGGCCTGGGCCTGACCAGACCTGGACAAGGACCCCTTTGTGTGTCCACGCTCGGTGTGGGCCGGCCTCCAAGCCGCTCCTCACCCTGGGTCTGGCCGGGCAAAGCTGCCTGGCTCTCAGGAGCTCCTGCTGACTCCCTGGGGGAAGCCAAGCCGAGGCCCCTTGCAGGAAGGTTGGTTCACCTCATCGGAAGCTGCCGGGACCCCCACATGCCGCCCTCGCTGTGGTGGGGACCCTGTGCCCAGAGCTGCTGGCTCCTGGCGTGCCTGTGGCCTCCTGGGTCCTGCCTGAGAGGCTGTCCCTTATAAACTCAGGCAATTAGGCCCTTGAGCGGAGGCCAAGTCCATTCTCCTCTCACCTCTGCCCTGCCCAGCAGGGTCGCTGGGCCCACCCACCGGGCACCTGCTGTGGCTGGGGACGCTGCTCACGCGGGTTCCCACCTCAAGTGGAGCTTGAATTCCTGGGGGGCGTGGTCAACGCACATGTGAACAAATACGCAGGAACGTTTCAGAGAGGGGTGATGCGTGGAGGGACTGAAACGGAGCGTGGCGGAGACGGGCTTGGCGAAGGGGGTGTTGTTCCACTGACCTTCTGGGGTCTCTCCCACAAACTGAGTTAAGCATGACCTCTGTGTAGGCACCGCCTGGGGAAGTCCTGGGAGGCGGCGTTGGAGCTGAGACCTGAACGGCATGGTCGGCGGCAGGGGGAGGTCTGGAGTGGAACATTCCTGCAAGGGCCTGCGCTGGCCACGTGTGCAGGGGAGAGAGGCCGGAGGGAGGGCGGGACCCGTGCACACAGGAAGCTCCACGTGGTGTGCAGGTCATCTGGTGCTGGAGCGTAGGAGGCCTGGGGTGGTCGGCTGCACTTTCCCTGGGCACCCGGCCGTCATGTCCTGGGGAGCAAGGACAGGAGGCCTCCCATGCCTGAGAAGTGAGAGCCCGGATGGTGGGCCCAGGGCACAGGGCAGAGCCTCATCTCCAGCAGGGCAGGGAGCTGCGGGAGCCCTTCTCAGCATCTGGGCACTCGGGAGGGAGGGGCCTGTGCGGAGCCAGAACTTTGCAAGTTGGGAGACAGGGCAGGGCTGGGGGCCACGTGGGGATGTCAGAAGGTCCAGGGCAGCTGCGCTGTTGTGTTTTGTTTCTTAGAAAGCCTCTCAGTGGATGTGATGGGTCAGCGGGGAGTGAACGCCCTGTGAGAGTCGGGGCAGGCGTGTTCCAGCCCCCGGCAGTGAGGATGGAGAGACTCGGGTGTCCAGAGCAGCCCAGTGCTGCAGATGGGTACTGAGAGCAGCCGGGGACACCGCCAGCCTCCACTGTGGTCCCAAGTCTTGCGGGTCCTCAGTAAGGGAGTGGATTGCCCTGGCATGGGCGCAGGAAGCAGATGCCTGGTGAGGAACAGCCTGAACCCCCCAGGCCCAGGGCTGGCACTGAGAGGGGAGTGCGCAGGTGTCCACAGAGGCCCTGCCCCTCCCGGGGGCTCTGAGACCCTGGGGCCAGGATCCCAGCAAGAGGTGAAGTGAGGGGCCCCGAGGTGCCAACCAAAGCCTGGAGAGCAGCCCAGCACAAGGGGAAGCGGCACCATGGCAGGCGGCGTGCCTGGAGTGCTGCTTGGTGCTGGGGGTGGGCGTGAGCATGTGCTCATGTGTGTGAGTAGGTGGCGTGCGGGTGTGCATGCCTGTGTATGCATGTGTAAGGGTGTGTGTGTGCATACATGTGCTGTGTGGGTGCACGTTTGGGCATGCATGCGTATATGTGTACACGTGTGTATGTGTGTAAGGGCGTGTGTGTGTGTGCATGTGCTTGTGTGGGTGCACATGTGGGTGTGCATGTGTGGCATGTTTACATGTGTAACGTATGTGTAAGGGTGTGCATGTGTGGGCGTGCATGTGTGGGCTTGTGTACCCACGTGTGCATGTGTGTGTAAGGGTGTGCATCTGTTGTCATGCAGGTGCTGTGTGGGCGCATGTATGGGCATCTGTAAGTGTGTGTGCCTGTGCATGTGTATGTGAGGGCATGTGTGTGTGCACACGTGTGCATGTGCATAATGTGCACACCCATGCACGTGTGTGTAGGCTTATGTGAATGTGGGGGAGTGTGCACGTGTGTATGAATGGAACCCATGTGTGTTCCTATGAAGGGCAGTTGGGACCAGGGCTGGTCCCCAGTTCTCAGCGAGAGGGCCTGGGGCAAGCTCCCTTCTGTCTGAAGCCTGAAGTGTGGGTGTGTAACTTGTCCCAGCCTCACAGAGACGGAGACTTGGGGATTTCAGTGCTGTCAGATCGTCCGCTGGGCTGCAGGCTCCACGGGGGGTGGGCGCTGAGTCTTAACTTAGCTCAACATGTGTCCACAGCACTAGCCACATAGTAGGGGCTCAGTACGTGGTTCTGGGCAAGTGAATGAACACAGAGCCTGCTGGGGTAGAGACCAAGGAGCCCGTCTGTCTCGCCCTGCAGGGCTGTCCTGGTGGCTGTGGGCCCGGCAGAGGCAACCACTGCAAACGATGCAGGAGGAGCAGGGGGCAGGCGGGCGCGTGTTGGGGCAGATGCCGTGGGGCGGACGGACGTGTCCCTGCAGCTGACGTCTGCAGCCGGCTTGTCTGTGTGGGGGCGTCCCGGCTGCTGCATCGAGCCCCGTGGGGACGGCACCTGGCGCCTGCAGATCGGTCAGCCTGCAGCCGCCGTCGCAGGGAGGGGCCCTTACGCGGCACCGCAGGTGGTCCTGGCGTTGGCCTTGCCGGTCCCGGGTAGAGGATGTTCGTGTCGCTTCCGGTTTCTCGGCTTATTTTTATAGTCAGAAGAAAAGCGAACTTTTTTCATTTAAAGAATAATCCGGAAATGAGCTTTCGAGAGACTCTTCCGGGTCCCCCGCCCCAGGCATCTCAGAAGCACGGAAGGACGAGGAGGCTGAATGGGCGCTGCCCCGAGGGGCACCTGGGACCCCTGAGCCTGCCCGGCCCTCCACCCCAGGACCATCCTGTGTCTTCCCCGGGCTCCCGGCCCGCCAGCCTCATCACGGGGGTCACACGGCGGCTGTCCCCTGAGCCTTCTCTCATTACGCAGAACGGCACCGTCACGGGGTCGCACGGCAACTGTCCCCTGAGCCTTCTCTCATTGTGCAGAACAACCTGGGTTTCACTGAGCTCCACGAGACCGGATGGGAGAAGAAGCAGGGGTGATCTTGGGGGCAGATGCCAGGGCTCACCTGACCTGCTGGGGTCTGTGGCCTGGAGTGCGAGGGAGGCCTTTGGAGAAGGAGCTGCACCTCCCAGACCTGCTGGGTTCAGCCTGGGCCCACTGCAGGCCGCCCTCTTGGAGTCCACGTGCCCCATGTCCCCCCACAGAGGATGGATTCCCTTCCTCTGCCTTGCGACCGGGGGAGCTCTCTGAGTCCCCGGAGAAGGCCGGCTAGGAGGGGCCCTGGAGGGTCACAGTGCTGGGGGTGGAAGGTTTGAAGACAAAATCAACGTTAACAGCGTGTCTCCTGCGTGGGCTGACTCAGAGGGGCGTGCCACAAGGCCTCGTCACCCTCACAAGAGTCCCGGTGCTGACCAGCCAAGGACGAGGGCCCAAGGCTCAGGGAGGAGGGAGTCGCTGTCCCGCAGCCACACGGCCGCCCGGCTGGGCCTCTCAGGTGGCCCCGTGTGCCCCCCGGTCGTGGCCCCCACACCAGGTGGTGTTAAGAGACTCCACCCTCTCGCAGGTCTGTGGGGACCGGGCACAGGCGGCCGCTCCACCCCACTGCCCACGACAGGCCTGAATCGGCTGGGGCTGGAGCCTCTGGCCGCTGAGGTCACTCTGGCTTGTCCAGACGCCCCAGTGATTTACTGGTGGCGAAAGTTACATCAACTGAGGCTGGCCACAGATGGTGGCTGTCTTCTCCTACCCACACCTGGCAACTAGATGTTTCTTTGCTTAATAAGTAAAAGGAAATTATTAACAATTATGTAACCATTGCAGAGAATCTGACAGGGAAATGAATAAATGGTAAAAACAGCAAAACCCTCAGAGAGTGTGGTTCTGGGCCCTGCACCAACTTTGCAGATGGGGAAGCTGAGGCCTGTCCCTCCAGCTGTCCAAGCCCACGCTAGCAGCCTCCCCTCGGCTGTTCCAATTAGACCTTCTCAACCTCCCCAGGCCGTCTGACACTGGCCGACTGAGGGTGTGTGTTTCTGTGGGGGCACCTGGAAAAGATTATCCCGTTTGTTGAAAATCAAAGTCATTTTTTTTCCCAAAAACATTCCCCTGAACGGCAATATTGAGGGTCTTTTTGTATGTTCCCCAGTTATGATGGTCACTGGCGTGCCGCTAGTGTGTGGGCCATCGTTCTAATTGTCATGAAAGGGAGGGAAGAAAATATGGCCTTCATTTTCCTTGTACTGGGGACGAAAATGGAAGCCAGGGTATTTCATTCAAAAGCAGTTTGATCAGGTCTGGTTGTTTTTCATGCCACAAAAGGAAACTGCAGATTTAAGATCTCCTTAAACAAGCAGAGAACGGGCTCAAACACAAGCCCCTAAGTATGGATTTAGTTTATTTTTCTTACTGATTTTTTTTAAACATCTAGGGCTCCATGGAGGAAAAACAAGATTGTAACAGTAACCTTGGTGCTAAATATTTAATCCTGGTTTAGTAGTTAGTAGCAGCTTACCCTTTTATTACTTTGAAATGAAAGGAAGAATCACAAGGGTTTCAGTAAGAAAGAGTGTGCACCTGTGTTTTCAGGCTACTGGGGAGCCTGCGTTCATTTCCTCTCTGCTCGTACTGCCCTGAGTCCTATCCATGAATACTGGATGAGCCGGCAGAAACGTGTTTAACAATGAGGTGGGTCTGAAACTTTCAAGCGATTCTTTCTCCCTGTTTGCTTTTGAAAGAAAGTCTAAACCATCACAGTTATTTTTAAGTGGAAACGACTTTAGACTTTCTTTACAGTTGCAAATCATTGAATCATTTTAAAATGGATTTTCATTAAATTGACTGTAAGAGGTTGAAGAGCCTCTGCTGAGATGATTTTCCAGCCAAAGAAATGATTTTCTCCTTCTTCCGTGTCTCACGTTGAAGAGCTGGTGCAGAGGATTCCTGCAGACCCGGGAGGGGTACATGGGGCCAGTTAGGAGGGTCCTAGGGTTCACCTGAATGGTTCTAAAGCCCTCGCAGCGCCACACCGACCCGTCAGAGCTGGTGGGGGACGGCGGGCACGGTCAGGTGCGCAGGCCTGTGCCTGTGTAACGAAACACCGGGAGGAAATCCATCCACCTGGCATGGTGGTGAGGCCCGCGGCCAGTCAGAGAAATTCTGAGAAAATAAAAGGTCAGTAGGCGACCGCTGCCCTGGGCAGGGTCTTGGCTCGGTGCTGCCTGCCCCCGTGGGTTCTGAAGAAGGCGGGTTCATTGGAAAAGCTCGGAAATCTCTGCTCCTTAGATTGTAGGGGATCTCGTCGGTGTGGCTGTCTCAGACTGTGAGGACTCAGGCCCCTCTGCTGGGTTGGGGAGACCCCAAGACTGGCCACCCAGGGGGCTGGTGTCATGGCTCAGTGTGGGGTCAACAAGCCAGGTCCGTGTCCCTCCCCTGTGAGGGGCTGACACCGCCATGGGGGCCGTGGAGGGTGGAAGGGGACACACCCGCTGCCTTTACCCCCAGCTCTCCTCTGAGGGCAGGGTTTCCACAGAGCCAGTGTGAGCCAGGGAATGACGTGTCCCAACAAGAAGCTCAGGTTTGGACGACTGGTGCCTGGAACTGAGGTCCTTAGCGTCTCAGCACAGCTGCCAGCCTCCGCGGCACCTGTGGGTCCATCCCACGTCCTCCACCAAGAATGACCTGACTGAACAGCCGCCACGACTCGTACGGCCCCCGCTGACGGTGTGAGTGGGGTCCCGGGCAGCCTCCTCAGCGTGTTTGTGGTCCTGACCTAGAACAACTGCATGCTGGCTCCAGGGTCCCACGCTGGGGGTTCCTGCTCGGAAACTCAGCCCTGAGAGCCACTTCCAAGACCACCCACCAGGCATCTCGTCCATGGATGAGGATCACAGCCAGGGCAAGTAGCAACACCAGGACCCACAGTCGGGCCACACCCTGCCCCCCCACGCACCGCCCCCCACCACCAAGATGCCTCCCCTTCAGCCCCACGGGGGCCAGTCTAGGACCAGAAGCAGGGAAATGTCGCACCCAGGAGGGGCTCTTCACATCCGGACGAGGTCTCGTCACAACCTTCAGCACCTCCGGGTGTGTGTGAAATAGGCGGATTGTCTGGGCTCCGACGTGTGGGAAGTGAGTTCCCTTCCACGTGCACATGAGGCAGCCCCCTTTGCTGTGAGGAATGCATTTTTCTGGGAACTTTGCTGCAATGTGTTCTGGCTGGCGTAGAAATAATTCCGCACATCGCCGCCGTCCGGTCCTTCCTGGGCCCTGTGCCATTCTCATTCCCAGTCCTGACTCCCACACGGCTGCTGATAAAGAGCTGCTGTGTTGAGCGGGACGGCCTTGGCTGCAGCTGGTCCGGGTCATGGCCGAGCCCAGTGGGGCCCCTCCTGCCTGCAGCCCTGTGGCTGGAGAGCTCGCCGTCCTCACGCAAACAGTCCAGACCACAGCGGTGGCACATCATGAGAATGACAGATGGGGGATGAGCGGGTGCCAGGGGTTTTAAATAAGACGGCCGCGTTTTGCCAGACATCTCCCCCACGGGGCTGGAACAGGTGACGCCGAAATGGGCAGGAAGTGTGGACCGCGACCTCGGGAGCCGAAAGGTCGTGCCACAGTCACTGCCAGGGAGAGCCCCTCACCTTCCCGAGCTCTGCCGGCTGAAAGCCTGGCACTAAACAGCTTAATATATCTCGCTAATGACAGGTGGTGGTTTTCTGCTGTGTGAGTGATGAGAAGATTACCCAAGACAGAAAGGCTAATTTTTGCCTCCGTGCCTTCATTTAGTGAGTCAGGATCTAGTGTGTTTGGAGGAATAAGAAAGTGTCTGTCTTATCTAGTTTTTGGCCTCCCTGAGTTTGGCTCTGGAGAAGGGAATCCAAGGAAATGGGATAGAAAGATGGGGTGGGGGGATGGGGAAGGACCAGCTCGCCGCTTCCGGGACTCTCTGGAAGGTGCCCCGAGTACCTCAGGCCCTAGCCGTGGAACCTGTAAACGTCACCTTCTTTGGAAGAGGGGTCTTTGGAGATGTGATTAAATTAAAGACTTCGAGATGAGGACTTTCCCTGGGCCCGAAATGCAATCCCCTGTCCTTATAAGAGGGAGGTGGAGGGAGATTAAATGCAGAGGAGGAGGCCGAGGGCAGGGGTTGCAGGGATGTGGTCACAAGCCAGGAGCTGCTGGAGCCCCCGAGCTGGGAGAGGCAGGAAGGATCCTCCGCGGAGTCTCCACAGGGAGCTCGGCCCCACCCACACCTCAGCCTTGCATTTCTTGTCCCCAGGACGAGGGGCGGGGAACAGATCCCCATGGCTTAAAGTGCCCCTGTCTGTGGTTATTTATTACAGCGGAGCCTCGTGGCTGGACCTCTGTGTCCCGGCGTTCAGAACACCAGGAGCCCTTCACGAGGCTCCTGTGGGGCCGTGGGTGGACGGAGGGTGGCCGGGCCGTCTGGTCCGCATGCCTCACCCTGGCCAGTGACCTCAGACAGGTCCTTGGTGTCTCCCCGATTCAGTGTTCCCATCTGTAAAATGGGTGGAAAAACACCTGCCCCATAGAGCCTGGTATTAGATGAGTCGCGATACAGAAAGCTCTGAGGATAGAGCCTGGCATGTGGAAAGTCCTGTCTGCTTACTGCTCTCAATAATATACTGGATAATACCTACCGGTAAATGAAGGGAAAAGTGCCACATCAACCTGGCTTCAGTGTGGACCCGCTGCTGGACCCCGGTGGGTCCTATAGCCGCAGCTACTTGGGAGGCTGAGGCGGGAGGTTCGCTTGAGCCCGGGAGGTTGAGGATGCAGTGAGCTATGAAAGAAAAGACGGCCAGGGAGATGGTGCTGGAAGACACAGGCTAGGGTGGTCCAGGCCAGGGCAGCGAGTGCAGAGGCAGGAGCAGCAGCCCCAGCAGGACCCTCCCATCCAAGCATCAGGAAGGCTGGCGTGGCCGACCCCAACCATCATGCAGTCGGGAGACAGGAATGGGTGCACTGGGGGCGTCTGTTCCGGGGCAGCGAGGACCCCTGGCGTGGCCGACTCCAACCATCATGCAGACGGGAGACAGGAGTGGGTGCACTGGGGGCGTCTGTTCCGGGGCAGCGAGGACCCCTGGAGGGCAGAGCAGGAGCAGCAGCATGTTCGGGGAGCCTGGGGTGGCCGGGGCTGGAGACGTCGCCTGACACTTGCGTGTGGTGAATGACACGCATCAGTGGGGTCCTGTGGGAGGAGGGTCCTGGCGTGGAGGGTCCCGTGGGAGGAGGGTCCCGGCGTGGAGGGTCCCGTGGGAGGAGGGTCCCGGTGTGGAGGGTCCCGTGGGAGGAGGGTCCCGGCTGAGGTGATCCAGCAGCCGCACTGTGTGGCCTGGGCTGGGGATGGTGTTCTTGGTAAGCCCAGTGTGGTCAGGAGGCTGCCTGCCTGTTTCCAGGAGGGTGAGCAGGAGGCCTCAGGCACAGAGGAGCATCTGTGAGGGGCGCGTGCATCTGGCTGAGTGGGCGCCTGGCGGTGAGTGCAGGCTTCCTGGCTCTTACGGCCTCTCAGGCACCGGGTCTTTTTCTGCCTGTCTGGCAGGGTTTGGGAGGTGGTGGTTTTCCATATGGTTGGTGTTTGGCCCACCCCTCTTTGGGCCTCAGTTTCCCATCTGTGCCCAGGGTTCCGCCTGGTGGTTTGCTGTTGGTCTCCGCCACTGACCCGGCATCCGTTCCATCAGCCTCGTCGGGCTGTCCCTGCTTTGTGGAACATGCTGACCCGAGGAAGGCATCTGGCTCCCCCATCAGACTGGACGCCCCTTTCCCTGCTCGGCCGCCGGCCCGGCTGGGTAGCAGCGGGAGCAAGGAAGGACAGTGGCTCTTTGCTGACCCCCTGAGCTGCCTCCTCTGCAATGCTTCTTGGAAAAACCCCGGGGCACACCCCACTCCCCATCCACCTGGAAAGGGTGGGAGTTGGGGGCCCTGTACGGGGATACTTTGCCTGCCCCGTCTGTTCTCCCATGTGTCCAGTGGAGAGAACGCGGCCCAGGCCCCCACCTCTCAGACCCCGTCCAGGGACGTCCCGTGGCCCACAGAGCCGTCTCCTTCCTGGACAGAGCAACCCTCACGCCTGCACACGTGGCCCTGGGTCGGGGCCACGGTGCTCCTGGGTCACTGCCTGCACTGGCCGCTTCCGTGACTGTAGAGCAGGGTGTCCCGAAGGTTTTGCAAATCAATTCACTGAAACTGCTTAGCACAGCGCTCGGTGCAGAGTGAGAGCCACATAACTGTTGGCTTCTAGTCCCTCATAGGCGTTGGTAATAAGCTGCCAGTTTCCTCTATTTTTAACCAAAGCAAACGTTTTCTGTTTTCCCACAAACTGAAGAGCGTTGAAATGTTTGTTAGCAGCAACAGTGGGAACCGTTCTATGAGGAAGTGACATGTGGTCCTAACAGCGGTTGGAGGGACCAGCTCTGGGAAGGCCTCGCGCCTCGGCTGACCAGACCCTCGACCGTGCTGGGATCACGCGCGCTGCAGGATGGGGCACCCGGCGTGGTGACCCTCCCGCTGAAGCCACAGTTGTTAAGCAGCCCTGGATTTGGGAGAAACAACGGATCCTCTTGGAGCCAGGACCTCTCCAGGGATGGGTCGTGGTGCCAGACCTCGGCCCGCAGGCCCAGCCTTCCTGAGAGGGGCCCAGATCCGGGAGGAAACACGGACGTTGGGAACAGCAGGAGCCGCTGTGTGGTTTTTGGAGGGCCCTGAAGAACAGAGCACAGGCCTGAGTCAGACCCCTGGTTCCCGTCCAAGCCGTGCCATGTTCTAGCCGTGCGATTCTGCAGACGCCCCTGTCTCCTTCCAGACCTCGGTTTCCTTGTCTTTAAAATGGGGGCAGCCGTGAGGACGTGTCGCCCGGCCCAAGGATGCACGTGTGGTGTTTGTCACCCTTTCTCTGGCTCCTTGGTGAACAGCAGCGCCTTCTCTCGATCATTCTGTGTCATTTCCTAAGTGTCATGAGCCTCAGCATTGATGGCCTGACCGGATTTGGAGGAAACAGGTCGTAATTTCGCAGCCTTTCCCAGCTGGGGCTAAATCACCGTGTCCATCTGCCCTGCCTTCGTGTGGCCGGGGATCCTATATTCCCCTCCTTGGCTGCTGGAACAAATCACCACAAACATAGTGTCTTCAGACAACACAAGTGCCCTCTTCCCAGCCCAGAGCGCAGGGGTCTAAAAGGACGTGCAGGCTGAGCTCCCCGGGGAGGCTGAGGGAGGAGCCGTGTCCTGGCCCTTCCAGCTCCTGGAGGTGCCTGGGGCCCTTCCTCCACCCTGAGAGCCGGCCGCCCAGCGTCTGCTGCAGTCAGGTCTCCCTCGGCCCCTCTTGCAGGGACACTGTGGTCTCCCCTTCCCCAGAGCCTCAGTCACATCTGCACTGTGCCTCCCGCCACGCCAGGCAGCAGTCACAGGTCCTGGGGTTCAGATGCGGACAACTTTGGGGGACCGTTATTCTGCCAGCCACGAAAGGCCCGGGAGAGGTCAGCTCAGTCATTCTCACTTTAGTATGAATAATCACAATTAGTACACCTCCTGTGTTGTTTTTCAGAGCTGAGGGAAGTCCTTCTAAGGGAGGGGGTTTGGGTGTGGCCAGCTCTGGTGGGAGGGAGAGAAGGATGCACGGTGTGGGGGGCTGCAGGCAGCTCCTGGGAACTGGTGCTGAGCAGACCCTGGAAGGTGCGGGCATCACAGCTGCTCATTGCCCCCCTGGGGGCTGCCTTCCTGTGCCTGCCTTTCTGGTGTCCTTTGAGGCCCAGGGAGACCGTCCCGGAGGTGTGACATTTGTGCGGCCTTCCTTAGGCTCTGCCCCCACGAGAGCCTCTTCCTGGGCTCGGCCGCCAGGATTTCACCCGGTTCTGCCGAGTCCCCCTCTTCATGCCCTCAATGGGACGCTGACCTCAGAGCTGCGGCCTGGGTCTGTTTCCTCAGCTGGGCTTTTACAAGGGCGACAAGCCCCGTCGGGAATTTTGAAGTCAGCCTTTAAAACTTTTCACTGCTGCCCAGGACTGAGGCTGGGTGTGGCCAGGTGCAGCTTGATCTGGCCTCACAGGCAGTGGTCGGGGGTCCCAGGCCCTGACCACTCCCTGTATCGGGGGTGGCGGGCCGAGGGCAGGGCCGGCGTGGCAGGACCCGGACTCCTCCTGAACCCCGGTCTTCTGGGGCCTCAGGCTGTGGGCGTCTCCCGTGTCTGACGCAGGCGGCTTTGCTGAGAAGGTTCTTGGGGAGGAGGAGCTGCCGCATGGGGTCTGCGGCCCTCGGCACCGTCAGGGCATCCCCGGGCCCAGTGTCTGCCCTCAGCATGTGGCTCCTTCGTGCACAGTTCAGTAAGTGACTTAGGAAGCACAGAAAGGCAGGTGTTGAAAATCTGCCCTGTCCTTCCTGCGCTGAGGCTATCCTTCTGGCAGTCATGTGGAAGGTTTGGGACGGACAGCCCGGCCCAGGCCCTCCCTCTGTGGCCCAGCAAGCTCCCGTCCCTGCCGTTTCTCCGAGATGAGTCCCGAGAAGCCGAAGCCCACAGCGCTGCATGTCTCACGGGGACCTCGGCACCCCCTTTCCAGGAGCCCCCACACCAGCACCCCTCTCAGCTGCATTGCAACGCTGCGGCTAGGCAGACAGGGTGGGGCTAGGCAGGGAATGGGCCACAGTCATGCCAGGAATGGGCCACGGGCCACTTGCTTCTCGGAAGTTCCCTGTGTGTTGAAAATGAGAGAAATGTCACATCACGTTAGCCCAGGCTGCGGCATTTTCAAACTGTTTACACTGAGCCTAGGCTGCGGCATTTTCAAACTGTTTACACTGAGCATGCTGGCGTCTTCTGCCCCCACGGTCCAGGGTATCCGGCGCCTTCTCAAATGCCAGACACACGTGGACTGCCGATCTGTGAGCTCAACCCTGCAGCCCAGTGGAGCCCGTGACGTGAGTGTGGGCTGCGGTAACCGGACCTACGTCCACGTGAGGGGCTGCGGGTGTGAGTCTCAGGACAGACGCACCTCCCCCAGCCGCCGGGCAGGGGAAGTTCTGTTCCGCCCTGCACATAGTCGGCTTGTTTGTTTTAATAATTTCCTTCTTCGAATGTGATGTTTTGTTTATCGTCACGTAAAAAGCAAAACCAGACCCCCTCCCTGAGCCCTGCCCAGGAGGTCCTGGGTAGCTGACCCTACCTTGAGTGGCATCCCCGCCTCCTCCCGCTCGGGTGGGGCCAGAGCACTGGAGTTGCTGGAGCAGCCGGTCAGCTCAGCTTGCTGCTGGGAGGGACACTCTGTCTGGCCTAGGTTGCATGGAGGGTCAGTGGCGGATGGGGCTGCCCACCTGTCCCACTCGCTGGTAATCTCCTGGCAGGCTGACCATGCTGGTGAGGGCTTCTGGGCCTGGATCCAGGGCTCCCAGCATGCTTTGGACTGACCATTCCTGTTCCAGGAAACATTCGGGCGACTGCCCCGTCTCCCCCAGCCACGGCATGCTCTGCTGCTCGGCCAACCCCGTGGGATCTGATAACATCTTTCCACATTTCAAACCCTGACTTCTGGAAAAGGAGACCATGCCTGTCACCTGCCCTCCTCGCCTGGCACACCTTCTGTCCGGGCGCCCAGGAAGGAGAGGCTGCCAGGTGACCGCTTCGGCCGAGTTCGTCCCCTTCCGTGCAGAGGGTTCAGTACTTTTCCCAAGCCTTTTTCCCGGGGGCTGAATTAGCAGCATCCCCTCCTGATACCTGTGCAGAAGGGAGGCTGAGCGGCTCCTGGCCGAGGTGAGAGGCTGAGCGGCTCCTGGCCGAGGTGAGAGGCTGAGCGGCTCCTGGCCGAGGTGAGAGGCTGAGCGGCTCCTGGCCGAGGTGAGAGCTGGCCTGCTGGTCTCCGCGGAGGACGCCCCTCTCCTCTCAACCTTGCAGGTGCGGGGAGAGAAACCCCAGTCTTCCCAGGCTGCCCAGCACTGCTGGCTTCTGGCAACCCTTAAGGTGTCCCTTGCAGCCCCTGTGAGCCACCTGGCTCTGAGAAGCCTGTGTGGCGAGGCCAGGGGATTGAAGCCACAGATGCCTCCTGCTGTCACCAGTAGATCCGATCTTCTCAGGCGTTTATTGGCTGCAAAAACATCCCCCCTTCCCCTCGCGCTCACCTGGGGACCCCCGGGATCATCTTGCTCCCACTTCTTACTCTGCAGAAAGGGAAACTGAGGCCTAGGGCCACCCAGCGAGCACTCCTTCTGCTCCCCTCATGGGTCAGGGGACGTCTCACCCAGGGCACAGCAGAGCACTTGATGGTGATGATGATGATGATGATAAGGATGGTTGACGGTCGGAGTTCATGTGGAGGTGAGGCGGGGTGCCCTGGAATCTGGGGTCCTAGTGGCTGTCGGGCTCATCTGAATGTGTGGCCAGAGGGCAGAAGACTCCAGAAGCATTTCAGAGCCTCTTCCAGGAGTGGGACATGGACAGAAAGCGTGTCATCACCACGTCTCTGAACTTCCTGGACTGTTTTAGGAAAAGGGGCATCCAGAAGCCAGGGACAGCCTGCAGGTGGCCTGTGAGGCAGATTGGCTTGGCCTGGATGTCAAAGCTGTGAGGATCCCAGAGCAGGCTGCCTCGGGGCTGGGAATAGAGCTGCTTATTCTGTGAACAGCCAGAGTCATTGGAAAGCCCCAGGCATGAACTGCAGGGATCAGGAACTGTGCTAGAACCAGATTGGCCTCGAGGCAGGGCCTGGTCCCTTCTCAGTGCAGCAGGTCTTGGAGCCACCTGGATTCCACGTGCATGAACTGCTCAGAGGAGCAGGCAGGGGAAGGAGAGAGGGACAAAGGCCAAATTGTTGGCAGATAGGAAAGCTCACATTTTAGCATCACACACGTTGTCACTGTACCTCAGGTGATAATAGCTCAGGATGCATTCACAGCAACAGTGGTGGAGATGATGGTGATGACGGTGCTGACGGTGATAAGGATGATAATGATGGTGGTGATGGAGGTGATGGTGATGGTGCTGATGATAACGATGGTAAAAATGATGACGGTTATGATGGTGGTGATGACATGGTGGAAGTGGTGATGATAGTGGTGATGGAGGTGATGGCGATGGTGAGGATGATGGTAGTAATGATGGTGATGATGGTGGAGGTGATACTGAGGGTGATAGTGATGATAGCCATGGCAGAGGTAATGGTGATAGTGATGATGATGGTGATGATGATGATAAGGATGATGATGGTGGAGGTGACAATGGTGGCAATGGTGATGGTAATGAAGATGGTGATGATAATGATGGTGATGATGGTGATGATGGTGATGATGATGATGATGGTGATGATGGAGATGATGGTGATGATGGTGATAATGATGATGATGGTGGTGATGGTGATGATGGTGTGATGATGATAAGGATGATGATGATGATGGAGGTGATGACCATGGTGGTGATGATGGTGATGATGATGATGATGGTGATGATGGTGATGATGGTGATGATGGTGGAGGTGATACTGAGGGTGATAGTGATGATAGGCAGAGGCAATGGTGATAGTGATGATGATGATGGTGATGATGGTGATGATGGTGATGATGGTGATAATGATGATGATAAGGATGATGGTGATGGTGGTGATGATGATGAAGATGGTGATGATGATGATAAGGATGATGATGATGATGGAGGTGATGGTGATGATGGAGATGATGGTGATGATGGAGATGATGGTGATAATGATGGTGATGGTGGTGATGGTAATGAAGATGGTGATGATAATGAAGATGGTGATGATGATGATAAGGATGATGGTGATGATGGAGGTGATGGTGGCAGAGGTGACTGATAGAAATGGAAGGAATGAGGTGGCAAGAGCTCAAGGCTGCAGACAGATCTAGACTTCTCTGGACAATTCTTTGACTGAGTCCTCATTCATTCATTTGTTGATGAAACACCTGTTCGGAAGCAAGCCCTTGGACGGGCATGTGATCCAGAAAACTGAACACTCTTGCCCTGGGGCCCTCCCCCCTTGAGTCCAGCGAACAATGCCACCCATTGTGGCCCGGGCCAAGCACTCCTTAGGGAAGAACCACATTCTGCCTCAGGCTCCAGGAAAGCCCCACAGAGGGGCTGAGACAGACCATGGCAGGGCTGGCAGGGGGCACGTGCGAAGGCAGCGGGCAGGGGGCTGTGGGCTTGAGTCTGGCTTCCTGAGCACGTCCTCCCTGAGCAGGGGGCGGGGGTGAGGTAGAGGAGGGGCAGGTGCTGGAGAGCTGACTCATATTCTAGAGGGAACTGGTGAGGTTTCTCCACTGATTCGAAGAGCCCCAAGTGGGGCCAGGGCTTACGGGCTGGGGTGAGCTTCAGGGGTGAATTGTCCTGAAGGGGTGGTTTATTGGAAGCTGCTTTCTTCCTTGCCCCTGCGGCTGCTCCCTCCCTGCTTCCTCCTGCTGGGGGCACCTGGGTCTGGCCCCTTCCCTGGGGCTTCCAGCCCAGCTGTGGCAGGAAGTGGCCCGAGGTCCTCGGGAGCAGAGCCCAGAGTAGAATTCACTGCCCGCTGCCCTCTGCCTGGGAGCAGAACAGAGGGTCAGGTGGGAGCTGCCAGATGGGATGTGCTTTAATGACCGGATTTGTGCAGGTGACTCAAGACAGCAAGTCATTCGTCTTCTGCATGAGCTTTGAGTCTCTTTGCAGTGAGGAAATCAGACTCTGCCTTTTCAGGGCCACTAAATGCGCTTTCCCAGCCCCTCTGCAAGGCTGTGCCAGGGAAAGATCTATGGAGCCAGGTCTTAATCCCCTTCTCACCAAGAGGCCTCCGACAGCGCTGTTCTGTGGGGGTTGTGTGTGTGTGTGTGTGCGCACTCAAGTGAGTGTGCATATATGTGAGTGCACACGTGTGCATTTGTGAGTGTGTGAGTGTATGGATGCATGTGTGCATGAATGTGTGTACGCACATGTATCTGTGCACGTGTGTGTGCACACGTGTTAATGTGCATCCACTGTGAGTGCCCGTGTGTGTGTGAGTGTGCAGGTGTGTGTGTGTGCATGTTTGTGTGTGCATGTGCACACGTGTTAATGTGTGTGTGCATGTTTGTGTGTGCATGTGCACACGTGTTAATGTGCATCTGTGTGTGTGCATGTGTGTGCATACTGTAGTGGGTGATCAGAACTAAACCAGCCAGCATCCAGGCCCAGCCCCATGCTGACGCTCAGTGGACATCGCCTGGCCTGCCCCTCCCTGGGCCTCCATTTCCCCAGAGGCCCCCTGAGCTCTGGCGGGCCTGGAAAGCTCTGCGTGGACGGCCCATTGTACTTCATCTGCTACTGAGACGTCCACATCACCACGCGGTGAGCTCCTGCAGTGCCCTGCATGTGCCCGTCCCGCGACAGCTCTGGGAGGCAGCTGCTCTTTTTCTCCCTCTGGGGTTTGGAACCCGGGCTGGCGAGGGTCAGTGGCAGCAGCAAGATGAACACCCAGACCTGGAGATATGCTGTCTGTGGGTCTGGGGATGAGGATCTGACAAATGCCCTTCTGCAGGCTTTGTGTGTACAGGGCAAGGGGCGTCCGCAGGATGGAACGATTCCAGAGGGTCTTCCTGGAGGTGGTGGCCAGGACAGTCCTGACTGAGGAAGCAGAAGGAGGAGGGTGGGAAAGGAGGGCAGGCGGGGCCGTGGGCCGGAGAGACAGCGCTGTTCAGTGCACTGGGGGCAGGGCCGGTGAGCTGGGGGAGGGGGTGGACTCGGCCCCCTCCATCCTGGCCGGGGGGCGGGACAGACAGCGGGCAGACACCAGAGGCCTCAGAAGGCCCCATTCTCAGAGCTGCACTGCTCACCACTAGCCAGGTGTGCCCATTAGATTTAAGATAAAATCAGATTTAAAACTCAGCTTCTGGAGGCTCTCGTCACATTTCGAGTGTCCCACAGCCACGTGTGGCCAGTGGCTGCCGAGTTGGACAGTGCAGAAAGTCATGTCCATCACAGAGGAAGCACCGATGGACAGGCCAGGCTGGGGGTGAGGTGACCCCAGGTGCCCACACCAAGGGGCAGGCTCAGAGGGACGTGGAGTGGCTGTGTGTCCAGGGGACCTGGCCGGGGCGAAAACAGCTGTCCCCCAAGACAGTACCTACAAGAAACCTGTGCCACTGGGAGACCTGTGCCACCTGGGAGACCTGTGCCATCTGGGAGACCTTGCTAACTGGGAGACCTGTGCCACCTCTTCAGTGGATATTCCGGGAGCTCACAGTTTCCTAACGGCTTTATCGGGCACCCAGTGGTGCAGGGCTTTGCCCCAGGGGCCTACAGTGAATTCTGACTGCCCAACTAATGAGTGGCTGAGGATTTTCTAAAGAAAATAATAATAATAATAATTATTATTATTATTATTTGGAGACAGAGTCTCACTGTGTCATCCAGGCTGGATTGCAGTGGTCACTGCAGCCTTGGCCTCCTGGGCTTAAGTGATCCTCCCATCTCAGCCTCCGGCGTAGCTGGGGCCACAGCTGTGTGCCACCACACCCAGCTAAGTTTTTTATTTTTCATAGAGCCGGCATCTGACTATGTTGCCCAGGCTGGTCTTGAACCCCTGGACTCATGCTGGGCCGTTCTGGGGAGTCACTGTGCAGACGTAAGGCTCGAAGTTTACAGAAAAGAAAGCTTGCCTCCGTCTGGAGTTCCCTTTTTCCAGCTAAAAGTTACTAAAATCTGGTAGAACTAGTGTTGTGTGGAATGAGTTTTGCTCAAAGCCAGCCCTTCCCAGTTGAAAACAATGATGGCTTTTTAACCTCAAAAATATCCAACACTCCAGAATTTACCACCCCTGGAACTGCGGGCTGACGGCAGCGGACCATTTGGTTTGACCTTCAGTGTTTTAGAGAAATGAAATCCATTTGCCAGCACTTAAAAACTGGGGGATTCCACAAGGTCTAGACTCTTTCTCTTGAACCTCAGGATCCCGGCCTGTCTGGGCCTCAGCTCTGCAGGGCGACCCTGGCGGGCAGCACATTCAGTTTGCCGCTCCACCTGCCATTGCCCTACCCCGCACCCCGACCCTCCTTTGCTGCTGGTTTCAAAAGTGCACAGAGACGGCGACAGCCACAGACCCAGTGGGGTCATGAAGCAACTGTGACCTGCAGGCACCAGCCCACCATCCGCATTTTATTTTTAATTAGCTCCTGGAATCCTCATCTGGCCTCGCGCCTACCCAAGGCCCTGTCAAGAAGAATGTTATGTGGGATCATGGAAAGTGGTCTGTTCCCAGAGTTTCTAGCAGCCGAGACTAGTTCTTAAAAAGGCCGTGGGTGGTACACATCTTTCACCCCCAGCAAGAAACGTTCAGGGAACACGGAGAATTGTGGCCACAGCTTTGTGAGAACAGCGTGGGAGGACGGGAGCCACGCGCTGGTGTGTAATTGACGGCCTGTGACCCAGACGTGGTCCCCCCGAAGGGACATGGACATGCCACACAGGACCTATGCCCCGCCCCGCTGTTCGTGCGGCAATGATGTCGGCCCGCGGCAGGGCCAGGATGCTCCCAGGAGTCGGGCTGACCTCCACTGCGTATATGGAAGGAAGGACCTGGCCGGGGAAGCCGAGGGCTGGGAAGGTGACCGGGGCGGCGTCTGGAGTCTGCATTGCTGGAGTGTTGGAGCCCAGACGGAACGCTGTCTGCGCTGAGTGGGAGGTGTGGGCTGCAGGGCGCGCGAGCTGGGGATTCCTGCCAGCTCTGTTTCCAGCACCTGGAAAGGTCACCAGCGTTTGATTCTGGTAAATTCTTCCTGGGTTGGGGGCTGAGTTCCCTCCCTGGGCCTGGCCTGGGAAGATGCCCTGGGACAGGCTGTCCCTCCAGTGGAGGCAGGGGCCGGCCTTGGTGGGGGAAGCATGGCAGGGGCCGGCCTTGGTGGGGGAAGCACGCTTACACGCTTACACGCTCACACGCTCACACGCTTACACCCTTACGCTCAGACATGACCTTGACAACTCGTCCACATTTCCACCATGACCACATCGGTCAAGCACTTGCGTGGACCGGCACTGCCCAGGGCCCTGCGGCTAGGGAGCCCTTCCTCTGGAGTGTTGGCCTGAGATACAGGAACCCTGTGGTGTTTACAGAATGGCACTGACCTTTCATAAACAGCCCCACCTGTGGCCTCATGTCCCTTGGCCAGGGTGGAGGGACAGGGCGGTGCCCGCGTTGCCCTTCTTGGGCTCTTACTGTGGGAGGCGTCGACCGCAGAGCCAAGGGGTCCTGGAGGCCGTGGGGGAGACTTGGAAACCAGGGGGTGGGCGGTGCCAGGGTGCACACAGCAAACCGGGGCTGAGCCAGGCCTGGGACACTGAGCCCAGCCTCTCCCCCGCGGTGTGACTGTGGGTCTCAGGGTGGACGTGCCGGGGCCCCCAGCCAGTGCAGGAGAGGCCTTTGAGCTGCTTACCTGAGAAGGGGCCACTGGGAGCTGGGATCCCCGGCCTCCGTCGCACAGGCCTGCACTGCTCTGCGGGCCCGTCTGCCGCTGGGTCCCCAGGGTCCTGAAGGCTCAGGGTGGCCCTGAGGAGGCTGGAGCTTCACCGCTTTTTTCATATGAGGAACCTGCAGCACGGCGTTTGCATCGCTGTAGGGGAGGCGCACGCAGTCTCGGGTCACGGCAGTAGGTTGAAGGGCGGCCTGTGAATCTGAGTAAGACCCAAGTAAGAGTCCACCTGGGGCCGACTGGACCCAAGTCTGTGGGTGGGCGCGTGAGTGTCCTGAGGCATTTGGTGAGGGAGCGCGCCCTGAGACTGCCTCTGCTGACCTTGTTTCCTGATTAAAAACTGGTGTCGCGCTCCCTGGGTGCTGGGCCGGCCGCCGCCCTGCTCACCCTCACGGACAGCCACGGGCCGCCTCAACACCCCCAGCCTGCGTCCTGCTGTGCTCTGGAGCCTCTGCCCTGGTTCTCCCAGGGGCCAGGCAGGGCTGGGCAGTGGTCAGGGGCCCAGCTCCAGGCTTGGTCTCAGGTGTCCTGGCTCCCCCAGCCCCAGCCTCCCACCAAGTGCAGAGCAGAGCCCCTGGCACTGGGACAGGAACGGGGAGTTCATGGAGGCCAGGTGGCTCTTTCGACCGGGGCTGTTCACATGGAGAGTGGACCTCCTGCCCCCGGCCTGGGCCCTCTCTCTCCCCAAGGCCAGGACAGTGCTCGCGCGTACTAAGCGTGCTCGCTCTGCTGCACGAATTAATGAATGAGTCAACAAGCAAATGGACGGGACCCAGGAGCCCTGGGCTGAGCCACTGACGCTGGGGCCCCTAAGGAAGTCACCCCCTCTCTGGCCTCCGTGTGCCCATCCGTAAGTGGGTGAGCATGTGACCTCCAGGTCTCCCTCATCACAGGAGAGCCCCGTGGATTTCAGGCCTCAGTGACAGCAGCAAGGGAGTCCCACTGAGCAGCAGGTGGCCGAGCGGCAGCCAGGTCCCATGGGGAGCCAGCACCCCTGAGAGCAGCTAACGGGGTCCCTGTTCCCCTCAGGGCATCTGCCTGCCCCTCAACTTAGGGACACCTAGACCCAGGCCTCGTGCTGCTGGGAGGGCCCCTGACAGCCCCGACGTCCGCTGGGTCCTGGAGAAGCCAGGCTGGGAGGTGGGTGGACCTGGTGCTGGGCCGCCCAGGCGTTCTTTACCCACCCTGCTCCTCTGAGCTTTAGGGGCGGGCTCAGAGCATCCTGTCCTGGGGCACCCAGGCAGCATTAAACCCCCAAAGTCGGTGTCCACCAGCCCCTCACTTTCCATGCAGAGAAACGGGAACAGCGAGGGGGCAGCTGCCGACCAGCGTCCACTGCAGACGAGGTGGCTGGCGGCGGCTGGTGGCCCAGTTGGGGCTTTGTGTCGGGTGTCACAGGTGGAGCACCTGATGTTCCAGCAGCGTTTGCCTCTGCTCACTGGGCTGGGGGGTTTGCAGGGGGCAGAGGCTCATCTTTGCTGCAGCATCTGGGAAGGTTTGTAGAGTTTGCCTTTGAGCCAGGGCTTGAAAATGACTTGCATTTGAAGCTTCAACCAACAGATCTCAAAAGTGCTGGGCACGGGAACATGCTGTGTACACACAGAATGAATTCCACAGTCGGTGCAGGGCTGGAAACCATGTGTCCAACCGCCTGTCTGCGGGCCTTGTCAGAGCCTTTATGACGCAAGTGTGGACAGCAAAGACCTAGGAGGGGGCCCGGGAGGACCCGTTGGGAGGGGACCCGGGAGGAACTGTTGGGAGGGGCCCGGGAGGAACTACTGCTCAAACTCCAGACTTCTCTGACTGGTGACTTCTTGAGTGCTGAGAAGTTGAAGCCGGGCCTTCTGTAAGACACACATTAGGAAATGCTGACAGCCATCTGGAGATGCGAAGGGAAGGTCGTTCCAGGAGGGTGGAACAGCGTGCACAAAGACAGGAGTGTGGAGGGCCAGGAGACATGTGGGAAGCAGTGGACAGCCGTGACCCCAGCTCGAGAGACGAGAAGCGGCTTAGCGGGAACTGAGGCCGACCGGCGGGTCCTGCAGGCCAGGGTTCCCTGCTGGGCGGGAAGGAGGGAGGCATTGGAAAATGGGTCAGGTCGCCTCTCCTAGGCTTCAGAAAGAGGATCCACGGGCAGCCTCCCTCACGTCCCTTCCAGGGAAGGCTCCTCCAGGGAGCTGGCGGGCAGCTGAGGGCAGGTGTGAGGGGCAGCTAGTCCAACCTGACCCTGGCCTCCAGGCCCACACCTGGAGAAGTCCGTCTTGTTCGTTGAGGGGGCTCCTCTGGCACCAGGGCCTGCCCCCTCCCCATGTGTGTGCCCTCGTGACCCACACTCTGCCTGAATCTCTGGGCTCCAGACAAGAGCAGCTTCTCTGGAGAATCCATTTGGCTGGTGGCGTGGACCTGGGGTGGGCTGTAAATATTTAATAACCAGCTCCCCAGGCAGAAGCAGCCTGATTTGCAGAGTTTGCCCGTTTCCGTGGTGTGAAAACTGCCCCCCGGGCTGATTTTGAGTCACCAGCGTGGAGTTGGGAGCACCCGTGGATTCACTGCTCGAGGGGACTTTCACCCTCGGCTGGAAGAGACGGAAACCCCTAAACAGGAAGGGATGAGACCTAGTGCCTGTTGCTTCCGAGATGAACCTATTTAACTGTAGGTTGATATCATTTAATTGTAATGATGATTGTGTTTCTTGAGTTAGCGAAACCCTTGGAAAGGGAACAGTCGGCTCTGGAGAGCCGGGCCCAGCACGTCCCGCCTGCCTGCGGCCCCTGGAGGGTTTCTCAGTGACAAACCGTTTCTGTTTCTGTCTTGTTTTCTCAGACAAACGAGGGAGCAGGAGACGCCCCCTGACTTTTTTTATTTCTCTGACTACGAGAGGCACAACGCGGAGATTGCCGCCTTCCACCTGGACAGGTGAGCCCTTCCTTCCTCCCTCCATCCGTGCTCCCGTGTGCTCAGAGCCACCGGTGCGCTGGGCCGTCCTGCGCTGGACACAGCAGGACGTCATCGTCACCTTCATCACCGTCAGGCAGCGCCGGTGCCTGCTCTCCCCCCACCCCGAGTGCTGCCATGACCAGGGCCCTCTGTGTCGTCGTAGCCCACACAACACGCGGTAGGGAGAGCCTTTCATATCCCCCTCTTACAGATGAGAAACTGAGGCACTGTGAGCGGCGATTTGCCCAGGTTCCCAGGTTCCCACGCTCCTAACCATGCCTCTGTCACCGAGGGAGAGGGTGCCTGCCCTTGGGGCACCTTAATCTGGATGGACCCCTCCTGCACCCCCATAGTTCGGGCAGACGGGAGGCACAGAAGCTGCTGTGCGGTCGGTAATAGAGGAAAAGGAAAGAGGGAAGGAGGCAGGGAGGGAAGGGGGAGCATTAAGTGCCGCGAATCTTAACACAGAGACTCACGGGGCACAGACTTCCCTGGGAGACCAAAGCAGCTTCCTAAGGAGGAGGAAGCGAAGTTCGCGATAAGGGGCCCTGGGAGGCCCTGCAGTCGCCTGTCTCCAGAGGGGCCGCCCCAGCCCAGCAGAAAGTGAACCCGTTGTGAGGGTCAGCTTGGCCCTGCTGCTGGGAAAGTGGGGGGTCCGTGTTCAGTGCCCTCCAGGGGCAGTTCACGGGCCTGGCCCTGGGTCCAGAGGGGCCCAGTGGATTGAAGGACCTTGCCCTGGTGCAGTGGAGGGAGGAGGCGCCACCCTCAGCCCCCTAGAGCCTCCCTGCCTGCCCTGCAGGGCCCTGACACGTCCCAGCCCGGGGTGCGGCCCCAGGGCCGGCAGCATTGGCGTTGCCCTGGGCTAGTTGGAATGCAGAGTCCTGGGCTCCACCCAGACCTGGGACAGAATCCGCATTTTAACAAGATCCCTAGTGACGCAGGCGTACATTGGAGTTTAAAGGGCTTTTTTAAGATCAAAGTCTTCTGTGGTGACCTATAGAAATTGCCAGAAGCCAGATTTTCCACCATTTCTAGAACAGCCTGAACCCAAAAAAGGGCTTTTCGATGAAAAGAAAGCCAGGGAGGGTCATTCGGAAACAGACCCCTCGTGTCTACCTGTTTATAAAACAGGACACAGAGCCCGGCACCCAGGCGAGCCGTCTGACAGGTGGAGGGGCGGGTGCTCCACGCGGAGGCGTGGTTGGGCCTTGGGTCCCCGGTCGGCCCCGGCAGATGGCCCACATCCCTCCACACCTGGTCACCTCACGTCACAGGACAATCACCATGTCCTCCGTCAGCAAGAAAAGCTCTCGCCCTGCATTCTCCATTTAATTAAGCGAGTGGGAGCCTACGGTGTGGTTCAGGAAGAGTTCCATTAAAAGTGGTTCCTTTAATTTAATTTTGTTTTAAATTTAGCCCTGGAACGAGGGCAGGCTTTAGCTATGCAGGCAGTTGGTGCTGTGTGCCCATCAGCGAGGCGTGGCCAGCCCCAGTCCCTCAGGGGCCTCTCCCGCCCCCATCACCGCGGGGCCAGGCAGAGCCACAGGACCCAGGGCTGGGTTTATTCGGAGGCAGCGAGACAGAGGCCCGCTCAGCCCCACAGAGCACAGACCCTCCCCTGCCTGTTTCTTGCCAGGATCCTGGACTTCCGCCGGGTTCCTCCCGTGGCTGGCAGGATGGTCAACATGACCAAGGAGATCCGGGACGTCACGCGGGACAAGAAGCTCTGGAGGACCTTCTTCATCTCTCCAGGTAGCCTGGCACGGGGGCCCGCATTCATCTCCCCAGGTAGCCTGGCACGGGGGCCCACATTCATCTCCCCAGGTAGCCTGGCACGGGGGCCCGCATTCACCTCCCCAGGTAGCCTGGCACGGGGGCCCGCACTGATCCCACAGTGACGGGGCTTGAGTACCCCTAACAAAAAGAAACCACGTGCAGTGCCGTTCCCAAAACCCACCTCCCACGTAGGGGTGCCCTGTGCCCCCTTCCACACCCAGAGTGCCGACCCACAGTGCCATTCCCAACCCACCTCCCATGTAGGGTGCCCTGTGCCCCCTTCCACACCGGGGTGCCAACCCACAGTGCCATTCCCAACCCACCTCCCATGTAGGGTGCCCTGTGCCCCCTTCCACACCCGGAGTGCCAACCCACAGACAGCTTCAAGGTGCCACCGTCAGCGTTTAACCGATGTCCTACCGTGCACAGAGAGGCTGTTTCTTCCATCTGTTTCTTTATTTTAACTGGTGAAGCGATTCACTTTTGAGAGGTCCCAGCCTCTCCAGGAAGCCTTCTCCAGGTGGCCCAGCCAGCAGACCTCCGTGGGACCCCCCCACCCAGATTCAAACACACCCAGCAGGACCCCCGTTGTATAGCAACAGGGTGGGCGGCCTCCCCCGCCTCAGCGAAGTGGCTGGACTGTGAACAGGGCTGCCCTGGTCCCCGGTCCCTGGTGCCCTTGAGGGGATACAGGATGGCCTGAACGTTAGGCGGGAATACATGTCTCTGTTGGTGCTGAGGTTTATAAAACCTTCAAGACTCTACGTGATAAGTACAGTGCACACATAAACACATGATTTTCTACTTAATTATCTACCCAGGTTGCTTTAAACCTGACATTTGGGCTGGGCATGGTGGCTCACGCCTGTAATCTCAGCATTTTGGGAAGCCAAGGCGGGAGGATCACTTGATTTCAGGAGTTTGAGACCAGACTGGGCAACGTGGTGAGACCCCTGTCTACAGAAAATAAAAAAATTAGCCAGCCATAGTGGTGCTTATCTGTGGTCCCAGCTGCTCAGGAGGCTGAGGCAGGAGGATTGCTTGAGTCCAGGAGGCTGCAGTGAGTGGGGAATCGCATCACTGCACTCCAGCCTGGGCAACAGAGTGAGACCCTGTCTCAAAAAAAAAAAAAAAGAAAAGAAAAGAAACTGGTATTTGTGGCTCTGCGGAGGGCTCAGTCCTCCTCTCCCTTGCGCCAGGCCCCTGCTGCACAGGCTGTTCCCATTTCCGCTGCTCACCTGGCTGAGCTCTGGGGATGCTCTCCTACCTGTCCTGGACCCGGTCCCCTATGTTTCCATCTTGAAGGTCAAGAGTGGTCCCAGCGATGGTGGGCACCGCAGAATGAAGGGACCCGGTGGTCACCCCAGGAAACCCTGCAGAGCAAGGACCCCACTGGGGAGGGGCCCTCCAGATTGGAGGCTCTCGCTGTAGGGGGCCTCAGCCGCTCTCCTGGCCCGTCTGTTTAATTCATGCAGATAAAATCCAGTTAGGGCCCCTGATTAGCTGCGTCTTCAGATTTGCTGGCACATAAAACCTTGACCTGAAAGCTCATTTCCTGCAGATGTTTCAGATCGATGTACAGACTCTGCGCTTTCTCCTAACCGCGTTCATGAATTTGTCAGAACCAGGTCCCCGAATCCATGATTTAATTAAGCTCCGTTCCGTCAGCCAGGGCTCACCGAGATCCTCATTTGCTCTCTTCCTCTCAAGCCCATTAATAAGAGAAAAATAGGACAGAAAGCTCCACAGAGGCAGGAAGAAGGGCTCCCTTCCCTGGCCCACTGGTGCCTGGCCCTACACACCGGGAATCGGGGCAGAACCTGAGCGTGGGGGTCTTTGAGGGCTCCCCGGTCAGCTGTGCCTGAGCCAGGCACACCTCCAGTGATGGGGAACGCATTGGCTCACAAACAATTCAGTCCCTGTTTGGATGGCTTGAGCTGTCCATCTTTTTTAAGGGGCTGAAACTCACCTGCCCACACTGGGAGTCTAGGGCTTCCTAAGCACGCCTGAGCTCTGGCTGCTGTCAGCCCTTGGGTCGACCCTGAACGCACCGTCCAGCCACCGCCTCCCGCCCCACCATCCACAGGACTGACCGCCCTGCAGCCTGCCATGCACACCCTGGTGCCCACGGAGGCTGGGCTTCGCCCCGGTGATGCCTGGATGCCCGGCTGCTTCTTATCCACGTCTTTTTACAATTTTTATTGCAACTTTTACGGTGATGTATTTCAAAGGTTCCAAAGACGGACATTCCCCATCCTCAGGTGCCAGCGCCCCATGCAGCGACTGCGGGAATTCCTCCAGCTTAGACTCGATTCTCTGCATTGCAGACCAGGCTCTCGGTTCAGGACCAATTGAAAGAGAAGGTCACAGGGTCACGCAGGGAGGGGTCAAAGACGCCCACTCATGCTGAGAACATGCCCTGCCTGGCTCTGCTCCGAGCAGCATCTCCGGAACTCCCCATTTCGCTGTAAAATGAGCCTGTGGGGGCAAGTTCTTTCCTCCCCGTTTCTAAGGTCTTACTGAGTGGCCGGGCCCAGTGGCTCACGCCTGCAGTCCCAGCACTGGGAGGATCACTTGAGCCCAGGAGTTCAAGATCAGCCTGGACAACATAGCGAGACTCCATCTCTACAAAAAATGAAAAATTAGCCAGGTCTGATGGCGTGCACCTGTGAGTCCGGCAACTCAGGAGGCTGAGGCAGGAGGATGGCTTGAGCCCAGGAGGTCAAAGCTGCAGTGAGCTATGATCACGCACCACTGCTCTCCAGCCTGGGTGACAGAGTGAGACCCCGTCTCAAAAAAAAAAAGACTGAGTTGATTATTAGTCCAAGCAGGTGAATTAAGTCACCTCTACGTCCCATGTTGGCTGACACTTGGAATCCCCAGGTAGGTCCTCAGCAGGCCAGGGACGGTGGTCACTGGAGCGCCCCGAGCTCTGCGCTGCAAGGCGGCCATCGACCACCTTTGGTGACATTGCTGGAATCCCTTCTCACGTCTCCCTGGAGCCAGCACTTTGATTAAGCGCCCTGGCAGCTTCCCTGGCCACTCCTGGTTTTCCAGGGCAGCGCAAGTTTCTCCCCTGAAATCCCAGACTTCCTCGGCCGCCAGAGGCCCCAGCAGTTCCACCTGCCTGCCCGGACAGGCGAGTCCTCAAATCTCCCAGAGCAGCCGGGCCCAGCATTGCCAGGTGCCCCTGAACGCAGCCCCGGAACCCCACTGCTGCCGCTCCGGCCGCTCTGCCCCGTCAGCTCGATTTCTTCCAGGAGCCTCTGTGGGCGCTTGACTTTCTCTAGAGCAGCAGGGGTGCAGGAGCCTGGATTCCTCTCCTAGAGAACAAAGTCTGTTCAGATTCGTCTGCTCCACTTTGCTTTGCATGTGTCTCCTGACCACGGATGCCAGGTGACCTCAGAGGCCCTGCTGGAGCCCAGGGCACATCAGAGGGCTGAGCCCACTGCAGACACCCCCTCGGCCTCCCATGGCCTGAATGACCCTCCTGTAGGGTCGATCAGAAAAAGGAAAAACCTACCAGCCCGGAGCAAAGTGAGGGGCAAGAGGCGGCCAGGGCCGGTGCTCGGGGAAGGTGGGCTCTGGGAGGGGGAGGCAGAGGCTGAGCCCAGGCAGCCCCCTGCACCACGTAGGGATTGTGGAGCTCAGGTTCAGAGAAGGCAATTGGGACCCCAGCACCGCACAGCTGTGTAGGGGCCGGGCCACAGTCAGAGCCCACATCTTCTAAGCCCCAAAAGCTCACAGAACACACCCCCCACTTCTTATGCAAGTTTCCGTCTGCACGTTGCAAACATCCCAGAGGTGCACAGGTCGTCTGTGCACAGCTTTGCGTTTCCGCAGGGTGAGCACCCCCAGGACCAGGCCGAGGTCCCCAGCAGCTCCGGAAGCCACTTAGCCCAACACAGCCTGGACAGAAGGGCTTTGCTGTCATCCACTTCACCTTTTTTCCTGCCACGGTGGCCTGGGCTGGGCAGGGCGGTCCTCAGGACTCTCCAGTGCTGTGTCCAGCTTAAATACACATTGAAGGAGACATGTTTCCAGCTATGGACCCACTTCAGGCAGCCAGAGCCGCTGCCCTAAACAACAGTGTCCGCCAGGCCCACAGCTGTCCAGGGTGGCAGATGGCAGACGTCCACCTTGCAAAACTCTCCTCCTGCCGGGTCAGCCCTGACACAGTCAGAGAAAGCAATGATCAGAGACACGCGAGCCGCAGGGTGAAGGAGCCGTCTTGGTCCTTGCCAGGAGCCACACTCTTGCCTGTCTGCGCTCTCCGGGAGGCCAACTGTGACCATTTCCGGGTGACTGGAGGAGGCAGGATCTCTCCTGGCTTTCTCCTTGCTGTTTGTGTCTTTTCTTATTACTAAAATGGAAAAGGACTCACGCTCCTTCCTCCCAGAAAGCCCCTCCCCCAAGTGCAGGGCAGCCTTCGTTACCTTGACAGCTGCCTTCCTGCGGCTTCCTTGTGTAATTCCCAGCCCGTGATGCGGGCGTTGCTGGCGGCCCCGCTTCCCGGGCGAGGGGCTGGGCACAGAGCAGCTCCTAACCCCGCTCGGGAGGCCCCTTTAATACCCGATTTGGATCTGCAAAGAGGAAAGGCTGTTTCTCTTTTAACACGACACCATCTGAAACCGGCTTAGGCAAGGACGGGAGGCTGTTACAGCAGACGAATTTTAAGCCTCCAGCCAATGAGCACTCGGATGAAGATTTTCCTCCTGAAACAGAGTGGGCTGCCTCATCCGACTGTGGGCTGCCGATTAATCTGTATCAACACGAGACAGGACTGCAGCCGGTCTTTCCTTGATCGTTCTTACAATAATGACCCAGCGTTGGCACTGGGGTGAGGGGGCGCGGGAAGGAGGGGGCAGGCAGGTGATCGGGGCCTTGGAGCCAGACCAGCCGGGACCTGCCGGGTGCGTGGGGTGTGGTGGGGGCCAGGTCGGCCTGGCACCCACCCCATTTCCTCTCCGAACCTCAGCTTGTTCATCTGAGAAAGGGCAGCCCGGACCGGCCGCCCTCCTGTTCACTCCGCTGGGAAGCGCCCTTCAGAACCTGCCTTCTGATCCCACGGGGAGCCTGCCCTGCAGCCTGGAGACTCAGGAACACCTGGAGAGACCCTTGGAATCACTCAGCCTGGCTGCGTGGGTCAAGGAGGGGCCCCTTTGGCTGAGACGTCAGCCGTGTGCTCAGATAGCAGAAATGCTGTGACTGAGGGGGCTGTGCGTGAGGTTCGGGGCTCTGGCCCCAACAAAATCACGTTCTCACCAGTTCTGCAGCCCCAGGCTTTCCAGAGTTTCTCCACGAACAAATAAAGCAGAAAAACTGGATTTAATCAGCAAATAAATACAGGAATAGCGCCATCAGCCGGGCTTCCAGCATCAGAGCTGTGAACCCCCACTGCTAGCAGGCCTGGACAGCTCTTGCATTTTTCTAGTTATTCTTTCTTTATTAAGGTATAATTCATGTACCACAAAATTTACCATTTAAAAGCGTACAGTTCCGTGGTTTTTAGTATGTTCACGATGGTGTGCAACCATCACCACTGTCTAAATCCAGAACGTCTTCCTGACCCCAAAAAGGAACCCCGTACCGTGAGCAGGCGGTCACCGTTCCTCTCCCCGCAGCCCTCGGCGACCAGCGTCCCACCCCCAGTCTGTCTGGATTTGCCTGTTCTGGGCGTTTCGTATTAAGAGGGTCGTACGACCTGTGGCCTCCTGTCTGGCCTCCTTCGCGGAGCACAGGGTTCTCGGGTTCAGTGAGGGCTTCATGCGGATGGACCACGTTCACCCGGCCTGTCCACTCCTCTCTTGATGGACATTTGGGTGGATTCTGTCTTTTTCGGCTGTGGTGAGCGGTGCTGCTGTGAGCATTCGTGTCTGAGTTTTTGTATTTTTTCTTCCCTGAAGGGTTTACGTGGGAGGGGAGATCCTGGGTCACATGGAGACGCTGGGTTTAATCAGGGGTTGCAGACCGTTTCCGCTGCGGCTGCGCCGTGCGCACCCCCCGCCAGCAGCGCACAGAGGTGGTGGTTCCTCATCCCAGCTGGCAGCTGCTGTTCTCTGCTCTTTCGATGGAAGCCATCCCAGCAGACAGGAGGTGGTGCCTCACTGTGGCTTTGATTTGCAACTTCCCGCTGACTCACGATGGCGCCTGTCTCTTCTCATGCTTGTCGGCCATGGGTGTCGTCTTTGGAGAATCATCTGTTCAAGCCCTCTGCCCATTTATTAGCTGGTTTTTCGCCTTTTTGTGATTGAGTGATGAGAGTCCTTTATACACTCTAAATGCTAGATCCTCAGCTGTGTGCTTTGCAAACATTTCTGCCATTCTGTGGATTATATCTTCACTTTCTTCACTTTTTTTTTTTTTTTTTTTTTTTTTGAGATGGAGTCTCGCTCTGTCACCCAGGCTGGAGTGCAGTGGCGCAATCTCGGCTCACTGCAAGCTCCGCCTCCCGGGTTCACGCCATTCTCCTGCCTCAGCCTCCTGAGTAGCTGGGATTACAGGTGCCCGCCACCACGCCTGGCTAATTTTTTTTTGTTGTATTTTTAGTAGAGATGGGGTTTCACCGTGTTAGCCAGGATGGTCTCGATCTCCTGACCTCGTGATCCGCCCGCCTCGGCCTCCTAAAGTGCTGGGATTACAGGTGTGAGCCACTGTGCCTGGCCTTGTGTCTTTCTTGACAATACGAATGCATTGTCACTTTCTTGTCACTTTCTTGACAATACGAATGCATTTTTTAAACGACTAAACATTGGCCCTAGGGTTTCCATAGACCAGCCTCTGATTTTCGAGGGTTCAGGCCAGGCTCTGCCTCTGGGGAGCTGTGTGGCCTGGGGAAGTCAGCTCTGTGGGTTCACTTTTCTGTACCATGGGGTGGAGGTGTTTGCTGGGATTGATGGGGGAGCTGTGGGTGAGTCCTGCCCGTGAGAAGCACCAGGCAGAGCCCGGCCCGGCCTTGGGGGCCGTAAGACCACAGGTGACGACGCGGCCCCGTGTGGCCCGGGTAACCCGCAGCCTGTCCCTCCCCAGCCAACAACATCTGCTTCTACGGCGAGTGCTCCTACTACTGCTCCACGGAGCATGCCCTGTGCGGGAAGCCAGACCAGATCGAGGGCTCGCTGGCGGCCTTCCTGCCCGACCTGTCCCTGGCCAAGAGGAAGACCTGGCGGAACCCTTGGCGGCGCTCCTACCACAAGCGCAAGAAGGCCGAGTGAGTGCGGGGCCGGGGGGCTGGCGTCCGACCACCCTACGGCGGAGGGAGCTGGGCTTGGGCGGGCGTGGGAGGGTCAGCGCCCACGGGGGTGGCAGAGATGGGTGCAGAGCCTGCTGTGCGATGCTGGCCTGTGTGAGACGACTGCTTCCTGACGAGACGGTGGCAAAGGGCTTCCTTACTCCAGTAATTCCATGTGCTTCCCTGACCTAGGCCGGCCTGTCCCCCAGGTCCCTCGAATCGGGGCCTCTCAGCATTTGAGCTCTGCTCTCGCCCCGTCCCTCTCCTCACTCCTGCGGGAGAAACGGCCCCTGTTCTTTCCACCCCACATTGTCCTCGTGAGTGTGGAGTCCAGGTCCTGTTTCCACACAGAGACTCTGCAAAAAACACAGGACCCAGAGCTGAAGGCAGCTCCAGGTGGGGTCACCCCGGGGCAGGGCAGAGTGACTCCGTCCCCTCCCACACCCATGCTCCTGCTGATGCAGCCTCAGCACCGCGGCTGAGGCGGATCCATCTGCAGACGCCAAGGTCCCTGCTGCAGTGTTTCTCCTCTGCTCCTCACGGCGCGCACCGGGCTCCCCAGAATCCGGCCTGGGCCCCCTGTCTGTACGGCAGAGCCCAGCCGTCTCATGCTGGCTCCCCGCAGGTGGGAAGTGGACCCCGACTACTGTGAGGAGGTGAAGCAGACACCGCCCTATGACAGCAGCCACCGCATCCTGGACGTCATGGACATGACGATCTTCGACTTCCTCATGGGTACGTCCCACAGGGGCACGGGGTCCCCGTGTCACCCGCCTTGTGTGGATCAGATGCATCGAGGGCTCTGCAGGGCATGGTCCATGGCATGGCCCAGCTGCAGTCCGGTGGCCTGGGGAGGGGCCAGATTGCTTAGAGGTCACGCTGGCAGGAGGAGACGCCGCTCTGCAGAGCACAGAGGCCTCTGAGCTACACGGCTCGGCTGCCCACGAGCTGGGACACTTTCTGCTTCTCTCCGCAGGAAACATGGACCGTCACCACTACGAGACTTTTGAGAAGTTTGGGAATGAAACGTTCATCATCCACTTAGACAATGGAAGAGGGTAAGCCTGTCCCCACCCCTGCACAGCCAGGGAAGGGCCAGCCACCTCCCAGCTACCTGCAGCCCACCTGAGACCCTGGGGACGGGGGGAGCAGACCCTCCAGTGGAGGGATGGGAATGTCACAAAGGCCCATCTCAGAGCCAGATGCAGGGGGCGGCCCCAGGCCCCAACCAGGAGGGAGGGCCACCCCGGGAGCGGAACCTCCAAGGCACAGGAACGCTGCAGACCAAGTCCTGGCAGAGCTGGTGTTACCTGGGAAATGGAGGCCGGGAGAGGCTGCTGGTAGGAAGAGCAGGACCGTGCAGAATAGATTGGCCTCTGCCCGCACGGGGGACCTGGAGCCAGCCTGCCGGGGATCGACGGCCTCTGCGGCCGCTGCTGGCCTGCCACAGGTGGTCTTGGGCGGCGCTGTGAGACCCTGGTGACCAGGGAGGGTGACCCCTAATAAGCAAAGCACGGAGGCGGGTAACTTGGGCAGGAGGACGTCCATTCCCAGGCTCGGAGGCCTCAGAGAGATGGACTTTGGGCACCTCAATAGCTTGTGTGTGTGGCTGTAAAGATGGCTCCACAGCTAAACCGTGGGCTGACGCTCCCTGGAGCCGTCTCAACTCGGCTGCCCAGGACCCTTCCCCAGGCCAGAGGCCAGGACCGCACATACCCAGCTGGGGACAGGCGGGGGTGGGCCCACTGCCTGGGGTGCTGGAGATGGGCGGGGTGGACCCACTGCCTGGGGTGCTGGAGATGGGTGGGGTGGGCCCACTGCCTGGGGTGCTGGAGATGGGTGGGGTGGGCCCACTGCCTGGGGTGCTGGAGATGGGCGGGGTGGGCCCACTGCCTGGGGTGTCGGGGACCAGCAGGTGGACCCATGGCCCAGCTGCCAGCCCAGCAGCCTGTTAGGAACCTTGTGCAGGGGCCCTTGACAATTCTGCTTTTCTTCTGGAAGGTTTGGGAAATATTCACACGACGAGCTCTCCATCCTGGTGCCGCTACAGCAGTGCTGCAGGTACAGCCCCTGCCAGAGCCCGCTCCAGCTCCACCCTCCTCCCTACTACGCAGGAGACAGAGGCGGCCACAGCCTTCCCTACCCCACCCCGGCCATCACATGGGAGAGGAAAGGCCCCGAATTCAACCACAGTCCCAAATTCGACCCACACCCTCACCCTGCAGCCTGGAGGCGCAGACCTCACCTGCCCACCACCCCAGGCCCATCCAGCTCGAGCTCTCTCGGGCCCCCCTCTCTGTGTCAGTCCTGCCACCCCAGTTACAGAGAGAACTCGAGGCCAGGGCAGACGCCAGCTGAGACACAGAGACCCTGCTCCCCCGTGCGGCTGCCGGTCTCTGCCACTGCCACTGCCACCTTCTGTGGGGGTTCAGACCCCCTTTTCCCCCTTTCACGGCTGGGGACGCAGGTTTGCAGGGCAAATGCTTTGTACTTCTCTAAGGAGGCATCGCAGCGCCCGTGTTGTGCGGATGTGCTGAGTTGGGGTGGGTCTCCTGGGTGAATGGGCCGCCCTCCTCACCTCCCCATTTCCCTCTGGGAAATACATCGGCCACCGCATCCTGCAAGGGCACCCTCATCCCTTGTGCAGATGAGAGGCGGCAGACTGCACCGGAGCAGATCACACAGCCCAGCGGCTGACGAGGCGTCGGATCACAGGCCCCTCTCTCGCGGTCTCTCTCGTCTCTGCCGTCTCTGTCTGTCTCTGTCTCTCTCTGTCTCTGTCTATCTCTCTGTCTGTCTCGGTCTGCCTGTCTCTCTTTATCTGTGTCTCTTTCCGTCTGTCTGTCTCTGTCTCTCTCCCTTTCTCTCTCTCTCTGTCTCTTTCTCTCTGTGTCTCTCTCTCTCTGTGTATGTCTCTTTTTCTCTCTCTGTGTCTCTCCCTCTATCTCTCTCCATCTCCCTCTCACTTTCTCTCGCTTTCCCGTGGGCAGGCATCTCCCCCGTCCCGTGCCAGGCCTGACGCCCCTCTCCTCCCCAGGATCCGGAAGTCCACCTACCTGCGTCTGCAGCTCCTGGCCAAGGAGGAGTACAAGCTGAGCCTGCTGATGGCCGAGTCTCTGCGGGGGGACCAGGTGGCGCCTGTGCTGTACCAGCCGCACCTGGAGGCCCTGGACCGGCGGCTCCGCGTGGTGCTAAAGGCCGTCCGGGACTGTGTGGAGAGGGACGGGCCCCACAGCGTGGTGGAGGACGACCTGGACACTGAGCACACAGCTGCCTCGGCGAGGTAGTGTCTGTCGGCCGGACGGAGCCAGAGGGGCCGGACTCCCAGCAAGCGCGTGCGCCCGTCGTGAATTCAGTGAATTCAGAGGCAGGACGGGATCATCCGGAGTCGGGAGCTGTTGCCACGGGAGGTGAGGCTCCCCAGGCCTAATAGGACACGTTTTGTCAGTGTTTGACCAGAAGAGGTTGGGAAGGAAGCGCTGTCTGTGCTCACGGACAGAGGCGGCCGGCGCCAGAGGCATTCCATCCTTTCTGTAGGGAAAGGAGCCTTTATTTACTATTTTGTATTTATAGCTGATGAATAAGTATATAAACAGAGACGTGTACACAGACGCCAATCACCTACCAAACCAAACACGAGGACCGCCCTCCCCGGTTCTGGGGGCCCCTCAAGGCCAGGATCACCCCTCAAGTGCTCTCACGCTCGGGACCTACTTCAAGTAAAAACTCTCCTTCCTGGGGCCTCGGCTCCTGGAGGGCTGGAGGGTCACGTCTGAGGACGGGAGGAGGCTCTCGCTGGACGTCTGGCCTGTGCGCTGGTGGACGGGTGCCCACGTGGTTTTGGAGGACCCGATGACCAGGCGTCCTGCGAGTCCGCCCGCCGGCCCGCAGCGCCCATCTCGGACTTGGCTGTGGATGGCTGGCGCAAGTGTGTCCTGCGGGGCTGGCTGTGCGCAGCCGTGGGCTGACCTTTGCAGAGTTTTGTGGAATAGTTTGCAATGTGATAAATGTGCAATAAAGGTACAGCAGATGTGTGTCGGCCTCACGGGGCGGGTCCCTCACACCCTGGTGCGTGGCTGCCCGTCCACCCCCTCCAAAAAAAAGCCAGTCCTGGAACCAGGCGTGGCCGAGAGTCGGCATTCAAGGTGGCCTGGACCTGAGGCCTGCTGGGGCCAGAGGGGGCTGCCTGCCAAGCCCTGGTGCAAACAGGCCAGGTGAGTCCCCGCCTCCAAGGCAGGGCGGCCCATCCTGGGTGCTCTCAGAGGCTGGGGCGCGACCCGAAGCTGTGGCGGCCCCGAGGGCGGCCCCTGTCTGTAACCCTGGCATGGTGTGGCTCCTGGTGTCCCAGCAGGACTGGGCGGCCATGCATGGGGCAGCTGCCTCGGGGCTGCGGCGAGTGAGGGGCAACGTGAAGGGTGCCAGCCGCTTCCCACTGCTGGCCTCGGGCCTCAAACCTGCCCCTGGGAGCCCCCTTGGGAGACTCCGGGCTCCTTCCAACGAGCCCCGGGAAGGCCCAGCCCTGGAGGGAGCAAGGAGAGCGTGTGGGCCAAGGGCTCGGCGCAGACTGAACACTGGGAGTCCCGGAGCTGAGAGTGTGGGAGTCACAGCTCCTGGGGGCAGGCCCACCGCCCCCGAGCCATCTCCTCGCGGTCACCCCCGAGCCATCTCCTCGCGGTCACCCCCGAGCCATCTCCTCGCGG